>NW_002990113.1:335089-336569 GCF_000003125.1 Talaromyces stipitatus ATCC 10500 | reverse complement strand
AGCGTTTGACTCAGAGCTTTGAGACTGGGAGGAGGAGAAATTTGCCTGCGGAGGTGGAGGAGCCAGTAGAGGTAGCGGCTGAGGCGGAGGTTGCAAACTGCTTGGCTGTTGAACTAAGTAGGCACGACCTCTGTCAAGCTTTGCAGCGCCAGAGTCTAGTTGCTGTTGTCGAATATGACAGTCACGCTCGTAATGGCCCTCTCGTTTGCACCAGTTACAGATAAGTCGCTTATTCCGAGAATTTCGATTTGATCGTTCACGATGGTTTGAATTTGAGTTATTGCCTCCATTACGGAGGTTCCGAGAGCTTGTTCTGCGGTTCGGACGACGGCCTCGAGTTACTAGGGCTTGGCCAGACGTGTTGTCACCTTCAGAAGAGGAATCTTTGATATTGGCAAGCAGGTAGGTCACTGTTTCAATGAAGGGAAGGTTCAATTGTTTTGCCGTTTGACCTTCGGTCTTGTAACAGTCAGGGAGTCGATCCACGAGGATGTGAACGGCTATATCTCGATGGATTTTGTAAGAGGTGTTTTCCAAGGAAAGAAAGATATTGCGGAAACGACTTGTGTAGGTAGAAATGGTATCCTTTGGCTCCCACTTGTTGTTGTGGAATGATTCGTATTGAGCAATTAATGGGAGAGTTGTCCCGCGGTCGCAGCCAGCCTTGAGTGAGGACCAGAGGTCTCTTGGGTTTGTATGGCCAACTAGGAGCTTGCGACATTCAGGGGACACATGTTGACGGATTTTGGTAAGTGTCGGAATATCAATCTCATGATTCGGCGCTTCTGCACCCCGGTGCAGAAGCAAGCACGTACGTACGGGAGCGGGATAACGTTATCCCTAGCGCCCGTACGGCAACCTCGTATATAGCTACCATGACACCCCGGGGCCCCCTACTTTCTCTGAGTTAGGCTTTATAATATCGAATATCATATATATACAGCTTCACCCTTGACAGGCTTGTCGGACTAGCCTTGCTACCGTCTATGCTTCGTGATACGGACCGTAGTTAAACCGACACTGATCAGTGAGGCCCACAGATCAAGACCCTATTCTTATTACCCCGATACCCCTATATTGAGCCGTTCAGTCGACCTCAATTCATACCTATCTCCAACGCTCCGAACCACGCGCTGGAAACCCTGACAAGATGCCTCCAACTACGGATTACTCGAAAAGCTTCGATCCGACAGACAAGGACGCAAAAACCATTGAGAAGTGTATAATAGCCCGAATCGAGGACTACACCGACTTGTACGATGAAGATCTATGGAATACATTTCGCGAAGACTTCTCAACATGGACCGAAGGAGCTTTTAGAATTGCGCCTCTAAAGACTCTTATTAACCTACGTGACACCCTGCGAACAAATGGCGTATACGTAGCGAAAGGACGACAACATGCAGCTACTACACTATCTGAGACAATTGCCGAATCAGAGCAGCATGAATGGACTGAAAGCGAAGTCATATACCATGTA
>NW_002990113.1:331613-335069 GCF_000003125.1 Talaromyces stipitatus ATCC 10500 | reverse complement strand
TCATGAGATAGATTAGTGCTCCCACTGCAGCACGGTATTCCAAAGCATCTGTTTCATTTAGACTTTCTGCATTAGTTGCCTCAACAAGTGGGTGCTTGGGATCAAGTGGAGTTGCAACAGGATTCGTGGGTGCGTTGAAGCGCTCGAGAATTCGCTGTATATATGCCTTCTGATGCAATATCACTTTGCCATTCCGATGTTCAATATGGATGCCTAAGAAGCGCCTAGGTGTTCCTATATCTCGAGTTTTAAATTCATTGCAGCATTCTTTGACGAATTCCTCAATTGCGTCCTGGTCACCAGTTAGCAGGATGTCATCAACAAATAGGAGGAGTATGAGGAATTTGTTATCCAGGCTGCGAATGAATATAGCTAGCTCAGCATCGCACTGATAGAAGCCTGCTTTCAATAGGAATGAGGTCATCCTATCCCACTAGATGCGCGGAGCTTGTTTAAGTCCATACAGAGACCGGCGCAGTTTCAAAACATATTTCTTTGGATCTAAATCTATGCCTTCTGGTATCCCCATATAGACTTCAGAGTCTATATTGCCATTTAGAAAAGCGGTGATAATATCAAGATTGCGTAAGGACCAGCCATTGTGCACAGCTATTGCCACCAGGAGTCGGAATGCAGCTAATGAGGCAGTTGGGGCATAAGTTTCCATGAAGTCTACTCCAAAGCGTTGGAGGAATCCCTTAATCACCAATCGTGCCTTATAGCGAATGCCTTCATCAGGACTCGGTTTACGCTTGAATACCCACTTGCCGGGGATCGGCTTACACCCTTTTGGCATCTGACTGATCTCTTGAACTATCCAAGTTCCATTCTCTTCATGAGATTTCAGTTCTTCTTGCACTACTGGTGGCCACCTAATCGGATCCTGGAGCAAGGCATCCGAATAGGAGAGAGGATCTCCATTGTGGTCTGTTTGGATCCTCTCTGCTGTTTGCCAGGGTGGGCAGGAGAGCGACTCCATGCCTTGCACGATCAAAGCGGCTTCCACAAGCTCCCTTGTAGTATCGTGCTCATGGATTTTGACGTAGGTGCCAAATACAACGCTTCCTCGTGGGTTGTAGATGGGCTGGCTGTCCATTCGGAGTGCCAGGGACTGGGGGGAGTCCAATGCCCTTTGGGCTACATCTGCTAGTTCCATAGGATCTACTGGCTTTGCAGGATCTTCTGGGTTCACAGGATCTGCAGGTGGTTGGGATTGCTGCAGCCAGAAGGGGTTCATCGAGGAAAATGGTACGCTTGATACATTGGGAAGCGCTCCCGGTACTGACTGACCAAGTACAGTATCAACTGCTGAACCAGGCGGATTTCTTTTATGTGCAATAGACAGTTTAAAACCGGCAGGGCGTTTGAGCCATGGACCAGGGAAAAGGTCTTCATCAAACTTGATTTCAGAATGATTGCTTGTTTGCAGAGTATGAAGATCAAGACATTTATAAATAGACTTTGAGTCTTGTATATAGCCTACCATCATGGCTGGCCTGCAGCGAGGATCAGAGCTCGAGCTGCGGTGCTCCTTTCGAAGGTGTATCCAGACGAGGCATCCCCAGGGCTTCAAGGTAGTAAGAGGTGGTTGCTTCTTATATAAAAGAAGGTGTGGGGATATATTGTCTAGAGTAGTGGATGGCAGGATGTTAGTTAGAAATACCGAGGTGGCCAGGGACTCAGCTTGTAGTCGGTAGTCATCTAGGACACCAGCACCAGCTCTCATAGAGCGTTCTATATTCTTGATCGTCTGAACTCGTCGTTCCAGTACATCATTCTGTTGCTTGACACCAGATGTAGAGACTTGGTGAAGTATTCCGTATTGGCGATTTATTTCTTTGACCATGCTATTTATGAATTCACCGGTACCGCCATCAGTTCGCCATGACTTGATTACAGCATTGAATTGAGTTAGGACCAAGTTTATGAATCCTTGTAGGAGAGGCGTAATTGCAGGAACATTCTTGCTTGAGGCAAAGTAACACCATGCATAGCGAGTGTAATCATCGACCAGTAGTAACATATACTTAGATCCACCAAGGGAGATACCGTCCAAGGGGATAAGGTTGGCATGCACGCGGTCGAATGACTTGCTGCAACGTTCAAGCACAGGAGGGTGCGAATCTGCCTTCATTTTACCTTGTAGGCATGCTGTGCATGTAGGTAGTTGACGTGGCACAGATAAGTTCATGAGATCTCCCACTGATCGAAAATTTCGGTGGCCTAGGCGATTATGCCATAGCCTGAGTGTACTGAATTCTCTTGTACGGAGAGCTCGTGGGGCATTCACTAGAGATGAGGGACTTATATGCATTCGATAAAGATCTCCATGCTTCGAATTGGCTAGTTGAAACCATGCGGAATTTGAGTCGCCTTGCTGCCGTATGTAGACAATGCCATTTTCAATAAGAGTAGAGTAGCCAGCTCGATCAAGGAGCTGCAAGGACAGCAGGTTCTCTGCCAATTTTGGTACGAACCAGACGTTGAGGACTAGAATATAAGGCCCAACTTGAAGATGTTGAGTACCAGATCCCTCTGCATAGATCGTAGTATTATCTCCAAGGTAGATCTCTCTGGGTTCAAGGAAATGTTTGTAGTCCTTAAGGTCCAATTTGCTATTGCAGAAATGCTGTGTAGCTCCAGAGTCCAGTATCCAGCTGAGATAGTCTTGTTGTCGGATCTCACTATTGATGTAGGATGCTCTTGTAAGAAGAAGATGAGATGGATAACTGTAAGCGTTTGACTCAGAGCTTTGAGACTGGGAGGAGGAGAAATTTGCCTGCGGAGGTGGAGGAGCCAGTAGAGGTAGCGGCTGAGGCGGAGGTTGCAAACTGCTTGGCTGTTGAACTAAGTAGGCACGACCTCTGTCAAGCTTTGCAGCGCCAGAGTCTAGTTGCTGTTGTCGAATATGACAGTCACGCTCGTAATGGCCCTCTCGTTTGCACCAGTTACAGATAAGTCGCTTATTCCGAGAATTTCGATTTGATCGTTCACGACGGTTTGAATTTGAGTTATTGCCTCCATTACGGAGGTTCCGAGAGCTTGTTCTGCGGTTCGGACGACGGCCTCGAGTTACTAGGGCTTGGCCAGACGTGTTGTCTCCTTCAGAAGAGGAATCTTTGATATTGGCAAGCAGGTAGGTCACTGTTTCAATGAAGGGAAGGTTCAATTGTTTTGCCGTTTGACCTTCGGTCTTGTAACAGTCAGGGAGTCGATCCACGAGGATGTGAACGGCTATATCTCGATGGATTTTGTAAGAGGTGTTTTCCAAGGAAAGAAAGATATTGCGGAAACGACTTGTGTAGGTAGAAATGGTATCCTTTGGCTCCCACTTGTTGTTGTGGAATGATTCGTATTGAGCAATTAATGGGAGAGTTGTCCCGCGGTCGCAGCCAGCCTTGAGTGAGGACCAGAGGTCTCTTGGGTTTGTATGGCCAACTAGGAGCTTGCGACATT
>NW_002990113.1:319923-331541 GCF_000003125.1 Talaromyces stipitatus ATCC 10500 | reverse complement strand
AAGGACTCGTCTTCACAAATGGCTATATTATCGTACTCGCTGACGCCCAAATAACGCGAATATCCTCCACTGTCCTCTACAAAGTGTAAGAGGATTACCCGAAGCGTACTTGCTTCGGAGATGTACGGTATGGCCAATGGATTCGATGCGGCTGCAGCAATCAAATCAACTCTCACCCAACTGCTGCATCTTTTAGAGCCGCTCCCACTAGTCCTTTGCACTGATTCGAAGAGCCTTTACGAATGCCTCGTCAAGCTGGGTACGACACGTGAAAAACGCCTTATGATCGATCTCATGTGCCTCCGTCAATCGTACGAACGTCAAGAGATCACGGAAGTGAGATGGATCAACGGTAACAGCAATCCTGCGGACGCCATGACAAAGAGCAAGCCCTGCCGCGCTCTACAAGAACTTATTGATACGAACAAGCTACGTATCGACGTTGACGGATGGGTAGAAAGGCCGTTAACGAAGCGCAACTCTGAGTCAAAGAACGTACGATTTGCAACACCTGTTACTACACCGGCTCCATAGATTGTCATTCCTTACCCCGGTCCGCACCCGTTACTTTTGCTTCATTCTTTTGATTTTTCCTTTACCACACCAGATTGTATGTCATTCATTGATATTCCTTCTTTTCCATTCCTTTAGAGAGTTGCCAGTGTCGGAATATCAATCTCATGATTCGGCGCTTCTGCACCCCGGTGCAGAAGCAAGCACGTACGTACGGGAGCGGGATAACGTTATCCCTAGCGCCCGTACGGCAACCTCGTATATAGCTACCATGACACCCCGGGGCCCCCTACTTTCTCTGAGTTAGGCTTTATAATATCGAATATCATATATATACAGCTTCACCCTTGACAGGCTTGTCGGACTAGCCTTGCTACCGTCTATGCTTCGTGATACGGACCGTAGTTAAACCGACACTGATCAGTGAGGCCCACAGATCAAGACCCTATTCTTATTACCCCGATACCCCTATATTGAGCCGTTCAGTCGACCTCAATTCATACCTATCTCCAACGCTCCGAACCACGCGCTGGAAACCCTGACAAGATGCCTCCAACTACGGATTACTCGAAAAGCTTCGATCCGACAGACAAGGACGCAAAAACCATTGAGAAGTGTATAATAGCCCGAATCGAGGACTACACCGACTTGTACGATGAAGATCTATGGAATACATTTCGCGAAGACTTCTCAACATGGACCGAAGGAGCTTTTAGAATTGCGCCTCTAAAGACTCTTATTAACCTACGTGACACCCTGCGAACAAATGGCGTATACGTAGCGAAAGGACGACAACATGCAGCTACTACACTATCTGAGACAATTGCCGAATCAGAGCAGCATGAATGGACTGAAAGCGAAGTCATATACCATGTACAACGCCGTGGAACGTTCAGCTCACTAAATATCGAGCTCACGTATGGACCTGCGATTCGAAGGCTCCAAGCTACGACCCCTAAGGCACCTCAACAAGCTGTCCACTCCAAACCACAAGCAATGACTATACCATACGGAATGACACTACGATCTCAGCGTAATGAGGAGAGAGACACAACACCGACCCCAATCGCACAATCGGTGCAGCAACAGTACAATCCAACAACCCCTGCCGCAACTACGTTATATGAGCAGGCCGTACCGGCTACGACGCATAGCCGCCAGACCGTCCATACAAACTATACCACGCAAGACACCTCGTACTACGGGGCGAATATCAGTCAGCTACGAAAGGCTTATTCAGAAGATCTCCGCTACGGCAATAATGAGGACACATTCGACTATTCGTATCAATATTTCTTAGAAATGTGCGGTCATATGGGAATCCACACCCAAGATGCACAAAGAAAGGCGTTTTTCGTGATGCTTAAAGGAGAAGCCCTTCGGTACTACTTTGACAACAAGGACGAATGGGTCCGGCGAGGAATCAACCCTATATCTGCTGTGAAAAGCTACTTTGAGACTGAGGAGCACCTTCGATTCGTACAGAGTCAATGGGATGCTACGAATCTAGCCAGTACTATGAGTAAGAACCCTGATAAGCCAATTCTAGAATGCCTTGAAATTATGCTTCGGGACCTACAAAGACTCTATAGCAAGATTCGTCCGGAGCTACGAAACGACGTCTATTACCATTCAAAGCTTGTATCAGCAACCCGTCTCGTCCCTGCGTGCCACGCCGCAACCGGAAAACCTTCACCGAACATCTCCAGCCTCATACAGGACCTACGATCAAGTATAAGCCAATGGGAAGACTCAAAACAAGCAGCAGCGCAACATCCTATGGATTCGTACTATACGGATCGCCGCTACTACAGCCGACAGTCACGTTCGCCACATAGAAGATGTTCACCGTACGGACGAAGCTACTCACGAGGAAGGAGCAATCTACGCTACCCTAGCCGTTCACCACGTCGCTACCAAAGCGAAGCACCGAAAACCTGCCACGTATGCCATAAACCAGACTGCTGGTCAACTAACCATACGGAAGAGGAACGACAAGCTGCTAGACGCCCATACGAGGCTGCAATAGACAAATTTATCATGGAATTCGAAGGACAGCCTCCAACGCCAGGGAAACGCTTCGAATCGTACTTGGCTGAGATCGACGAACCGAGCCAGTACGACCTCCCAGACCGTACGAAAAGCGAGCCAACTATGGCAACAGGATACTTCACAGTTGCCACTACGGATCATGCCAAATTCTCACCTTCGCTAGCAAGCGAACTCGCTAATCGTTCTGCAGCTCACTATCTCAGCTGCTTGCTAGGCAACAATCAAGAATGTACAGCCAAGCTCACCCCTAGCGACGAAGATGACACCAACGTACGGATCATACCAAGCTCTCATCATCTTACTGTACCCGAATATGCGTTTCTTGCAGAAGATCGATATTCATCAAACACGTTTATAGGGCTACTTATTGATACCGGCGCTGCAGCATTCTCAACGGCTGGATACGCTCAATATCTCGCATTTCGGAAAGTTGCCAAGAATTGTACGATGGACACGTCAACTGCCGGATCTGTAACTATACGATTTGGCGCTGGTAACGCGCTACAATCTCTAGGTTCGATTGATATAGAGACCCCGGTTGGCAACGTACGATTCCATATTATTGAGGCCATGACACCGTTCCTATTCTCTATCAAAGATCTCGACCGCCTCAAGGTTTACTACGATAATACGAAGGATCTCCTTATCCGCAGCGAACCGTACCTGACCGCGCCAATCGTACGCCGATTCGGCCATCCTTTCCTTATTTGGGACTATTCACTAGCAATGTATATCTCACAATCCTTTGACGACGAGCAATGCTTCCTTACAGATACGGAACTATGTCGATTACACCGCCGCTTTGGACATCCTTCTGTCGGACGACTACATAAAACCCTACAACGCGCAGGCTACGATACGCACCCTGAAGCAATAGAAGAGATCAACAAATTCTGTCACCATTGCCAAACCCACGGTAGATCGCCAGGCCGTTTCCGCTTCACCCTACAGGACGACATTGAATTCAATCATTCAATCATTGTAGACATTATGTATATCAATGGCAAGCCCGTACTCCATATTGTGGACGAAGCAACGCGTTTTAATGCCGCATGTTGGCTTACAAGTATATCCGCAAAAGCAACATGGGACGCGCTACGAATGTTATGGATTGATACGTACCTCGGACCCCCGGATTTCATCGTTACCGACGCAGGAAAGAACTTCGTAAGCAAAGAATTCACACAACTCGCCTCATCCGTTAGTACGATGACGGTCAGCGTTCCTGTCGAAGCACATTGGTCAATTGGCGCTGTTGAACGTTACCATGCCGTACTACGTCGCTCGTACGAGATTATTTCGGAAGAAGTGCCAGAGCTAGCACCCGAATTAGCGCTTCAAATGGCTGTCAAAGCTGTCAACGATACCGCAGGCCCAGATGGTTACGTGCCCACACTTCTTGTATTTGGAGCGTACCCCCGGATGACGGAATACAGTCCTCCTGCACCTACGGTTGCTCAACGCGCTGCCGCAGTCAAGAAAGCAATGACCGAAGTACGAAGGCTTCACACCGTACGCCAGATCAATGACGCGCTTAACACCCGAAACGGACCGTCGTCTACGCTCATACACCGTCTTCCCCTCAATTCGGACGTGCTTGTATGGCGCGAAGGAGGAACTGGATACCCTGGCAAATGGAAAGGACCGTACAAACTTATATCAATCGACGGAGAAACATGCACGATTGATCTCCCAAATGGCCCTACAAAGTTCAGATCAACTGTTGTCAAACCGTATCATAAAGATGATGATCCGAAGCAAGAAAACACTAATAATAATGATAAGGCTGAACCATATAGCGCACCTACGGCACCATTAATAGAACCGTCGAACGTACTCCCACCTCCTCCAAAAGTTGCGATCCCACCGTACGAACCAAATCACACCGAACCTCAATCACAACGCCCACAACGCGAACGCCGCTTACCACCTCGATATAAGGATGATCTTACGTACTTACAAGAGCTAGATGCCCCAGATCTACACGCCATCGCGGAGATATTCACACAACTTCTTGCTCCAGGCACGTACGACGAATCTCGCAAAAAGGAAGTTAACGGACTACTAGAAAGAGGCGTATTTGCAGCAGTCAATCGAGAAGACATCCCGCCAGAGGCCCGCATCTATGGCTTTAGATTCGTTGATGAGATCAAGAATAAAGGCACTAACAAAGCCTTCGAGAAATCACGACTCGTCGTCCAAGCGTACAACGACAAGGACAAAGAATTCATACTTACACAGTCACCTACGATTCAGCGCTCTAGTCAACGTTTGATTCTCTGTATCGGAGCAAGCAAGGACAACGTACAATTTTGGATCCGAGATGTCACGCAGGCTTATATTCAGTCAACAACACACCTCAATCGTGATTTCTATATTCGAATCCCCTCCGATTTGCAACGCTTTTTCCCTGGATGCGAATTCTTGAAGGTTGAACGACCGTTATACGGAATCCCCGAAGCAGGCAATCACTGGTTCCGTACGTATCATGAACACCACGTGAAGCAGCTAGCCATGGAGACCTCAACCTACGATCCGTGCCTCCTTCACTGCCGCGATCCGAAGCAAGGATTCGGCATTATTGGAATGCAAACAGATGATACGCTCATTATCGCTGACGAAGCCTTTGCCGTACGAGAGGAAGAGCAAATCAAACGTGCAAATATCCTTTGCAAGCCACGTGAACAGCTTATAACCAGCAAACCGCTACGATTCAATGGTGCGGTAATTACAGAAGATGCCCAGGGTGTTACTCTTACCCAAGAACGCACCTGCAAGAATATCCGACTCGTACAAGATCACCCTTCGGATACAGTCAACTCCCGTGGCAAGATTCGTAAGAATGCATCTCCGTATGAGCAGTACGTTGCTCAACGAGCTCTTGGTGCATATATTGCTTCTGTATCCCAACCTGAAGCTTCGTTTGATCTCTCTTTCGCAGCACAAGCCACACAACCGGATGAAGAGGATATAAAAGCGCTCAACAAACGACTCAAATGGCAGGCTGACAACCCCAACCGCGGACTACGATTCGTCAAGATTGATCTACGGACCGCACAATTGTACGCATTCGTTGATGCTTCGTTCGCCAACAATAAGGACTCGTCTTCACAAATTGGCTATATTATCGTACTCGCTGACGCCCAAAATAACGCGAATATCCTCCACTGGTCCTCTACAAAGTGTAAGAGGATTACCCGAAGCGTACTTGCTTCGGAGATGTACGGTATGGCCAATGGATTCGATGCGGCTGCAGCAATCAAATCAACTCTCACCCAACTGCTGCATCTTTTAGAGCCGCTCCCACTAGTCCTTTGCACTGATTCGAAGAGCCTTTACGAATGCCTCGTCAAGCTGGGTACGACACGTGAAAAACGCCTTATGATCGATCTCATGTGCCTCCGTCAATCGTACGAACGTCAAGAGATCACGGAAGTGAGATGGATCAACGGTAACAGCAATCCTGCGGACGCCATGACAAAGAGCAAGCCCTGCCGCGCTCTACAAGAACTTATTGATACGAACAAGCTACGTATCGACGTTGACGGATGGGTAGAAAGGCCGTTAACGAAGCGCAACTCTGAGTCAAAGAACGTACGATTTGCAACACCTGTTACTACACCGGCTCCATAGATTGTCATTCCTTACCCCGGTCCGCACCCGTTACTTTTGCTTCATTCTTTTGATTTTTCCTTTACCACACCAGATTGTATGTCATTCATTGATATTCCTTCTTTTCCATTCCTTTAGAGAGTTGCCAGTGTCGGAATATCAATCTCATGATTCGGCGCTTCTGCACCCCGGTGCAGAAGCAAGCACGTACGTACGGGAGCGGGATAACGTTATCCCTAGCGCCCGTACGGCAACCTCGTATATAGCTACCATGACACCCCGGGGCCCCCTACTTTCTCTGAGTTAGGCTTTATAATATCGAATATCATATATATACAGCTTCACCCTTGACAGGCTTGTCGGACTAGCCTTGCTACCGTCTATGCTTCGTGATACGGACCGTAGTTAAACCGACAGTAAGGTTTTCGGTTAACGTTTTAGCAATATCTCGATTGACATTAGTCGTAGGGGGTGGCACCGTCACTGTAGATGTTGGATCGACGTACTGCCATAGGTCGTAGAGAATAAGATGATCTTGCCAGTATTCACTCCAATCAACCCAATTGGAGTAGTCGAGGATTGGGAGCTTTTCACCAGAGGTAAAGGTGTTAGAGGCAGACATTTTTTTTGGAAGAGTAGAGGAGGTTGTAATCGAAAATCAGAGTCGAGTCTGGGTACTCCTAGGAGCTGTATTTAAGCCTAGAAGTCCTTCAGACAGTCGGTGAGACAGTGAGACGGTGAGGCCTGACATGTTGAAGAAACAGTCGATCGTGAAGTTCTTGATTTCCAACGTAGGTCTTGGTGGCTTCTTGACCGACATTTTGACGTTTGTTGTAGGTGGCTCTCTGAGTTGATTTGTCGCGATCCTTGACTGGTGCGGTCGTATATGGCCATCTTGTGACTGGATTCGAATTAGGAAGTAAGTCAGGTCCAGGTAATCACGATAAAGCATCTATAAAGCTCAGATTGAAGATGCGAGGAGCTCATAACCTGTTAATGTGCTGGTTGTTGTTATTGGTAATCTAAGCTAACTACAGCTGTGCTGACCCCTTTACGGAGGTCACATGACTCTCAGAACATAGTTGATCCGCGCCGGAGGGAGATTCACGGGTGTAGCACGCTGACAGTACTACACGGGTCATTGGGCAACCTGCAAGCCCCATACAAAATGGCCTTCATCAACACCTTGACTTCTCAACAGATTTATATATAAGCCATATCTTAGACTTG
The DNA here is from genome assembly GCF_000003125.1 of Talaromyces stipitatus ATCC 10500. Taxonomy (NCBI): domain Eukaryota; kingdom Fungi; phylum Ascomycota; class Eurotiomycetes; order Eurotiales; family Trichocomaceae; genus Talaromyces; species Talaromyces stipitatus. The sequence goes on along the minus strand of NW_002990113.1, from coordinate 324,134 downwards.
ACGAATGATTCCTATATAAATCCCCATCAGAAATATCAATTTGGAAGTGCGCCTCTTCTATAAGTCTTGAGATGTTAGAAACTGTCGGAAACTTCGGTCAAACTACCGTCGAGTATATCTCGGATAGCTTATAACACGCTGAAGTTATAAGGCTTCTAAGTACGAAAGGCTTCTTGAAAGCAAAGTCTTAACAAAAGGATGAATATCCGGTTCGATAGAAGAACGTATACTCAAGTTGTCAAAGCTAAGGGGTACTTAGCACGGTTAATTCAAGACGATAGAGTAAAACTAAGTACATGGTAAATGAGCGTCCTTATATACCCTATCCTTGGTAGGGTCAGGAGATCCATAGACATAGTAATGGCTCTCTAGACTCGACCGGAGCTGGGAGATCCTTTGCTTCACTAGGGCTCGCCCGGCTCTCCTACCCTAACCCTAAGGTTGATACGGATAATCTTCGCTTCCGTAGTGAAGTAGTGTAACACTATCTATTCAATCCATTGGCTGCGGATTCTTGATTCTTCTGACAGAAACTAGCCTAGTTATTAATGTACATTGCATGACAGAGGGGTTCTTAATATTTTTAGAGTTCCTAAATCTAGATGTATATTAATACCTATATTATAAGCTATATGTTGGTTTATATGTGCAATCGAGATTCCTGGCACCGACGCGAACCAAGGAGAGGTCACGTGAAGGTACACGTGACCTCGTCAAGCAAGGACTATATAGACCGCGTCGGGGCCTCATTAAGAGAACACAGACGATTGAATACATTTGACCATAGTACTTGGAGTACCACCTAAAGCGCGTGTACAGACGTACGTACATTGTTTTATTGGCTTTATAAGCCAACCCACACCATATTCAATTTTTAGATATGGTTTATTGTAAGACGGAGAACTTAGAATCGGTGATAACTTCACCACGGAAGCTGGATCACGTGGTTCGTTCCGACTGCTTAGTCACTACCCGAACCGCACTAACGTGTTTCACGGGTAAACGGCGCACCCGGGTAAGTGGCACAGCCGCATCCCACTTGGTTCAAAGAACTCGTACAATTTATATGCAAACAGTGAATAAATTAATATTTACCTATGTAGATATATTTGGACAGCGATTGCGCTTATGCCCTATTTCCCAGCAATTACTACACCTTGGTAGGGCCCGTTGAGCTGGCTGCAAAGGCGCGCTCCCGTTGGGTGGAGGAGGGGGTTGAGCCTCTTCAGGAAGCTCCTGAGCAAGCTCTCGGCCTTCAGCGACTGTCAAAATACCATCGGCTTGTAGGGCTTTTGTACGGCGAGTGCGGCGCTTCTGTAAAATATCATTTGCTTCGCGTAGGTTATGGTTCTCCCTAGCTAAAATGGCAGCTTGGTGCATCACTACAAGGGATCCCTTGATCAACTGGTTAAAAGCCGGACACGATGGCGAATTGCTGTCTAAATCTCCCATATTGAGAGATCTCTTGACAGATTTGGCCTGTTTTTTTAGCGTACGGGCATTGTAAGGCGTTTTTGGGCTCCAGGTGCTGCTGCTTGACGTGCTAGGGCGAATTGAGGCTGGAGTAGCCTCCCGGACAGCAATTTGCAACTGAGATAGGACTTTTTGTGGATTATATGGCACAATCCCAGTGTGTGAAAAGCCGCTCTTAATATTTTGTGTGGTATAAGTTTGGATCCGTACGCTGTAAAGCATATCTAAGAAATCCAGCTTATCAACATGGTAAATCCCAATCCGAATCCGGCTCTCAACGGCGGCCCCGTACAAGCGCTTCAACACTGAAAACACCCCTACATCTAGAGGCTGAAGAAGATGAGATGAACGAGGAGGCATGCAACATGCAATAATATTATTATTTTTACATGCCTGATCAAATCCCGGTGTTAAATGGCTGCTATGGCTATCAAGTATCAAAAGCCGATAGGTACCAACTGTGAGAGGCCTCGTTTTTGGCTCAAATATCCTTTCTAGCCACTGTAAGCCGATTTCATCAGATGTCCAGCCATTTGGAGAGTGCGTAATTGACCAATTAGGGGGAAGCTTTGGGCTTGTATACCACTCAGCTCTGTTGGTGCCGGATTTGAATATAATCAGGGGAGGCACCACAGTGCCGGTGCTTCCAACGCACTCAACAACAGTAACCCATTCACGATTTCCTGGCTGAATAAGGCTAGGTTTTCCTGAACGATCTGAGCTGCATATAACTTTTGCTGTAGAAGAGATCCCCATGGCGAACCCTGTCTCGTCAAAGTTGTATATATCTTCATCGGCAATCCCATATTCCTCTTTGAGCTGCTTAATCTCCTCAAAAAAGCCACCAATAACGACTGGATCTTCACAAAGAGCTCTAGAATAGGATAATCGGCGTGCGAATTTAGCCTTGAGATCCGGTTGTCGCTTAAGAAAGGTTGTTACCCAATTCTTACCAACCTTCTCAGGTATTTTGGTAGGATCTCTTTGAGCTAGCAAAATATTTGCCATTTCATGGAGCATATGCTGCCTAGGCGGAACGCCACGGCGCTCTAGTGAGAAGACCCAACCCCGGAGTACAGCTTCTTCTGTAGGGGTCATCTTTCTGCGTGTAATACCGGCATTATGCGCTGGAACTGAGCCCTTCAGGCGCCTTCGCAGTGTTGTTAAAGATACGTCAAAAGTGCGTGCGGCGTCGCGTAATTTCGTGATTTTTTCGTTATTTAGCGCATCAATAGCAAGAGAAAGCCTCCCTTCATAGCTAGGATCATTTTTCGTACGCGATTTAACCATTTTTTAATGCTGTTGGTTCTGCGGAAAGTTGTTGCTAGAAATCCGGATGGAATTTTGATGTGGTGTGCCACTTACCCGGGTGCGCCGCTTACCCGTGAAACACGTTACCGTTCTGCTATGTATTTAGCTACGATTCGAATAGGACTCAGAAGGTAGCAAATAGCTACAGTACCAAGACATATGTGTTGGCACCCCCCATATCCGAACACCTGCAGACCGCTTTCCGCACTTTCACCGCCTTCCTAATATAGTAATTATCTACCTGTCCAGAACCTCCGAAAAGCCCTAATACTTTGTATACCAGCCATCCGCCTCTATAACCGCACGTGCGCCGTCTTGGAGGTCTTGGAGCCATTTTTATTTAGAAATATAGATCTATAGGTATTACATAAAAATTTGTATGTGACGCGATGTGTACGCGTTTCTTCCGGCAGAATGAATGGCGGTGTGGGAATCTCGGATAAGGGGGGTGTCAACACATATGTCATCCCACTGTACCTTACGAAGCGTACCCTACCTTGGAAATCGAAGCTATATTCGTATCTCATTATCACGCTCTCTACCCAATCTCTTACATTTATATATGAATCTGTTGAGAAATCAAGGTGTTGAAGAAGGCCATTTTGTATGGGACTTGCAGGTTGCCCAATGACCCGTGTAGTACGTTATCACGTCTGAGCGCGTCTTTGTTAGCGTGCTAACCAGAATTCGAGCGTATTGGCCTGTATGCTAACAAACAGTACAAAAGTCAACCACCTTGGATTCTGTTTTTCTCAACAACCATTGCTTGCATAACATTACCGCTTCTACCGATATGTTAGTGAGTCGATTTTGAATATATTGATACGCATTTATTATGAAATTGCTTCCTTAATTAGTGAGTAATTATCTACTAAAGATGACAGCTTTCGCTCCATACAAAATTGGACGCAAATCTGATGCAGATTGACAGAATACAATCATAAATTCTTTATAGGATATTATTTATCCTAGCGTCTTTTATATACTTCAGGGGTCATTGCCTTGGATTACAGGAAGATTGTTATAAAATACGTGGGGAAAATTGGGCTCGCGGAGACTTCGGCATCCGCCAAAGAAGATCAACCAACCTCGCTTCAATAAGCAATCAAATCTCGATAATTTCATCAAAAAGGGTACTCGGTCTAGTACGAAGACGCCTAGTCAGGCTGTGATAGGTCAACGTCAAAGTTTTTGTCGGTTTATCTACGTCTAGGTCGCTAGCACTAGTCACGTAGAACAGCTATTCCGACAAGCTGACGAGCCTGATCAATATGGTATAGAGTTCCTGATATTGATGACTGCCCCCCAAGAGTAAGGGGGACGGGGGATAGCTAGCTACATATAAACGCGGCACGCACGTGCCGCGTTGGACTAACTGATATCCAGTGCCGAAACGCGCTAGGTTTGATATTCACGTTCCGACAGTT
>NW_002990113.1:305878-319903 GCF_000003125.1 Talaromyces stipitatus ATCC 10500 | reverse complement strand
CAGCAGGGTGGTAATCGACGCGAGGTCGAAGGGGGATTCGAATAAGTGAGAATAGGGGTAAGGTCTGATCTGTGGGCCTCACTGATCAGTGTTGGTTTAACTACGGTCCGTATCACGAAGCATAGACGGTAGTAAGGCGCGAACACGAAGCGGCCTAATGAGCCTGACAATATGAAGATATCTTAATTCCTAATAGCTATACCCGTCCCCCTCGTTCTTGGGGACAAGTCACAATATTAGGAATCAAGATATCTTCATATTGTCAGGCTCATTAGGCCGCTTCGTGTTCGCGCCTTACTACCGTCTATGCTTCGTGATACGGACCGTAGTTAAACCAACACTGATCAGTGAGGCCCACAGATCAGACCTTACCCCTATTCTCACTTATTCGAATCCCCCGTCGACCTCGCGTCGATTACCACCCTGCTGCGCCGATATACGCACCAAATCTCTTGCTCGTGAGCTCTTAGCTGAGTCTCATAAACCTTACGAATCCACCCGTACGAACCTACGTACGAAACCACCTTCGACCCCGAGTCGAATACCCCTCTCAGTGCGCCGATATACGCACCGAATAACCGACAATATGGCACCCACGGATTATACAGATTTTGATCCGAATGGCAAGGACCGCAAGACAATCGAACCATGCGTAATAACACGAACAAAGATCTACACCGATCTGTACGACGACGACCTATGGTTTACCTTCAAAGATGATTTTGGAGACTGGACTACAGATAACCTTTGCAAAGCGACCGTACCAGTCCTTGGAAAACTACGTGACATACTGCGAACCAATGGTATATACGTACCAAAGGGTGGACACGCAGGAAGAGTATTAGCGAACACACTGACTCTTCCAGAACCACACGAATGGACTGAAAGTGAAGTTATTGAGCATATACAGCTTAAAGGGACCTTCAATTCCCCATTTATCCAGTTGAAGTTCGCTGCCACAATCAAAAGAATCAACGACGCCACAAATGTGATAACACAAAATAATGCTCAATTCGTGCAAGAAGATACCCCCTCTCCACCGTCAACGAACCTACACAGCATGGTAACAAGAGCGAAAGCATCTACAGGTGGCCCACAAGATATGACACCACCCGCTGAGACGGCGCCGCAGGCACCACTAGTACAAGTAGCGACACCTACCCAAACGGCAACATGGCAAGGAACGGGATATATTCCAGCAATCCGCGACCAAGAAAGAACGTATTCGCAGATGGGACAATCTGCACTGTTGTATGTTAACAGTATTGCACAACTTCGGAAGGTGTACACTACAGACAGCACCAAGTACGGCGATAATGAAGACTCATTCGACCTGGCTCACAATATCTTCTTAGATCTCTGTCGCCAGATGGGTCTACATACCGCAGAAGCACGGAACCAGGCAGTTTCAGTTATGCTCAAAGGACTCGCACTCGACTATTACTACACGTGGAAAGATCAATGGGAGCGCATGGGAATCGACCCCGCTGTGGCAGTCAAAAACCACTTCGAAAACGACGAGCACCTACGAAAAGTGCAGACTGACTGGGATGCGATAAATCTTTATACGGTAATTGTGAAGTACCCTGAGAAATCAACTACCGAATGCTTAGAGATAATGTTTCGAGATATCCAAAAGCTCTACCACAAACTGCGACCAGAACTACGAAACGAGGTTATTTGGCATGCAAAGCTTATTTCTGCTACTCGAACACACCCAGCATGTCACGCAGCAACTGGAAATCCCGCATCTACGATCCCTGGTCTCATGCAGAGCCTTCGAGGAAGTGTCAGCCAATTTGAAGACACTAAGCGAGCAGCGCAACAGCACTTCGCAGGCACATACAATACTGATCCGTATGACGTTCCACGAACGAACATGACAGAACGTCGCTTCTTCAACAATAATCTACGATACCAACCTCAAAACCGCAGCCGCTTTACTCGGAAACCATCTCGTCACTTCAGAGGTCCCAGAAACGACAAAAAGACATGTTATATCTGCAAGAAACCAGGACACTTATCATATAACCACTCGGACGAGGAGCGCGAGGCACACAAGCGTGAATGGAATAAAAACAGATCTGGGAGTTATCAACAATTTATGGCTGAAATTGAGGGCTGGGAATATGACCCTGAATCAATTGAAGAACTAGCATCAAGTGGCGCTTATTTCGAGGATGACAGCAGTGATGACGAACCTCCAAGGACCAAGGATTCAATTACTTCCAAAGATTCAGCCAATAAGAATGCACCACTCCAGACTACCTCAACCCATTTTGCCAGCGCTTTCTTCACTACTGATGAGAAGCCAAAGGGAGAATTAGGAAAGTTAATCACTACAGAGTTAGCAAATCGAGCGACTATGCACTGTGTCAAAGCCCTGGCAACAAAGGAAGCACAAGATGGCGACAATATAGAGAATAACGTTGAAGAAACGATTGATACAAGCACCTACGTTTCGGCAAGCCGATACTCCGAAGAAACATGGCAAGGTATTCTCATTGACACCGGCGCTGCAGACTTCTCTACAGCCGGATACAGTCAATTCCTCGCATATCAGAAAGCTGTCAAGGGAGCTGTAATAGACACGTCAACCGCAAATTCAGTAGGGATCAAATTTGGCTCAGGCGATCCTGTACGCTCAAAAGGCTCAGTCGATGTTGACACACCAATTGGCCGAGTCCGATTCCATATCCTCGAAACAATGACACCGTTCCTGCTCTCTATCAAAGACCTGGACAGACTGAACGTGTATTACGACAACACCAAAGATCTTCTCATTGGCCCAAAAGAGAATATGACTACCCAGGTTATACGAAGATTTGGCCATCCATTCCTTATATGGCAGGAGACCTACGAATCATGTCTCCTGGAATCACTTGATGAGAATCCCTGCTTCCTCACAGAAGCAGAATTACGGCGCCTACACCGTCGATTCGGTCATCCCTCAACTGACAGATTCTACCGCGTTATCGAGCGCGCAGGCCACGACGCTGACCGTGAAGCAATCGAGCATATTCGCAAATTCTGTCATCACTGCCAAATCCATGGTAAATCTCCTGGCCGTTTCCGCTTTACGTTGCAAGACGATATACATTTCAACCATTCAATTATTGTTGATATTATGTATATTGATGGTAAACCTGTACTTCATATTATCGACGAAGCAACACGTTTTAACGCCGCACGTTGGCTCCCTAATATATCTTCAAGTGCAACATGGGATGCCCTACGTGTTGCCTGGATTGATACGTACCTAGGACCACCAGATCTCATTGCAACTGACGCTGGAAAGAACTTTGTGAGTAAGGAATTCTCACAGCTCGCGACATCTATTGGCACCACTGTCAAGAGCGTTCCTATTGAAGCTCATTGGTCAATTGGCATGGTTGAACGCTACCACGCCGTACTACGTCGCGCCTATACCATCATCTCCGACGAATTGCCAGATCTACACCCCGATATGGCACTACAAATGGCCGTAAAATCTGTCAACGATACTGCCGGCCCCAACGGCCTCGTACCCACGCTTCTCGTATTTGGTGCCTACCCACGACTTACGCAAAACGACGCACCAGCAATATCAGTTGAACAACGTGCTACTGCACTCAAGAAAGCAACTGCTGAGGTACGAAAATTGTACGCACAACGACAAGTAAGAGATGCACTCAATACCCGTAACGGCCCGTCAACTACGGTGATCCATTCGCTACCACTCAACTCGAACGTCCTTGTATTCAGAGAAGGAAATACTGGCTATGCTGGAAAATGGGAAGGCCCATACAAACTAGTAGAAGTCAATAACGAGACCTGCACAGTCGCACTTCCAAGTGGCCCAACTCAATTCCGCTCAACCGTTGTAAAGCCATACTATGCCGAGGACATGCCACCTGAGGATATTGCCACTACTCTAGACCATGATAACGCACCTGAACCCCCAACACAAGGAAATGCACTCCTACCGCCATCGACTGTCAAAATCCCCTCTCAACGACCGCAGCGCAACCGTCAACCATCCGCTCGATACCGAGATGACGATTTCGAAGCATATATCAACAATAAGGAGATTACTCAACCTCGAGCTAACTTTGACGAGGTATTGGAACAAACAAGATTTACTGACTCACGCAAGCAAGAGGTGGATGGCCTATTGGAGAGAGGTGTCTTCCACTTCGTGCATGAGAATGAAGTTCCCAAAGGTGAACGTATTTTCAACTCACGATTTGTGGATGAGATGAAGAATTCTGGCACCGACAAGGCCTTTGAAAAATCGCGACTTGTTGTGCAGGCTTACAATGACGAAGGGAAGGACTTCATATTGACTGAATCACCAACTATACAACGCTGCAGTCAGCGCCTGATTCTATGCCTGACTGCCTGTATGGTTACTCACTCCCTATGGCTACGAGACGTTGTTCAAGCGTATATTCAATCGCAAACGTATCTTAACCGTGATATCTTCGTACGACCGCCACTAGAACTCGCCATCCTCCTTTCACCAGGCACACTGTTAAAAGTCGTCAAGCCTCTATATGGGATCCCTGAATCAGGCAATCATTGGTTCAACACCTACCATAGCCATCATACAGAGAAACTACAAATGGAGACGTCAACCTACGACCCGTGTCTCCTACATTGTATTGACCCTAGCAATGGCTTTGGCATCGTTGGCATGCAGACTGATGATACTCTTATCCTCGCCGACAACGCCTTCGCTAACCGCGAAGAGAAGGAAATTAAGGCTGCCAAGATACAGTGCAAACCTCGCGAACGACTCTCGCCTACAAACCCGCTGAAATTCAACGGTGGCCTCATCTCGGAGACGGCCCAGGGTATTATGCTTAGCCAAGAACGAACCTGCAAGCTTATACAAATCGTGCAAGAGCAACACGCCGATATGACAAGCTCCCGGGGAAAGATCCGCAAGAACGCATCACCAAAAGAACAATACGTATCTCAACGAGCGCTTGGTGCCTATATTGCTTCCTTAACGCAACCGGAAGCCGCATTTGATTATGCCTTCGCAGCACAGAGCACTAATCCGCAGAAAGAGGATATCAAATACCTCAACAAGCGCCTGCAATGGCAAATTGACAACCCATACCGCGGCTTGAAGTTTGTCAAACTTAACATCAACACCATCAAACTATACGCCTTTGTTGACGCGGCATTCGCTAATAATAAAGACCTCTCGTCACAAATCGGATTCGTTATTGTACTTGCCGACGCCTCGAACAACGCGAATATTGTACACTGGTCCTCGGTCAAGTGCAAGCGGATAACACGTAGCGTACTAGCCTCGGAGCTATACGCCATGGTCAACGGCTTTGATTTCGCTGCCTCTATCAAAGCAACAGTTACGCAGATTCTACACCTCGAGAATCCGCTCCCGCTAGTGATCTGCACCGATTCAAAGAGCTTATATGACTGCCTTGTGAAACTTGGTACGACACAAGAAAAACGACTCATGATCGATCTCATGTGTCTCCGCCAGTCATACGAACGTCAAGAGATTACGGAAGTCAAATGGATAGATGGCAATAGCAACCCTGCCGACGCCATGACAAAGAACAAAGCATGCAACGCTTTGCAGATCCTTGTTGATACGAATAAGCTACATATCACTGTCGACGGCTGGGTAGAAAGGTCTACCACGACACCGCAAAATCGCGCGATCAAAGCAAATTCGGTGGCATTCGCAAATCCCCAATAATGTCCCGAATCCTCGTGTCTAACCACATTTTCTTTTGCTTCATTCTTCCCGCATGTACAGAAAGCATTTATGTATTGTTTACTGCACCATTCCCTACACCAATCCGTTTGTTTTATCAACCCGGTGCTGCTCGTTATTTTTCCTATTTTTAGAGAGTTGCCAGTGTCGGAACGTGAATATCAAACCCTACACGTTTTGGCACCGGATATAGTTAGTCTGACGCGGCACGTGCGTGCCGCGTATATCTAGCTAGCTATCCCCGTCCCCCTCGTTCTTGGGGACAAGTCACAATATTAGGAATCAAGATATCTTCATATTGTCAGGCTCATTAGGCCGCTTCGTGTTCGCGCCTTACTACCGTCTATGCTTCGTGATACGGACCGTAGTTAAACCAACAGAGACTATATATAATGGGAATGGATCCTGATGGCCCTGTTTAATACCCATATAATATGACTTTGGTAGCAAGAACGTATAGCGTTAATGCTTCACAACTTTCAAGACGTTTTCGTGGAGTTTCGGGCTCAAAACAAGTACAATACAACAATCAACGATTGATAAACGACGAGCAATCGAGGATGCTTATAAAATACGTCAATCGGCTCACTGAGGATGGCTTCCCACCTACGCATTTAATGCTTATCAACTTTGCAAGGGATATAACCGGTAACGAGCCTGGGAAAAATTGGGTTACGCACTGGGTAAAGGCTCGTAGGAAAGAGGTCATTTCTCCCTATTCTTCAATTCCTGGCTTCGAGATTTTGATCCCAAAGAAAAAAGATGCTTTTTTACAACCGCCAACTTGCTTAACACCCCAACTGTCGACTTTCTCAACCACCAACTGTCAACTTACTCAACCCTCAACTGTCGACTTTCTCAACTGCCAACTATCAACTAGCTCAACCGCTAACTGTCAACTCGCTCAACTGCCATCTGGCAACAGGCTCAGCCACTCGCTGACTGTCAACTTCGTGTTGGAGGCTTGATATCGTAGCGGTATTGGTCTTCCGTGTGCAGTGGGCATTCCATAAGGATATGCTTCACGGATTGGCCAGATAACCCGCATGAGCAGTACGGCTGTTCTCGTTGGTTGATTCTCCAGAGAGAATGGGCCAGACCTATTCGCTCCGTACGGATCTGAATCAGGATCGACGACGTCGCTTTGCCGAGAAACGTCTTAGTACTGGAGTGTGCGTTTAGAAGGTTTATTAATCAGCTTTTTAATAGGTTTGCCGGCCTTTTGTCTATCCCACGATCTCTCCCAGGCATCCTTGGTTGATTGTCGTATTCTTCGTTTTGCAGCCGCTGCAAGCATTATCCAGCCATAAATATCTCCTGGCACGACCTGCCTTCGTGCACCTATTAGAGCTGCACGTTTCGCAGCTCTGTCTGCAGCCTCGTTTCCAGGGACACCCTCGTGGCCTGGAATCCACCGCAATGTCACATCGATGTCCTTGTCCATGCATTTCTTTAGTAGTTCAACACAGTCACGAAAGTACGTTTGGCCAGAGACCATACGCGGGTTCATCAGAGTTCTGAGTGCTGCCTGGCTATCCGAAAAGATAACTGGCTTCTTGCGTACACCGTTCTAAAGCTCGAGTATCTATCTGAGAACCACCGATATTGAATCATTCTGTATGTTACGGTCATAGACACATGATAAGTAGCAGAAATCAAGTTCAGCTACTGTGTTTACATCGTAATTCAAGCGTCTCTCCTCACTCTAGTGCAATCCTAGATTCATATCCCGTAAAGAACCTAAACATGTCTCTTCATCGTCATCATCATAGTTGACAGCAGTCCACCCACAATTTCAAACGTGTTCACCTTCGTATGTCTCCTCCCTCACCAGCTTCGGCGAACCATCTTCAGACAGATTCAGCCAAACCTGTCGATTAATCTTCATTACCGTCCCATTAGCAAGGGTGAAATTGGTTGGTGCACCATAGCCAATAGTCTCAGTTTCAGTTTCAGTTTCTTCACTACCTCTCGCCTGAACAGCATGTACACAAGGTTTGCTATTATCCGCCCAGAACCAGCCGCCTGCATAGGTATTCCCCCATTTCCAAGTCCCGCCATTATAGCTAGTCAATTTATAGTCATACCACATGCATTGGTCGATGATTTGCTCGAGAACATCCTTTTGCTCTGTTAGTCTCCATGTTTTGTTGAGGTCCGGTGGCAAGGGACGTATCATACCCAGCACTCCTGCTCAGACTGCATCCCGCTGATAGTCCAGGAACCCCAGTACGAACCCGCCAGATCTCCATTAACATGGCACCAGGCGCCGTCAGGACCGGCCGTGATAGATTGCCACCATGCGTTCGGGCAGACCCAGGCACGGATCGACCACATCATCTGGACAGCGGAGAGATCGTACCATTGTTGGTTAGGCGCCGTACAGTCCGCGGCATTTGCTGCCGTCAGGATGAGAGGCGAAAGGGCGCCGAGACGGGCAAATATAGATAGTTTCATAATAGATAGGTTAAACCGATCGTAGTACTATTATAAGTGTGATGGAAGGGTTCCGTGCTATATGCTTTGAATTAAGCAGTCGACGAAGAAGACAGAGCTAGATACTTATATTCCACTTGGGCACTTCAAGAACGTCGGATTCAGATAATATCAAGGTCTATTTGCGGAAATCCGAGACCAATTAGTACCAGACCAACCAATGACTAGGTATGAAGGTTCAAGACAATGCGGCCGCAACCGTCCTCAATCCTCTCCCTTAGCACTTCGGGTACCCGTTACACCCCATCGGTCTCCAAAATCGCAGATAAAATCTGACCAGTGACTCATAACATTAACAAAACCTTATGCGCAGTATATCGTAGTACATGATAAAAGAGTTCTGCTGACTGTAAGCTAGAAATTTGATGGGTGCAAGGGCGAATGAGCTTATACAATTAATAAGTCTGCTGGTCTGCTTCAGCCGCAAACTAACTAGCGGCCGCAGGAATCGCCTCTATACAGTTCTGTTTCGATAGAACTTCCTTTTCAGGGCTTAGCGGGAAGGAAGTGGGAAACCAGTGGCTCCTCTGTATCCTGAACAGAGGCAAAACTTTTCGACTTGGGGCGTTATTTCGTTACTTTTTATCTCTGCTTTTCTCTTCCCATGATTTCGCGATGAGAATTCGGGCGAGCGGCATTAGGTAGCGCCAGGGGTACATGGAAAAAGAAAATTTTCGTGCCGTACCTAGGTAGGATAACGTAAGCGATCACCGGATGCACTCTATCACCGGATGCACTCCTCTCCGCAAATTACTCTACCACGCAATTCGGTGATATCTCCATAACAAATGAAGTTTTAAGTATCAAATTTTACTACAGTGCATGAAATAATGTACCGGATAGCTGTATATAATTATTTAATCCCTAAACCGCACGGGTAGATTAATTTCTCGGCCTAAACGAGTCACCTCTATTTTCTGTTTCTTTGAAGAAACATCCTCACTGCCCTCTGTGACACGCTTAGATCGTCTTCTTTTAAGGTGTATCTGACTCTCTTGCATTTTCTGATCATGTTTAGCTTGTTTTTTAGTCTCCCGCGCTATGTGACGCTGCTCTTTTTCAAGCTCTTTTTGTTGCTTCTTCGCTTCTCGCTCACGGATCCGACTTTCTCGCTTTTCTTGGTTCTCTCGATCTCTCCTTTCGCGCTCAAGTGCTTTTTGCGTACGAAGAATTGCTGCATTAATCTTATCCTGCTCTTTCTGGGCTTCAATATCTCGTATACGCTGTTTGGCAGCTTCAACTTTGCTCAGCGAGAAGAACTGGGCTTCACCAGGGTTCTCTTTATCAATAAGACCTAAAGGCATGCCTCGTCTTTGGCGATTCTTCTCATTAACTAACGCATTAACTAGGCCTTTATATTGGTGTTCAAGAATTTCATTTCGTATGATCAGTTTCTGTGCTGCTTTCATCACAAGCTTCGTGGCTTGTGTAAGATCTCCTTCTTCTTGTTGAATAGCCCTAATCGTACGGCGAATTGCTCGAACAGATCCCGGAGTCTTTCAATCTATTTCATTATCACCTGGGCTTGGTGAAGATGTCCTTTTTCTGAGAACATTAATGACCTTTAACGGATTAAAGGGATGGATACCAGGTGAAGCAAAGGCTGATCGAATATTTTGAAAGCTTAAAGCTAATTGCCACGCCGCGCGAAATAACCGCCAAAACACCTGCTTTGTCACCCTTGAGAATCCAAAACTTGATTGGATTAGTCGGTCAATCTCATATGAATACGCACTTGCGAGAGGTGAATAGATTCCGACGTCAAGCGTCTGTAATCGATGTGTAGAATGGGGAGGTAAGATAACAAGAATTATCTTATTTTGATCGCAATAATTAATGAAGTGAAGATTGATATGACTTGAATGCCCATCAGTGATTAAAAGACGCCTTGAACTGCCCGGTTTTTCCTTCATATAAGGATCAAATATCACAGCTAACTATGATAATCCAAGCTCGTCATTAGTCCATCCTTTTTCAGAAGATGCAAAGTATGCTTTTTCTGACGATGAGTCAAAATCTTCAAGCCAGTTAGCCTGTAGATCGCGTGATTCGCCTTGATAAATACGACTAGGAGGAAGAGCTTTGCCATCAGCACAAATGCAAGCAAGGAGAGAGATAAATTTGCGGCTGCCATCTTGATTTGACCCAAGTAATTTCTTTGAACGAAGCTGATAGATTGAGACGATCCGTTTCCTCGTACAGCATATACCTATAATGAATCCTTTTACATCAAAATTATAAATATTTGATGGAGAAATGCAGTATTTCTTGATCTTTTCTGCAAGCTATAACATATTTATTAGTCCTGCCACATTCTAACTTCAGTTTTAGAAGTGATTGTATGAAAAGCTCATACAGTATTGTAGAAATGTTCAAAATATTCTGAATTATCGGCAACTTTGCGCTATTGATCAATTCCTTTCAAATAGTTGCTGGTAATTCAATTCTCGTAGCGTTGGCAAAATCGCCGAACCCAGCACTCGCTAATATCATGTCCTATGATTTCCTTAACGATATTTCGAAGAATTTGAGGCGTTGGAGGCAATCCGCGAGCTGAAAGTCTTGATATATGATCAAGAAGGACTTCTTCCTGTGCATTTGTAAGGAGTTTTTGGTAAATTGAGTGCGCTTCTTGATTTGAGACCGTCTGGCCTTTATATCGCCGCATCAGCGTTGTACGATCAATATTGTATTTCCCGGCAATCTTAGCATACTGAGGCTTCTTTTGCGCTTTCAGATCACTAATTGCCTTTAAAATATCTGCTTTGTTGACCATGTTGTTGGATTTTGAAGATAATACTCGTTCGGCGGGGTAAGAGTGCATCCGGTGATCGCTTACGTTATGTAGATGATTCCTGGACTTAGAGAAGTAGCGAATAGCTACTTCATCATTCAGATCCTACGTTCTACGTTCCATTAATGTATCTCTGTCATAACGCCTACGGATCGTGCCTCATAGTCACGCTCTCTACAACCTTCCTTACAGTAGTAGTTAAGTATGGATTTTCCTTGGAAGTGTTGATGAAGGTGATGATAGAGTTTGGATAAATATTTATATCTCTTGCGACATATACGACATGAACTAACCCTATAGCATTCAATCGCCAACGAAAAGCTATTAGAGATCATCAGAACTGCTAATTAACATTATATTTGATTGTCTAGAATCTATCTGTAAGCAAAATAAAAGCGCTACAGCTCCCAGGGTCGCTATACTTCTCTTACACGTGGGGTTCACCTAGGGTTCGGCACGGAGCCATGTTGTCGAGGTAAGGATGCCCAGTTGGAGCCATATTAACTGAGAGAGCTTATTGAATCAAAGAATCTCTTGAATTAGAGTATAGGTTTAACCAGAGACTTGGATTTTGGTGGAATTCGACAAGTGAACATAGAGAAATCTGAGTATAGATTTACAGGCTGTGACTGTTACAAGACCAAAACAATGTTTAATAACGGTAAAATTCCATTTGAGTCAGCATTTTATACATCCCAAAAAGGAAATTCTTTGCAGAATAATGCATGTGCGGTTCTATGTGGTTTGAACCGCGTCTGAACCGCGTCTGAACCGCACGGTTCTGCGGTGCGGTGCGGTTCAAAGGTCCTGGAACCGGAACCGCACCATTCTAAGGCCTAACAGGTAATATTAAGCATAAAGAGGAAAAAGGGAGAAATGAAGTAAAAGCCCTGGTTCTCGCTTCTCATGTAAATCTCTGTGCAACGCGCCTTTCCCTATCCGGCTCCGACGTCTGATGTTGATACCACTTCCCAATACGGCGCGGATAGGGTTACACGGCTCCTAGCCCTATTCGTGAACTGAGACGGGAAGGCAGAGCCATGCCCAGCCGTCACATTCTTAGTATTTTTAGAGTTCCTAAATCCAGATATATATTATTATACCTGTATTATAAGACATGTTCAACTTTTAGATATGGTTTATCTTTGGAATCTCACCTCACCCCTACTCCTATTTTCCCTTTCTCATGTTTTTGTATTCTCGTTGAGTGCTACCTAGACTAGGTGTAATAGAATGTTATAAGATTCTAGACTGAGCACGTCATACTATCCTGGGACATTCCCATCCCCACCAGAGCAAATTAGAAGTCGTAATAGAGCGAGATATCATCTTATGGACATTCGGGCCCATCGCTGTCTCGCTCAACCTTCCCCTGCGCCTGCCATTTCCTCAGCGGAATGGTCAAGAGACTACTTGCAGAGGTCTGGATGGCCTGGAAGATGACCATCGGAAGTCGCATCCGCGACTGTGCCGCTGCAGACAGACCCACAAACATAATGGTAGTCAACGGAACACCCATAGCAGGGGTTTTGGTAGGAACCAGATAGGATACCGCGATGGCGTCCTCACGAGAAAGCCAGACGCGGGAAATGACAAAGGCAATAGTAATCCAGACAAAGAAAAGAGCAACAAGAATAAATACGATGAAGACCATGTTGTCCGAGGGAATATCGTCAAACGCTTTGAAGGCGAATGCTCCGTCATAGGTATCCCAGATAATCACCAGCAAGGCGAAGGAGCCAATCTTACTCGCTTTCCATTTGACCAAGACGTTTGTTGTAAAATTAGGGAATATGCTTACCACGATTTGGCTAACGACCTGGAAGAGAGGATCAGCGAAATTGAAGCTCGGGAAAGTGTTAGATTGTAATTAGTCTATACCAGGGGAACAAAGACCGAAAGTCCGAGTTGCTTGAAGACATATCGATAGGTTTCGCCAAAGTTACCCCCTGTCTTGGGTAGCATGTCTGTATACCACACATGGGTGCTGGTGTATAGTTTGATTAGCGCGGTTGTCACAAAAGGACCCAGAATGTTGCCGATAGTGGATTGTGCGATGGTTAAGGCAGTATTTCCATTAGCCTTCCTCGTCATGATTGTATTGAATGCAATGCTGTAGCACTTTCGTGTTAGCAAGAGAATGTTCATTTGCTTTCCTTATAAAGATAAGGGTATATACGCAGTGGGTAGACAGCCTAGGATGATAATCCCTATCAACAGACTAGGGTCCATAAAATAGTGACTAGTAGCCGTAGCACTAACGACGCCGAAGCTTATCGATGAGGTTAGAAGGTAACATTGTATCTGGACAAAGATATGCATCTTCCATTTACTCAGGTTCTCGACCAGGAGCTTGGTGGGTAAGGTGCAGCCGTTGATAAAGAAAATCACGGCTACAGCCAGGTAATCAACCACGGTCTGTTTTAGCTTCTGCTTAGCATGCGGCACCTGCACCTGTGAGGCAAACGCAATGAGAATGGCCATGACAATCAGGAACCATTGATCAATCGCCAACTCCCCGATGCCAAGCAGCACTCGCATAAGCCATGACCGGTGTGGCTTTTCAGCGGATGAAACATGCTCCTGCTCCCTGGGCAATTCCGAAGATGTGACCGTATCTGGCTCACCGGTCCATACTTGAGTTGCTGAACAATCATTTGGAGATCCTGCCATGAAGTTGCATTATAAGCCTTTGCACTGAAATTTCTATTTATTTCTTCTTTACTTTGGCTGAGACTTTAATGAATCGCGTACCATTTTTTTGTGATAAGTCAGGCGAGTGCGGGTCACACGTTTTGTCATGGAATGGCATCCTTTTTGTCAATAAGGAACACAATATATAATCATGTACTTTGTTATTGAGTTTGAATTCAATTAGAGAAAAGTGAACTGCAGCGGGAAGAAAGCATTCGTGCTCTAGTAGGAGGCAGCATTTGCACTGATATACTGAGCTTATGGGAATGACGGGTGGGAAGAAGGATTTGCATTGGACATTAGTATG
>NW_002990113.1:2453-305639 GCF_000003125.1 Talaromyces stipitatus ATCC 10500 | reverse complement strand
ATACTAATGTCCAATGCTGGTCGAGAACCTGAGTAAATGGAAGATGCATATCTTTGTCCAGATACAATGTTACCTTCTAACCTCATCGAGAAGCTTCGGCATTGTTAGTGGCTGTCTTCCTACTACATATGCACCCTTATCTTTATAAGGAAAATAAATGAACATTCTCTTACTAATGTGACGGCTCAGCCCTAGCTTCCGGCTTGGCATGACGCCATTTATCGATTGGGAATCCTTTGAATAAAGGTCTCCATCAATAAATGTGATATCGATCGGCACTGTTACTGTTATTGTTATTGATACGCACTGATTCCCTATTGAGGTGTCGACAGGGCAGCAGAGGTTTGTATGAGGCGGACACTACCATCAATGAGTGAATATGGATGGACATCTAAATACGGACTGTTTCCCCTCGATAGATAGTTTCCCTCTTCGTACTCAGTTTCTCATCAACACTGGCACTCTAGATAGTGAATATCACTCATTTGGATTGGTCGTATGTTACAACTAATGAAAAAGTGCTGCAGTATTGCATTCATACAATCATGACGAGAAAGACCAATAGAAATGCTGCCTTAACCATCGCACAGTCCACTATCGGCAACAGTCTGGGTCCTTTTGTGACAACCGTGCTAATCAAACTATACACCAGCACCCATGTGTGGTATCCAGACATCCTACCCAAGACAAGTGGCATTCTTGTCCCGCAACTCGGTCGTGATCCTGCAATGGTACTTGGCTGGGCCTGGTCACTCTTGCATGAGTATACAAATTAGCTAGCGCATGGTGTCAAAGTTGCCCTCCTAGACTTCAAAAGGTGTCCGAATTATCTAGGATCAAAAAAGACCCTCTCCGAGGGTGGACCGATATAACAGTACAAAGTGCAAGGCATCACAGTATTGCGAGTAGTGAATGTTATCTATATATGTAAGAGACGACGCATCTGGCAAAGTTCCATGCAATCTAGATGACTTGTATCTATCTAGATTGCTTATCTTACACAAGAAGGCTTTTTTAGAACGATAGTACATATTACACTAAGGGGCTAAGAGAA
The DNA here is from genome assembly GCF_000003125.1 of Talaromyces stipitatus ATCC 10500. Taxonomy (NCBI): domain Eukaryota; kingdom Fungi; phylum Ascomycota; class Eurotiomycetes; order Eurotiales; family Trichocomaceae; genus Talaromyces; species Talaromyces stipitatus. Next base: position 304,585 of record NW_002990113.1, on the reverse strand, counting down.
GTAATATAGTCTTTCCACTAGGAATAATCAAAGTGGTCTAATCTCCTGTGCTGCATTTTGATGTAACTTACATCCTTAGTGCTATTAGACGCCACTATCACATTGATAACCTGCCTTTTACGTCAAAAAATGTATAGCTGCTGGCAACTTGGAATCACTACAGTGTAGGCGCACTCCGTACATGTATATTCGCCTTTGATACAAATACAAACATTAACAAACAGACTACGTCACGTGACCTGGGGTCGCTTAAGCTTTAGCTTGCACATACACATGTTCTCTTCACCATGTTTTGTTATACACATAGATAGTTAACTACATACAGATACAGATACAGACATATACACAGCGTAGGGGTGTACACGAATATCGACTTACGATTATTCGTAAGTCGAATACGAATAAATTGACTTCAGTTGCTTTGTAATATTCGTACGAATAAAACTCGCATTATTCGTAAATTATTCGTAAAAGTCATGTGCCAAACTGGTTCTATATATATCTTGGAAATCTCAACACTGCTTGGCGATTTCACACTCACCCCTGTTTTCCCTTCTTCATGTTTTTGTATTTTCGTTGAATAATACCTAGATTAGGCATAGCAACTGATTGTATGAGATCTATATTGACACCATCACATCCAAAGTCAACACTAACAAGAGACGCGCTTAAATTTTATTGGATCACGATAGTTTCAATATGCCTTAGAATCTTGGCCAAAACTACGAATAAAGGGCCAAGAAAAATCAGTCAAATATGAATAACAAATTGCAAAAAGCCTATGAATACAAATAAGCAAAATCCTTGTTCGTGTGCACCCCTAACACAGTGATGGACAGCTCCATTGACTATAAAATTGGATCATCTTTTCCATCCCATCATCCTATGTCTCTGCTCAATAACTGACACGACGCTAGCTGAACAGACATCGCGTTCATTCATATACTAGTCCTCATTAGACTCGTCAGCAAGTTCATACTGTGGTTCTTCCCGCATTAAGCTAGCTAGTCCTAATTCAGTGGTGATTTACTTATCGATCACTTATCAACAACACCACCTACCTTCCTATACAACTAAACTGCCTTGACGCATCCAGGGTGAGTCCCAAACCCCCCTCTCACAGACATCTAGACTGACCTTCACCATGTCCGATCCCTCGACCTGCTGTCTACGTGCCTCGGCGTCTCGACCGCACGAATCGACTGCGTACGTCGTTTCGAGTCCGGCTGAAGCCGTGACAATAACTTTTGGCTTATTTGCCCACAATGCCACATACAGAATTATTACTGACTATGATCAAGGCGGAATGATGTCCGATGCATATGCATGCCATTGCATGGTTTATGCGTATCACTGCCTGAATTCAATAAAACCAATCAACTTGCAAGTCTGTCTTACGCACTACGTATTTCGTGGGAAAGAGATATGAATCATTCGGTGTATATAAGCCCTCTTTTCCGCCTTGGATCGTCTAAAGACAGACCCCATCACAGTTGCCTATCTATCTTTCCCCTCTTTCTGTTCTGAAATTTGATATTCTCTATCCAATCGTCAAGATGTCACTGGCTTCACAGACCCCCAGGTCGACGTCCTGTCTTCTACGCCTGGCCGGCTATACTACCCGTGCCAGCGGCTCTACGGCTCTCAGATCAACTTCTAGACCCATGCTGCGCTTGCTGCACGAATTCCAATCTCCCCTCAAGACATCTGTTGCTTCACTAGAGTCCGGAGACTCCGGATTGGATACATCCTTTCCCTTACAAGAGTTCACTTTCCTGCAGAACCTCATCAAGAACACGCCTCTCTTCCTCCAACCATCCAAGCGGAAAGTGGACGAATTCCAATTTCCCCTAGGAACCACATTCAAGGCTTCCTCACGGGAGATCGGCCTCGAAATGAAGGATGCATTTGCACAGGCCTTGAGGGAGTACGGTATCATTGCTATCGAGCTGGGATTCGACGATCCCAAGAGTCACTTTATGCTCGAGGTGGTGGAGGCGATGGGCTGTACGCCTGACACGCACTCCAGTACGGAGGGTGCCTTGGTAAGACCTGACCATCTCGCATCATGATAATCTGTCATTCCAAATAGAAACTGAACATTTTGTCTGAAAGTGGGACATTACCTACCGACCCAGCGGTGTCATCAGCCAGAAAACCGCAGGCAGCGTGGTCAGCCGCTCCCACTCCCTGGGCGAATTCGCCTGGCACACCGACGGCAGCTTCGAAGCCAAACCGCAGCGATTTTTTGGTCTGCACATCATTCACCCAGACAAGCTCGGTGGAGGCATTTTCCGCGTCCTCCCCGTCAACGATCTTGTTAAGCTGCTGTCCCCGGTCTCGCTTGAAGCTCTCCATAACCACGAGTTCGAGATTCAAGTTCCCCCTGAGTTCTACAAGGGGACAGCCACGAATAGGGGTAAATTACTGTCCATCGATCCGGAGACTGGCCGGTACCTTGTGCGCTTCCGTCGTGATATTCTCGCCAATCCTCCCAGTGATGATCCCGTTGCCAATACGGCCGTTGCTGAGCTCAATGCTATCCTCGAGAAACCAGATAACGTGGGACAGACCTTCTCTGAGGATATCTTCAAGGAGAACGTTATCATCCTGATGGATAATGCGCGGTTCTTGCACTGTCGCACCGAGATCAAGGATCCTAGACGCCTCCTGAGACGGGTGCGTTTCAATGGCACCCCTGGAGTGCGGAAGTAGATATCTATGAACTCTTAGTGTCATTTGCTGATTTCACCTGTTGTGTATTGAATATATTTCGCTCGCAGGCTAGGATCCAGTTTGCTTTTAGAATAGAATCGTTCTCATTTCAGATTCCGTTTGTCTGCTTAGAATGCGGTGTCCTTTCATTCCGTACTCTGAGCAACAACCACCTCATGGCGTCGAGAAGGCCCATCAAGTTGGATTACACGGTGATTATGAGTTCTCTGTGACTCGTATACTGATGCTTAAAAGTGCAGAAAAGCTGGACTTACAGTTCAGAATATTAACAGTGCTAAATATGACTATTAGGCACAGAAGATCAAATTGTGGTGAATTGTGACAATGAAATTAACGCCTCCTTCCGTAAATTTAGGGCTCTTCCCGATACTATATAGTCAAGATTTGGCGATATCGGGAATAGTATCGGCAAACCTAAGGCCTCGCCGATATTTGCCTATACTATATAGTCAAAAATTGGCTTAGCCGATACTATATAGGCTAATATTAGAAAGTCAAATATAATCACATGTTAAAATGCCTAACCGAATTAGTTACCGATTATGATGTTACAAATCACCTTTCATCCCTAATTTATGGCTCATATCTATTGTTCTGTACACAACAGAATGGCTACAAATACCCCTGACCGCATGGTTACTCGCCAAAACAGACCAGATTACCTTTTACTTAATGATGGGTTTGATGATGAAGCCCTACCTGAAGATTACATATCAGAAGCTCAATCTGAGATTAATTCTTTAACTGGTATCCCTTCCTCTGAAATTCTACCTTGGGAATCAGTTTCACAGACAGTTATTAGTGCGACTACTATACCGAACTCTTCTTCCTCAAACATACCTCTATATCGCTCCCGGAAACGTTCGCGTCCTGCCCCTATTACAAATTGGTTATGGGATTACTTGTTACTTTCAGGTCACCCAAGTGAGTCGAGAATAGATAGTGAAGAGGACCATGAAGTTGCAATCGACAGATCAAGATATTCGATGTGCATATATTGATAGCAAGACTAGAATACAATGTGCCTGGAAAACAACAGATTCGCAACACCAAACATCTACCACTAATATGCAACCCCATCTTGAAAAACACTCAATTTTTTCACCTCATCATCTTAGTGGCAGGACCACTCAAAAAGAGCAACCTAGCATCCTCGATCTTCTAGCTAAAAAGTCACTCACACCTCAACAATTACTCAAAAAGAATCTTATTCACTGGATCATTAATGATAACAAGGCCGTTACAACAATTGAAAGACAGTAATTTAGACAGATCTTCAAAGATATCCCAGGAATTATGCTTCCGTTCAAATCCAGTTCTACAGTGAAGCGTCGGCTTAATGAAAACCTTAATATACAGCGTCAAGATTTGATACAAGAATTAACTTTGACTTGTAAATCAATTGTACTTTCTATTGATATTTGGACAAGCAAAAATAATCTTCCAATTCTTGCTATCATCGGTCATTGGCTCACAGAGGATTTCTTATATAAAGAAAGAGTCTTAGAGTTCACTGAGCTTCAAGGAGTTCATAGTGGTGAGAATATTACCATTGCTATCCAGACTACACTTTCTGAATTGAACCTTGGAGAAAAGCTAATCACTATCACGGGTGATAACGCCAGTAATAATGAGACTATGTGTTGGTTTAGCACGGTCCCAGAACATGAAACAGGGATTGGTGCAAGGCTAGTCCAACAAGCCTATGGGTGAGTTCGATCAATATAGTAACATGATTCCTAATTGATAACTCCAACTATCTCATGGGGAACGCAGGCCATATTTATGCCCGCGTAGGAACCTACGTTGGGGATTGAGTAAGGACTCAATCCGGCAATTGAGACATGTACAAACAACGAGTGAAGTATGAATATGAGCTCACAAAGGATTTTGTGAGCTATCCCGAAATCATGAAACACGTATAACAGAAACTCCCCGCAGCTTCTTGCAGTGGTGCCAAATTCCGACAGAATGTTGTGTGCGTACAAACACTATGGCTTCAGAATTGTTCCATCTTCTCAGTGAGACATGTTTGGATAAAGAAAAAATTCAGTTCAAAGGACTTGACAGCTATATCCACTGTCTAGCTCATATCCTAAATTTAATCATCAAGGATATCCTTCAAGCTTTGAAATCTGGCACTTCAAATGAAGCATCCACTATCTGTGATAGAATTCAAAATGGAGAATATTTACAAGCACAATCAGCATTATCAAAGCTTCGCATTCTCACTCTTTGGATCAACCGCAGTCCTCAAAGGAGACAAAAATGGAAGCAAGTCTGTGAATTTGGAAAGTGTTCAGGGGTGGACGATGTGGACGCCTTTGTCGTTGGGTATTAGATTGGGACAGCGGGATGTTGTGAACCTTTTACAGGAGCGTGGAGCAGAGGAACCGAAGCAGTCTGAGTTTGACTGGGTAAAAAGCATGAGGCCGTTATTCTAGGCTGTATGATATGATCAGGAATGTTGAAGCAATAGTCGTTGCCTATCTAAGTAGGTAGTAACATGGACATTCATAAGAAACAGTGGCCGTCAGACTATCATGAAATGTCAACGATAACAACCACTCTTTCTACTAGCTTATCTGCCATGGTTTGGATCTCCCATCTCCAACATCCTTCTCTCCATACTTCAATGAGCCAGTATTGCGAAGATCGATTGTGGTGATTGTACATGGTTGGTATGCGGTAGAGATCTGGATGTTTCTGTGATTGATGATCCTCCCATCGTATCGAGGAACTTCCTGGTCCTTGTTTCCCAGATTGAATTTGATTAATGATACTATTATTCATATTGATATTCTTGTTGTTATTCGCAATCATCATGGTCTGTCGTAATCTCCATTCCCTCTCAGCCTGTTCCCCGGCTTTGCAAGCGATGGCCTCCTCATCTTCGGAGAAGCACAACTCGCATTTATTGCATTCCGTGCAGCGAGTACCGGGATTAACACGGAAATGTTCAAAAAGATGCTTGTATCCAGTTTCTCCTTCGTCTGCTTCTGCTTCTGCGGGGTTCTCGTCTAAAGGAAATACATTTCGTCCGGCACCATCGTGTTCTTGACAACGGTATGATGGTCCATTTAATGCCTTGCGGCAGACGTAGCACATGGAATAGCCGCATATGCAGGTCAACTTGTTGCAGTCGGAAGATTTGACAAAGGACAAGTTGCATCGAGGACAAGTCCGTTTCACTGCTGCTGTGCGCGCGGCTTCTACTGTCGTACGTAGAGATTGCTGAAGAGGCTCTTCGCACTTATGCGTCCCGCCAGAGTTTGTGGCAGGACATACAGCTCACTTGTCGACAGCAAGGGTTCTTGCATGTAAATCGTGGACTGCGAGTTCGAAGACACAAGTTTTGCAAGGAGAAGCGAAAAACGGCCGCTGTCGTGCGTGGATAGAAACATTATTAAGAATGGTAACCAAAGTAAGGGTACCAAATCAAGAAGTAAGTTAAAATGGTCGTCAGTATCGTAGAAAGGAGGTTTCCACGGCGGAACCTCCAGGAGATGCGGCAGATGCCTCCTACTACTCCGCTAGAAGAGGTAGATGAAAAGTGAAAAACTGGATCAATCTCTGCATACGACCAGAATGGACAACGAACAAGTTTCAGGTTCGACTTTAGCAATGCTTCGGAAGCTACGCGGTCTTTAAACTTGCGAATAGTCTCTGAGCCGGCCGTTGATTTAGTCGGGTCCTGGATCACGAAGCACAGGATTGCGACAAGGGCAGTCCAACTGCCATATGTGGTGAGCCTGGTAATATTGAAGTTATTCCTAATATTACGACTGGTTCTAAAAAAGGGGAGGAGAGGGATAATTACATGCAAGTAGAGGGGATATCCCCAGGCAGGTAAAACGGAATAACCAATATTCCGGTGCTGATACTCAACACCTGAGGATTCCCGTACACACACCGGCTTTTTTTGAAAGAATAGCCCTCTTGACGAGCATTGAGTCCAAATGTCCCTCGCAGACTCCATGGTTTACTGGAGCAACACACTTGAGCGTTGACCTCTCCGGGTCCACAGAATTATTCTACCCTTAACCAAAAACAGCTTCGTGGTGCTTTTAGACCTGTAAGATCGAACAGCCGATCTCTCTGCTTCGTTTGAAGTCCGGATAATCTAACATAACTCTCTTCACTTTTCTCTGAAACATTGCCAAGGAAAACTTTATGATAAGATAGCTTAATGTAGGAATAACATTGATCCAGAAATATTACTACAGTAAACCCTGGATATAAGATCCCTGGCCTACAGTACAACCCGACTTATAGCACCGAAAATCTGAAAAATTTTCATTCCTCATACAAATGTGCTTTATACCCGGCTATAAGACATTAGCACCATCATCTCTAAGCTCCCATACAAAAGTGCTTATAATCAGGAAGATTACTCAACATTTTCCAACGTCAAGTCATCAAATATCCGTCAAATATGCTGCAACAACGCGCTCAACGACGCCGAAAAGCTATCCCTAACGAGTGGAAAGCAGCCCTACGCGCTCCACACCGAATCAATCACCATCTCACGCATCAAAATTTAAGAAAGTGGTTTGAAGATACGTACAATCAACCAATCGATCGAGCTACAGTAACACGAATCCTTTCGTCGAAATACGCGTTCATTGACGAGCTCCAAGAGTATCAATTGAAGGATAAACGGCACCGTGTTGAGCAGTGGCCTGAGTTAGAGAAGGCTGTCATGGATTGGATAAGATTAGCTGAGACCGAAGCTCCTATCTCACAGGAAGCTATACGCTACAAAGCGCAGCAATACTGGGACATGCGTCTGCTCAGTGAACAACGACAATATACTCACTGCTCATATACTAGCAGCGAGGGTCTTAATAATACAACCTAAACCTCCTGTTCCTCTTTTCTCATCAAAAGCCTGCCCAACTTGTCTAACAGACAAAATTCTAAGCAGATTTCCGCCTTTCAACATGCAAACGAAGAAAACTGTAACCATCGCGTACCGCAGAGTAAGCAGTATCATCTCTTACATAATCAGGGAACATATCAAAAAGATGTACGGCGCCATCCAATATTCTTAGGTCAGCAGGTATATTGTTTTCTAGCAGACATTCAAACGTCCTCTGCAATTGCTGCCAAGGGATCAAGTCATCCTTTGTCCCGTGGATGAGGAAGGTTGGAGTCTTATACATCCCCTGGCGGATTTGAGCTAGGGGGCTGATTGACCTTACTTGTTCATTGGTCGGTTTAGGAAGCATGGTTGCCAAATCTCTGGAAAGCGTAGGAGAAAAAGGAGAAAGTCCATTTAGCAAGATTGGTACTGCCTGGCCTCTCCAATTCATGTGTAAAGCAATCCGGGAGCGCGGGTCAGTTGTGTCCATCCATCCTCCAAGAGCTCTCTTCGCTGGTGATATGTTGTATGCTGTAATGGGACGGTCGAAGACGCCCTTGGCGAGATCGTATTGAGTCTCATATAGCGGTGGCGCCATTTCGCGTCCATATGGCACGTTTGGCTGACTCCAGAAGGGATCCTCATAATCCGTTGGACAGTAGAACGCTAGAACGGCTTCTGGTGGTGCTATATTTCGAGCAGGGGCAGTGAATCCAAGGGTTAGAGCTAGATGACCCCCAGTGGACCAGCCGACTGCCACTACCTCTTTGCCAGTAATCCTAATATCGTCCCGTTGCAGCGCTAACGTGGGCAATGTACTGCGAACCCACTCCAAGGCATCACACACATCCTGCATGGGACCTGCCGGCAGTGTAACTTCCGGACAGAGCCGGTAATCAATGCTGATCGGAAGAAAACCAGCGTCATGAAGCATCTGCAGTTGTTGCGGGCGAATATCCTTGCGGCTGAGCATGATATGGCCACCACCGTGAATCATCAATGCTGAGAATCGAAGGTATTAGTACGTATTAAACTAGTCAATCTCAAATATTTGCACTCGGATGGTAGGTGCTCTCACCTACCGCAAGTGTTTGCTGTTGGGTTCCATTTCTTGGAGGGTAGTAGATGTCCGCCAATAGTGGCAGATCATCTTCTCTCTTGAACTCTACCGTTTCGACGTCGATATCATTCTTGTCACTCAAACCGTTCTCACCGCGTCTGGAACCTATAGCTCCTGGAGATGCAGTAATGACCCGAATGATGTTCGATTCATCTGATGGTGACTCACTCCAATCAATCCATTGGTATCCGGCCTGCTGCAGATGCTTTTTCCATAACGTTTCCGGAGCCAATGCGTGCGTACGACCGTCTTCAAACAGCCACCACCCTTCAAGAAGACCAAACACCAGATCGAACCAGAAAAGATTGCGGGTAAGCTCCACCAAGCACAAAATTCCATCGGGCCGAAGCAGCTGTCGGATGTGAGAACAGGAATTCGTCAGATTCTTGGTCGCGTGGATGCAGTTGGTGGAAATAACGATATCGTATTGATTCAAGAGATCTGCTGGAGGATCAACTTCGATATTCAGTACACTATAGCACATAAAATTATGACCCGCAAACTTCTTTCGCGCCGCTGCTACCAGGGAAGAGGAAAGGTCCGTAAATGTGTATTCGAACGGCTGGTTTGTCTGTCCCACTAGCGTTTCAACTAGATGCTTGGTTGTTCCTCCTGTGCCAGCCCCGAGTTCGAGGATACGGACCACTCGCGAAGGATCATCAATCTTATCAAAGACATTAACAAGGTATTGTGCCAGTTGAATGGTGCCTGCCTTGAACATGGGGGCATTGGTGTATACATCCTCCATCAATAATCGAGCCTTAGAGCTCCCGAACAGTATACCCAACGGATCGGCAGTACCAACCAGACACTCAGCCAATTTGCTGCCTGTGGAGTTCAGAAGCTTGTGCTCTGATACGTGTTGCGGAAATTTGTTGAGAATGTCATTATGCAAAATATTTGACGGCGTTGAAGGTGTCGGAATATCGGTTCGAAGGTAAGTACCCACGTCAGTATCTCGCTGAATTAATCCACCTTCTTCAAGGATTCGATATAGCTGTCTCTTCAATTTTGCATGAACGTCTAGAAAAGAAACTTCAGGCACCTTCTCGTGCATTCGAAGTTCTGCCAACGGGCAGCCCAACTTAGTAAAGGCCTCTACAACATAAGCAGCGACGAGCTCCATTTGTGCCGGGTACACGTCCCGACAGAAGTCAGAAAATCCAGTTATTTTTGTGATTGTGTCGTAATTGCGACGCACTTTTTGGAAACTTTCGTCCGCAGTCAGCGTCAAATTAGGTCGAGATTCCCCATTTAATGCCCGGGGTGTTGAATGTCCGTTCATTTGACTCACGCCGTTAGTCTTGGCTGAGCTTGAATACCCAGCGTGTCCATTAATTGGCTTACTGTGCGTTTTGGTGGAATGGGGCTGGAGGCGACTTGCAAGAGCATGGACATCTTTCAGGTCTTGCAATTCTGGAATAGGCACTGTTATACCGAAGCGATTTGTGATTTCATTCGCAATTTCAGTAATCATGAGGGAGTCCACGCCCAGATCTTGCAAGCTTGTAGCGGGCAAGACTTCAGAAGCGGGCATCTCCATAACCTCCGCAAACATATTCTGAACTTGTGGCATTAGTGATTCTGATTGTTCATGAGTTGACAGCCCATTCATTGAGACCGGTGGCTGTTTAGAAAGGGGTGCTGGTAGAGACTGTCGGTCGATCACTGGCCTGTTAGGCTCCAGTAGTGAGGCAAGAGTCGACAAATTGTTCACTGTTTGGAAATCCGCAACAGTGATTGTGACATTGAAACGCTTTTTGATCTCTGAGAGGACCTCTGTCACGAGCAGAGAGTCAATCCCAAGATCATCGGGAGTTGCATCGGCTTTAATGTCCTCTATTGGGACAGCCAAAATATCACTAAACATTGCTTGCACCAGCTCAAGGGACTGAGGCTCATTTCTCTTGTGCAAACCATTTCTGTTGGTAAGCATTTTCGACTTCGTGTCTCTCTCCTCCCGACGGTTGTCTTGTAGGCCATTACTTCTCACCTCCATGCGATCATTGTTTGAGACAGTCGGTTTCGGTCGACCGTTCAATTTGCCCAGAGTTCTAGCAAGTGCTTTGACCGGCACGCTCTGAAACTTGGCGTTCATCAGGATAGCCATCAGCTCCCCGGTTTCCTGATCAAGTGCAAATACATCATTGACAACGGATTTCCCAGCGCTTTCCTCAAATGTCGTGTAAACATTCCACGACCGCATCATTTCTCTTTTCTCCACAAAGGCCTCGGTCATCAACAGCTCCCCAATCTCTGTACATACATAAACGTCTTCTCTATCCTCACGCTCAACAAGGCAGTTAACGTGGATACCCGCTACTTGTAGGAAGTTATCGAGAGTGATTGGGTCACAGCTGCCCCGAGATGCCAGCGCTTGAGGCTGGTTGTCTGGTACAAACACATGACCAACGGCTTCGTTATCCCTTGCCACTATCTTTTGAACCCCTCTATAGTACGGGCTGTAAACGACGATCTGACCGAATACTTTGTAAATTACCGATCCTGCCAGGCTGTTTGAACCAGGAAAGTTCAAGATATCCTCGTACCGTGACCGTGCGACGAGCCGTTGAAGAGACTTGAGACGAGATTGTTCGGATACCTTATTGAATGGGAACAAATCCACGGCCCCCGTAGCATGGGTGACTGGGCTGTCCCCAGCCACATTGCTGCTACTGCTGAAAAGAGTGAATATCCATTCTTGGTCACCTTGGTTGGTGTTTCGAGTAAGTTGAAGAAAGACATTGCGTTCAGTGTTTTTGGTGAGTGGTGATGAGATCTTCAAATCTCCCACCCTTGGGGCAATAGATGATGATCTAGACTCTAAAAGCAAAGTCGCCGCTTGAACGGCACACTCGACATATAACGAAGCAGGACAGAGACTTTGTGCCATAACAGCATGACCTGTCGTGCAGAGCTGAAAGATCTCACTCAGGTTATTAATTTCGAATAGGCTTTTGCCCGTATGGCTTTCGAGCAATCGCAACAATGTACCGGGCCCATCAAAGGGCAATTTGGCACTGATAGTCTGTGGTAGCACAGGTTCGGGTTTTTTGTACTCGAGCCAATGTGCCGTCTTTTCGAATTGGTAAGGTGGGAGGTTGATCCAAGAATACGCGAATCTCTGAGAACTATGGAAGGACCAGAATTGTGTTTTAACACCGGCAGCCCATAAGTTGCTTGTTATTCGCGCCAGTCTATCCTGCGCATCGTGTCCCCTTAGGTCTGTGGGCTGGAACATATTCCCTTTCTCAATACCTTTAGATGTCAAGATGCGCCGCGCCATGGGAACAATCGGAGATGCAGATCCGGCTTCAAGCCAGACACAAGGCCCCAGACGTTCTACTGTTCTTTCAACAGCTTTCGTGAAATAGACAGGCATTCGGCTATGTTGAGCAATTTTTGTTGATTCAACTTGAGACCAACCCTCGCAATCCGAACAGGCTTCAATCCGAATAGTGGGTGGTTTAATGCTTAACGATTCTGTAATTTCTTTGAGGCCTGGCATAATGCTCTCGACCAACTGAGAGTGGAACGCATGGGTGCTTCTCAGCCGGACGACTTTCAGCAGCGACCGCCATTCTCTAGACGCACATAATTCTTCAACCTGCTCAATAGATGCTGAAGTACCAGCGATAACAAAGCTCTGTGGCCCATTATAGCAAGCGATATCAGCGGCAAAGGCTGAATTTTGTTGCCGCGCTAGCTTCAAAAGCTTGTCAATCTGTTCACTTTCTCCCTCAAATGAGAGCATTGCCCCGGATTCCGCACCCCACTTCTCTTGAATGAGGCGAGCACGTCCAGCTATAAGACGGAATCCATCTGTGAGGGAGAGCGAATTCGCGACACAAAGTGCGGTGAGCTGACCAAAGCTGTGACCGACGAGAGTATCTACCTTCAAGCCACAGTCCAACCATGCCTTGGCAGTAGCATACTGCAGAGAAAATAGGATGCAATGCAGAGAGACAAGGTCTTCCACAGGCCCGGTTTCAAATATCCCGGGAAATAATCCAGGAAGACCTAATGTGCTGCAAACAGAATCACAGGTATCCTATACATAGCATAATTAGCGAATAAAGATTCATATAAAATACACAGTAACAGTAACGAAAAACAAAAAGGAAAAGTGTAGAAAGGCAAAGGGAAATGAGGGAACTCAAAAACCTACAAGATGGATCTGCAAAAGCCTATTGCTTTTGTACACACCCTCATCGAGACCCACGGTTCGACCGTTTTGACCCCCAAAGCAAAGAACAACGGGAAGCGTATTAGAAGGCAGCTTTTGGAAATGTGAGCTTGGAGAGTGACTTGCTTCTCCAAGGCATTTCTCTAAGCTACTAATATTAGTCGCTGTGAACGTATAAAAGTATTCCAAGTCGCGGTTTTGCTTAGTTGCCAGATTGAATGCCAGATCAACAACATCATCACTGGCACGATATTCAGCATTCTCGTGTAAGGAAAATTTGAGTTTCGAACAATATGCCTGTAGACTTTCTGCAGACTTTGCAGATACGAGGAATGGAAATTCTCGACCGCTGAAGGATGCCAAGGCGGTCTTAGGATAAGCTTCCTCTGAGTGGCGATACTCTTGTACGACGAGAGCTGCATTGCTTCCTGCAGCACCATAATTGTTGACAACCGCTGTCAGACTCGGTGCTGTCCACATTTGGGTGCTTTCTGGAACTGCCATTCTGTCTGGCATCAATGGTGAAATCTTTGGATTAAGTCTGGAAAAATTTGCTTGTTTGGGAATAACACGCTTCTTGATCATTAAAAGAGTTTTGAGCAAACCAGCGACACCTGATGCTGACTCCGTATGACCAACGTTGTCTTTCACAGAACCAATGAATAGTTTATGTGTTCGCTGGGCGCCCCCAAAAGTCTTGCGAATACTTTCAGTCTCAACAGGATCACCAACCGGAGTTCCTGTTTCGCTCACCCAGATGAGCTCTCATTAGCCGAATTCTTTTGAATAGACAGAAGAAAAAAGGATTTTTAGGGAAAAGAATGGAGGGCAAAAAAGGTATTAAATGTATACTTACCAGTCCCGTGAGCTTCAACATACGTGACATCCGCAGGATTTGTTCCTGAGACCGACAGCACATTTCTGTAGAGTGCACGTTGAGAGTCCTCCGAAGGGACGGTGATCGGGGTACTATTTGAACCTTGATTCACAGCTGACCCGGTAATCACTGCAACTATAGAATCACCATCGGCAATGGCTGTAGTGAGAGGCTTCAATACGACAACCCCTGAACCTTCTCCACGACAGTAACCGTTAGCACTGGCATCAAACGCCTTTGATGCTCCGGTAGGACTGAGAAACGATGCAGCGGCTAGATTCTGAAATAATTTCGGACTTGTGATCACATTAACACCTCCTGCAACCGCTACACTACATTCTTTTGCATTGAGTGCCTATCCAAAATATTTTTTGTTGAAATTAGTATGAACGATCGAACAGATATTGAAATAGGCTATAGTCTCACCTTGACTGCAGAATGAATTGCTACCGCGGCAGAAGAACACGCAGTATCGTACGTAATTGACGGTCCACTCCAGCCAAAATAGTGACTGACTCGACCGGTAATGAATGCCCTCAGCGTGCCTAGGGCAGAGTACGCAGTGGCGTCGTGAGAAGCGACATTATCTTCATAATCAACAGACCCAACACCCATATAGCACCCAACATCCGTTGTTTGCTCGAGTAATTTAGGCGCAAAATAGCCCGAAGACTCCAAAGCCTCATACGTGACCTGAAGGAGTAGTCTTTGTTGAGGGTCCATGGATTTGGCTTCACGGCCAGAGTTGCCAAAAAATCGGTGGTCAAACGCCTCAGGGTTATCCAAGAAATTGCCCCAGAACGGTCCTTTGGGCTCTCGTCTCAGATCAGAGGCCCGGAACCGATCCTCTGGCAGTGGCCGAACCACTGACATGCCAGAGCTGATCAACTTCCAAAATTCCTCGAGTGAATCAGCTTGCGGGAAGCGACACGCCATACCGATGATCGCGATAGCGTTGTCATTAAATCCACTTTCAGATGCAGGTGTTTTGATTTCTGAAGGCGTGAAGCTGCTGTTGACATGGTTCGCAGTATGACTCTCAGAATATATGTGATTGTTGGTATGTACTTTCTGATCGTTATATATCATACTGCTGAGTGACCGGGGAACACTCTTTTCGTATCCAATGGCTACAATAGAGACAGGCCGGGTATCTGTTTCCTTTAAGTATGTTATCGCTGAGGAAGCAATTTTATACCATTCTGATCTATGCAGTAGAAGGGATTCCAGTGCAATGTTGTGCAGGTCACCTGTCGTGATGACTTCACCATCCACATTAGATCGTAGGGGTTTGGTTAGATGATCTGCAATGGAAAACTGGAACCGCTTATCGGTCGCCAAGAGATGGCTCAACGAACTTAACACGCTGCTATGTGCTGAATGATGATATCGTCCTCGTAATTTGATCGGTTGGACTGACAAGTCTGCCTTTAACAGGCTCGATACAATGAGCTCCGTCTTCGCATTGGATGCGCTCACTGTCGCCCGGTTGTGGTCAGTGACACATGAAATATAGCCGTCAGATCCTTCTAAGATTCCCTGAAGCTCTTCATACTCCGTCTGTGACTTCCACCCAACAGCGAGGGAAGTCGTACGTTGTGATGGATCTTCACATTTCATTTCGTTGAGGTCCACAAGCGCCCCAACACAGACTGCTAAGTTGAGGGCAATACATGCGTTCTTTTGAAATTCATCTGGGGTTTTGGAACTCGCAACCGCTGCAGCGGTCAAGAATCCAATGCAGAAACCCTGGACATCTCCCAGCTGAGCTTGACCTTGGTCCACAAGTTTGCTGGTTAACGTGGGGAAGGCGTCAATCTGGACTGTAGTCCGGAGCTGCCAGAGCTGAACTACATGAGATATGACAGTGAGGGCATTGCGTAGTATATTTCCTGAGCTAATATTTGGCTCTTGGAACACCTTCAGGTCTCCCTGACATGCGATGAAGGCTTCGAGATTCTCTATCTCCTGATGTCCAGATATCTGCCTAAGCGTTGGGCACTCTTCGACCAGGGTTGACCACAAAGATCCCAACTCTCTAACAGAATCGACAAGAAATTTCAGATCTGGGGACTCCGAAATTGTGCTTTGGAGGACAGCCAAATCGTCAGGGGTGGCCTTGGTCCACTGAGGACCGAAAAACACAGATATGACACTCATTGGAAATAGAATCTAATCTATCATCAAATTGTACCAAATTTAGATACACTAATATACCGTGATGTTGAAATCAAGGGCTTAGTAGTTGAGATTATCCCATAATCGCCAGCCTTAGCTCCCGATAGTTTTATACTATTTCAACTGACAATCAAGCATCAATAAGCTAGTGATCCCTCAACAAGAATAAGCATAATTGTATTATCATCGGCACTGCTGTAAGATTCAATTCACTTTGTGCCAGCTTCGATCGCCAGTGGAAGCTTAACACGAGCTTATTTCCTTATTTGGAAGCAGTCAACAAGTCCGTGTTTCACTGAGAGCCTTCGAAGCTCTGTAGGGTCCAAAGATAAGGAACGGTATGCAGATCTCGTATTTCTCAGAATCAGTTGACAGGTAGACTCGAATTTACTTGGTGCAGGACCCTGCATTATTATTTGGTCTGGACCCAAGTAGAAAAAATAAGTGCATTCACTTACCATCGACACATACGAGACCTAAAGTATTTCCGTAATATAAACCCTTCTTAGTTCCGGGTTTTCCCGGTTTTAGCCCTCATAGAATGCAAGATCTTACTTTTGATTACGGATCTTCGCTTGGTTACCGAGTTTTAATGGCACTTATATTCGTATCATCTAGAATATGAGCCCTGGATAGATCTGCATTTTCGTCATCCGAACTCCGCTGCATAGCGGTAGGGATGCTATGCACTGGGAAGAAGCCAGACGGTAACAAACGCAAAGTAGCCAATTTATCATACGTTATAATTACCTTTCTTCTTAAATCTGTAAATTTTATTCAAGGTTGTCTGAGAAATATATGATAGGGCGAGCGCATCAACATAGACTAGGGAATTCGGGGCTCTCAACTTACACTACACTTGTGTTGAAAAGAAGAGTACAGAGCAATAAAGAATACATCGTTGATGTGAAGATGGACTCAATGAATATCTTTCCTGGCTATCGGCAGGCCGATAGTATTGTTTTCATTGCCGTGGGATCAATTCTTGGTTTAAGCCTGCTTCATCTCTTACGCACCTACTGGCGGCTGCGATATATTCCTGGGCCATTTCTGGCCCGGTTCACTAATTTACAACGAGTCTACTGGGTGAAAACAACTAGGGCTCACGAAATACATCAGCAGATGCACGAAAAATATGGCAATGTAGTCCGTTTTGGACCAAATATGGTGTCCCTCGGAGACCCTGCTCTTATTCCAAGCTTATATCCAATTCGACCGGGATTTCCTAAGGTAAGCTCTTTCCACATAGGATATATTGTATTTATTAATCAAACATCAAACATACGCTTATACATACAGAGCGACTTCTATCGATCTCTCATGCCCTATACGAGAAAGGGTGGCAGTCTGCCAGCCGTTTTCAACACTCGCGACGAGAATCTGCACAAAGTGATCAAAACCCCAATCGCACCTTTGTTCTCATTATCCAATATACTTCCACTGGAAGTCTTTGTCAACAGGGTGTTGGAGGTGCTATTCCAGCAGTTGGATACCCGTTTCGTCAGCTCCGGTGACACTTTTGATCTAGCCGACTGGTTACAGTACTTTGCATTCGATGTTATGGGAACGTTGACATTCTCTAAGCGATATGGGTTTTTGGAACATGGAAGGGATGTCAACAATATGCTCCTGACGATTTGGACATATATGAGTAACTGCGCACCGGTACCTAATTCGTTTTCCTAGGTTCTCCTCGATTTCTGAAATTAGATTACCAAATGCTGACACTCTTCATCATCAAGATGACCCAAATTCCGTGGTTTGACGTTGTCTGGAACAAGAACGCCTTTATAACTCTGTTTCGACGCGCATCAGGCCTCTCAATCCTAGGACACGTTGGAGAATTGATCGCAGATCGGCGGCAAAGACGGAACACACCAAGCGCAGTTAGCGACGAAAAAGCGTCTGACCGAGATATGCTGTCTCGATTCTTTGAACTTCAAGAGAAGGATTCTAAGATTCCACGCTGGTATGGGACCAGTCGCCAGCCATTACCTTGTCTTATGCTCATAGCCCTATGGCTGCATAACTGCTAACTTCATGCACAAAATTTAGGGCAGTAACTGCGTGGGCCTTCTCCAATGTCATTGCGGGCTCCGACTCCACAGCAGTCACGATGCGGACGACGTGGTTTGGCCTGCTGTCTCACCCGGAGACACTGAAAACTCTCCGCAAAGAGTTGCTCGACCAGGATAGCAAACTAGAAGGTGGAATAACGCGACCATTTCCAGCATGGAAGGATATATGCAACCTTGCCTATCTCGATGCATGCGTCAATGAAGCTGTGCGCCTGCATCCGCCATTCTGCTTACCGTTCGAGAGGGTGGTTCCCTCGGGTGGCTTGACGATTGGGGGAACATATTTCCCGGCCGGAACGGTTGTCGGAATGAGTCCATGGGTAATTAATCGACACCGTCCAACCTTTGGTCATGATGCTGAAAGCTGGCGTCCTGAACGATGGATGGTACCTGAGGAGCATCGACGTAAGCTTGAGCAAAGCGTCTTGACAGTATGTCTCGTATTTTCTTCCAATTCTTTTTCCTTTTTCTTTTCTTTTCTTTTCTTTTCTTTTGTTTTTGTCAATATTTCAGCTTGGGGGCTAATCCGTGTAACAGTTCGGAGCTGGCAGGCGCGTATGCTTAGGAAAGCATATTGCAATGCTGGAAATTAAGAAATTGACCGCTGCACTAGCTCTCAATTACGAGGTGACGATCTTCCCCTCATCCTGAATGAAAAACATGAGAATATGAGAATAGTTATTCCCGGCTGACATTAGACTTTTCCGATTTGCCGCAGTTCGATTTACTGGACCCCAAACGATTTAAGGTGGAAAATGGATGGTTTTTTAGACAATACGGAATGGATGTGAAGGCCAGAAAAGCCACCGTATGGGAAGAAGATAAAAAGCAATAGGAGAATAGAGCAGCACGACTTACATACCTCACGGTTCCTTTCACCCACCTTGATACTTTCATAAGTGTAAATATATATGTGACACCTCGAGGAATTAGCAGTAGACTGAATAGCAGTGCTTTTTTCTGTTTCTTCGAGCTAGATTTTCCTCTCTAAACAATTCGAGTACGGTTTTCTTGAAGAATAACAAAGGGCTTGAAGTGAACTATAAATTGATAAAGTAGTAATCTGATTTCGATGTATGTCTCCATTTCAATTGTAACGATGTGAAAATCGCAATTCATCGTACGAGGATAAATCCTATAGGGATATTAAAAAGATTGTGAAAGAAGTAGCAACGAAAGGAAAAATGAATAGATTTTTTTCCATAAATCATGCTTATTATATCTATGAGAAAGGGTAAGTTATAGGGATACAATCATCTAGAATTGTCGAATCTCTACTCTTAAAATTTAATTACAGGAAAACAATATTGAAGTAGCGGCAATCTGTTTCTTATATTACTGGGGTTCGAATTGAAGTCATGGTTATCGTCATGGCGTCCGAGACTCGACATTCACTGATACGGAATCGGTCATGTTGACGAGAACTGACATTATGCTGCTTAGTTGGTCTCTGGTGCAAGATAGTTGAATGGTTACCTCTTGACGAGCCGGGTCCGTTATGGATGGATTCGTTGAAATGCTAACGAATGATTGTTGTTTTTGGTGTTGCTCTTGCTGGTGGTGGTGGTGTTGATGGTGTTGGTGTTGTTGCGGTGACTGAGCTACATTGCTCATGTTTCCTCTTCCCAGCAAAGGACTGTGAGAGGAGCTCAAATATTGGTCGTGATTGATGGATGGTGCAACGTCATTGTTATTTCTGAATGACGAGACACCAGACTGTTGAAGTTCCGACTGTGGATAAAGTGCGATTATTGGAGATGCTTAAATTTGGTCAGCGAGGTGTGAACACAAAAGAAGTGAGGAAAGAAAAGAAATAAAAAGACGAAATAGAGGCAGAAGTACAGTACCATTTCCGGAGTTTTCCATAATTGCCGGCATTAGCATTAGATTTTCGCCGGCAGTAACTTGTTGATAGTTGGATAATCCATCTAGCATATTTGACAGTTCCTGATCGGAATATTGTAAGTCGTTCACCAAGGTTCTCGAGTCTGGGGGTACATGATTTAAAATTGGAAAGCAAGACTGCTGCTGCTGCTGCTGCTGTTGCTGTTGCTGTTGCTGTTGATGGCTGATAACGCGAGTGGCCTGTGAATTCTCGTGTGGTGGTGACGCATGACCTTCTCCGTCATTCTCATCTTCATAATCTTCATCGTCTGAGAAACTACTACTCTCAGAGCTGTTGTTGGCGATGGTGACGGCTTCCGTGCCGCGTCCCTCTATTGAAAACACAAGCGGCAATTTGAAAGAATTGATCGCTCGCGAGTCGTCGATTGTCTTCGTCGTCGTCGCTTTTTTAAGCTTTCCACGTAGTGACGCATAGCGGTTTTTCAGAGCAAGTGAAGTCCGATGAGGTAAATAATCTGCAACAATTGAAGTCCAATTCGTGCCATGTTGTTGCACGCCAAGCATCAGCCATTCATCCTGGGAAACAAAAGTGTTATTATTCATGACAATTCGCAGTAGGATAGCTTTCTCCTCTTTTTTTTGGTTTTTGTTTTTTCTTTCTTTCGGTCGGAGGGGATTGGAAGCATACTTCTTTTCCCGTCCAATCACTATAATCTATTTCTGGGTTCAGTGTCTGGCTCCAATGGCTCGAACATTGATCGGAATTTCTCGTCCTCACAGCCTCTGAGACTCGGCTCCATTGGGTCCCATTCTTGCGCACCGCATTCCACAGGCGCTCATCTTCAGATTCACTCCAGGGGCCCTTAGAGAAATCAACATTGAGGGAATTGGACCAGCGTCGACGACAATCTTTATTCGTGCGGCCCGGGACGGCTTCGGCGATTTTCCGCCAAAGTAGTGGTTTGGATTCCGTGAGGGCTTAACAGAGAAGTAAGCGATCCGCTTAAACTGCTGAGTCTATTATTTTCTTCTCTCGTCTCACTTTTACCTCCTCGGTTTCACCTTTTCTCTAGGTTGGAGGTAATGGTAGACATAAAGGACTGAAATAGTGGGAAGACAAACCTTTCTGGACCGCTGCATGCAGGAGCGAATCTTCCTGTTGTGTCCATTTCCGACGTTCCCTCACCATGACTCAGGAAACGCTTGGCAATTTTGATACGGGCTCAAAGACTACGATGCTGTACGACCTTCAGAGCCATGGGCCTTGTGGCTTACGCCAGGTAAACGGATAACGATACAATGACAAACCAGCATAGATCGATCACGAGCAGGAGAAAAAGAGTTCTGGAATAAGATAAAATTCTAGAAGCACCGTCTAATGATCTATGGGGTCAAGAAGATAATTTATAAAGTTATGGTTATATTAGGATCGATACATAGGGCATTCATAGGGCGTCCTCTAGTAGTTCTTCAGCATGTATAAATACGAACATTGTGTTGATCCCTTGATTACTGAAGGCTGGCTGATGCAGTAGCATCGCATGGCATTCCGAGTACCAACCGAGTTTCGACCACTCTACTGAGAGTTATGGGTTGGAATATGCACTGCACTTTATTTCCATGGTTGCCTTGGCTAATAAGGTTAACCTGAAGACGATCACCCATGCCTGCTTATGCCGTTAATGAATATTAATGAAGCCTCATCCCGCTGAATCGAATCATTGTCGTAGTGCTTGCTTGCAGATTGTTCACTTACCTTTCTCAGACAGCGCCACTTTTAGGAGAGCTTGCTGCAGGTGGTGGGCCCTGCAAGGTCTTTTCGAGCTCTGTCAGCAATGATTAAAGACGAGAAGCGATGAACATTGTGACTGCAGGGATGATCGGCTTTATATTCGGCTTTGCAATATGTCCGTCTCGTAAAAAAACATGATTAAGGATGAGAAACGATGAACATTGTGACTGCAGGGATGATCGGCTTTATATTCGGCTTTACAATATGTCCGCCTCGTAAAAAAACAGGACAACGGCGGCATAAGTGTGAAAACTCAACATTTGTTAGGCGTCCCACCCCATGCCTCTGGCTGGGGCCGCTGCAGCTTGAGGTCATGCATAGATTGTCATAGCATAAACGTGTATAAATGCGCACGTTAATTGCCCGAAGTGCGGTTAATGTATAACTGCAATATCTGCAATATCTGCAAAGATAGCCGCTGATATTGTTTAGTACGATTTCGACCGATTTCGACCGATTGTGACCGAAATGGAACGATGAGTAGCTGAAAGCTGATACTGCTCTGTACGAAGTCGGCATATCTCGACCGTAATGGGGCGATGTGCAGGTGAAAGATTATTAAGCCTGGGCGCCTGATGCAACTGACTCGGCACTGGAGGACTGTACAATGTTAAGTGGTTTCTTTTTTTTTAAAAACTATCCTCTTATCTCCCCAGAGGCTTAAGCCTTGCTTATACCTACCTAATCATCTACTAGGGTACGTAGAAACGTACTTGATTGGGGCTCCAGAATTCATAAATTGTACATGCATCCCCAGGTAACATCATACACTTCTTGCGGTAACCACGATGGTAGCATCGTGAGATACCTGGTTGGTTGTAAAGCACATCATTTTGCAGCTGTATTACTGATTGAGGCTCATCTGGAAAAAGAGAAGGCGTGGCACAGTGGATAATGCCTTGTGGAAAGACTCGTGATTTCATAACAGCTCATTCAATTGAGATTTGATCTTGCGAAAAAAAAAAAAGAAGAAAAAATCAGATTTTGAAGCGTTTGAATTGAATTGTATCTGATATGCATTTACATTTATTGCTGAGGTAGAAAGGACAGGGGAAAATTGCCTATGAGTTCCATTCGATCTCCAGATGATGTTCCTTAATCTCCGCATTAAACCAGCCGATCATCTCAATTCGTTCCTGACACGTCCGCGCACCTTCGAGGACGCCGCTCTGTACAATAGCTTTAGTGGTTGATAGAACTTGGTAGGTCGCCAGATTCCGGCCCAGGCAGATTCGGCCTCCCAGCCCAAAAGGAAAGGTGTCACGGTCGCGCAAAGCCCTTAGTTGGCTTTCGCCCGGGCCATCACGCTTCTCTTCCAGCCAACGCTCCGGCTGAAATTTCAACGGATCCGGAAACACCTCCTCATTGAGATGAAAGATGTATGGCGCCGCACCGACAATCGTGCCTGGTGGGAGGTGGAAGCCGCTAACATTAATCCCCTTTGCGTCCGGCGTGGTTACTATTCGTGTCATCCGCGTTGGATTTGTTAGCGCCAGGCGGAGTCCCTCCCGGAAAACTGCCCGGAGGTAAGGGAGGCTCTGGAGTTCGGTAGAAGGCGTTGTCCCTTCAACCTCGGCCTTTAAGCGTGTCAGTACCGCGGGCTGTTGGATGAGGTGGAAGAGAATCGTCGACTGTACCAGCGCCGTCGAATCGGCCCCGGCGAACATTACTCCTTTGCATTGACTCCGCGTTTCCTCCATGGACACCCCTGCCGAGATCAGGTGTGTTTGGTAGTTATTTGGCTTACCAGGTCTACCCAGCTGGGTCTCGGTCTCGGCCATTAACTCGTTCATGAAGCTTTCTACTTTGCCCAACGAAACAACCAGGTCGGTTTCCCTCATTGCGACCCGAAACCAGATCGAGAAAACTATGGTAAAGATCCAATTTGGAAGCAACGAAAAGCGGCTGAATGCCACGATTGCTAAAACGAAAGGTGTTGCGGACAGTCTCTTGTGTTTAGGAACGGACGAGCCAATATTCATCTTGTTATTGTTATCGTGCTCATTGAGACCACCATAGACCTTATCAAAAAGGTATCCAGTGAGAATATCGATGGAAAGTTTGGACGTGAGATCGAGAATATCCACTCGGTGGTGATTTCCCCGGCCTTGGCATGCTTCTTGCTTCTCTTTCTCCAAAAGAGCAACAAATTTCTCTACAGATTGCTGTATCGCTCCATTATTTTCGCCCGACGTCCGGATTCGACTAGGTGCAAACAGTGGAAGCACTGCCTTCGCTCTTAAATCGCGGAAGGCAGGGTTGATGGAGGAAAAAATGGTTTCATGGCCTTCGATGCGAAAGTTTCGATATCGTGAATCTTTAGGTAGACCTCCCCCAGCAACATAGATGGTATGTAGTGCTGCCCCGTCTGATACCGAGACAGAATTAGGCGCTATTCGCAGCACCGGGCTTTTGTATTTACGATGATAATGGGCAAACACACGGCTTTCAGTACCTTGATAGCAGATAATGTGAAGAAATGCTGATGAGATACAGGCGAACCACGGACCAGGAATATGTGATAGAGGGTGTAGGAATAATCGATAGAGTGCTAGGCAGACGGGAAACAACCCTATGATAGAGAGGAGAAGTGTCCAGCTAGACATCTTGGACACTGTAGTAAGTAGATTCTGCAATAGAGCCATGGCTGAATTGATATCCGCAACCAAGAAATGAGAAAATTTCCTTCCTTATTGTGTACCTAGATCGGTCTCATTATTCAAACGTCATGTGTGCTTAATACACACACATACACATACACACAAAATTAAACAGAAGATGAAACCAAATTCACAAGCCTTGTCAAAAGCCAAAAATAGCCCAAAAAGAGTCCGGAGTAAACAATTCACCCGGTGTCATCGATTGTGCTTTGTTCTGACTTGGTCTTACCGTACTAGTAGCCTTACCGTTTTTCTAGGACCGTCTCGCCATCCATACATGATCCTCGTGGATACGTGGAGTAAATAAGACAGGGAATCGATAAATAAGAACGAATAAAATCAAAGGCGTGATTTACATGTTTCGGAAACGGGTATATTATCTAAAATTAAAGATGTACCAGTAAGGAGGATCAGACACTGCTCCGATTGCGCATATTAGAAGATATTCCTTCGTTTCATTACGGACAAGGGAAAATCAGAGACAATAAGTTGATCTCCCTCTCTCACTTTTTTTCAAACTGACTAATAGGATAAAGATAATTCTTGAAAATGAACTCGTCCCATCTTGCCTCACCCATTGCCCCGCCGCAGCTCAATATCCCTCACTCCACTTATACAGTCGATATCCGGGTCATTGACACGTGAGTACCCTTTGCTTTGATTACACATTCCTATAAAGGGACTTAGCAAAACATTCCAAGAAACAAGGACATGTGGTTAAACCGACTGTAGTGAGACCCTCATCTACTTGGATCCCAAGCTCTTCTGGCAGCCAGAACTTGACGGGTTTGACGGTGTTCATGCTCCTATCTACTGTTTTTTGATCTCACATGGTCAACAACATGTCGTGTTCGATCTAGGTGTCCGTCGTGACTGGGAGAACTATGCGCCTAGGATCGTCTCACTCATCAAGGCAACAACCGAAGTCATAGTTGGCAAAGATGTTGCTGAAGTACTTGATGGAGATCAGAGTGGGGAAGTGAATGTTCATAGCCGCGATATCAGCTCTGTGATATGGTCGCAC
Source organism: Talaromyces stipitatus ATCC 10500 (assembly GCF_000003125.1). NCBI lineage: Eukaryota > Fungi > Ascomycota > Eurotiomycetes > Eurotiales > Trichocomaceae > Talaromyces > Talaromyces stipitatus. The sequence continues at coordinate 279,225 of NW_002990113.1, read as the reverse complement.
AATCATTTCGACCATATCGGTGACCCCTCTACGTTCCCAGTGAGCACAGAGCTCGTCGTAGGGCCGGGAGTACGTGATGCTTCCTGGCCCGGTTATCCAAGTCGCGCTGACGCCGGACTGCTCGACAGCGACGCGGATGGGCGCGTCGTCCGTGAGATCAGCTTCGAGAGTGGCCTGAAAATTGGTCGTTTCGACGCCTTTGACTTCTTTGGGGATGGATCATTCTACCTACTGGACAGTCCCGGTCATGCTATTGGCCATATTTGCGGCCTCGCACGTACTACCGCGGCTGGTGATGGGTTGTCATCGTCGGAATCATCATTCGTTTTCATGGGCGCCGACGCCTGTCATCATCCGGGCGTTCTCCGGCCAACCGAGTATCTTCCGCTGCCACAATCCATCAGACCACCATTGTTTCGTTTCGAACTAGAAGCTAATGTTGCTGCATGTCCCGGTGAATTTCTTGCGCAGCTCATACCAAGTGGCGACCCCGCGGATCCATTTTTTACTGTCGCCAACACCGCCTTATTTCCAGACCATGAAGCCGCTATGGAAACCGTGAAAAAGATTCACGAGCTAGATGCCGCCGAGAACATACTCGTGGTGATCGCACACGATCTTTCTTTGCGCGATCGGATCCCACTCTTCCCGAAACGAATTAATCAGTGGCAAGAAATGAATCTGAAATCGACTACACGGTGGCTATTCTGTCGTGACTTTGAAGAAGCAATTCGAAGGAGATAAAAGGTTGTACAAAAGTAAATGTCGGAACGTGAATATCAAACCTAGCGCGTTTCGGCACTGGATATCAGTTAGTCTAACGCGGCACGTGCTTGCCGCGTATATATGTAGTTAGCCACTCCCCGTCCCCCTTACTCTTGGGGGGCAGTCATCAATATCAGGAATTCCATACCATATTGATCAGGCTCGTCAGCTCGTCGGAATAGCTGTTCTACGTGACTAGTGCTAGCGACCTAGACGTAGATAAACCGACAGTAAATGAATTTGATTAATCACTTTTCCTGGCTTATTTATCTCCGCGGGCTGTTTCTTGTTTTCAGGCTCGCTCCCCTATAGTTCTATACCTAGTTTAAAAAAGGGGGTTACCCGTCATCGTTTAGGGGACCTTCGCACTACAGTTAAGTATCAATCTGATTACAGTTGCGTCATATTGATGTTCAACATAACTGTTTAATTATAGTAGAGTATGCCAAAGAGTATGTTTTCATTGAATATTACTACCGCTATTACTACTATATCATTAAATGAGATTGTTTTATTGGGGTTGCCTCACGTGACGATCGCACTGCGGATTAGTCTTCACCTAACGTCCTGCGTACTGCGGGGTTCTTCCTTTTTACAACTGCCTCACGAGAGTCAGCCGCTCCCCTCCGCAAGTTGCTCGTCATCTCTCACGCAGTCAAGACTTGATTTTGATTCTTTCTCGATATTTCTTTCTTACCTTTATGATGACGTCCTCCAGCCAACATAGCACCTCCACGCCGCTCCCCCAGGACTCCGCATGGCCTCCGGCTCATATCTGGGAAACCATGGATACAGCGGACCGCGCCAGTTGGCTAGCACAAATACAAAGGGACAGGGCCAAACGTCTTGAATTGGACAAAACTGAAGTCGATCTCCGTCGGAGGCGAACTCACTTGGACCTGCAAGACGACGACGATAATCAAGAAGAAAACCGTGAGCCACCCCCTGAGGTAAAACCACTCATTGATATGTTTCCAGGTGTCTCCGCCGCCCTCCTTACTCGCATCTTCGAAAGGAAATTGAAGGCGACCAAACTCCTTCACTTCAAAGAGAAGTCAGTAATCGACGCAGATCAAGAGAATGGAGTCTTCAAAATGACCGAGTCAGGTGGCACCGTGAGCTTCAAAAAGGCAGCTTCATCGCTCAAAGACTGGGGTCCTAACCCTCAAACATGGACCAGCTGTTTCCTTACCTACTTAGCAGTCATAGGATATCTTTTTGGTGACAAGCACCCTAAGGCTGTCCCTAACCTACTCATGTTTATGAGGCAAATCCTTGACTTTGCTCAGACCTATCAATGGCCGGAAGCAGTACTTCCACTAGCTCTCAACTTCCACCAATATTTACTGGATAAGGGTGAGTTATCAACAGATAGCTACCTAGTCACGCCCCAGTTTCGCGAGAAATATCTCCGCTACAACCTTACACTACCAGCCAAGCCAACGCAGAACCCCTCAGCAGCCCGACCCCGCCATGCCAAGTCTGCAAGATCATTGAATAATGATACAGAGATTTGTGAGAAGTTTAACACAACAGGCTGCCTTTGGGAAGGGTGCAAGAGGCATCACGAATGTACAGTATGTGGGTTGGGCAAGCACGGTGCTATAACTTGCCGCAAGAAAAAGTAGCAAGTAATTCGAGTCAAAAGGGAAATTAACAGGATAGCCTCTTACTTCCTAAATCAGATAGATATACCTTATAGCCAACCAGCAAGGCCCAACACAGCTCTCCAATACCCCATTTTTAACACAGAACTACCAAAATTATACCCTTCGCCTTCCCCACTTCATCCATAGAGATAGCGTAACCTCCTTCGTTACTATCCTGGCGAGCTTGGATCAACTTTAGCCGGCATTTTAACCTACAGCGTCCAGATTGGTTACAGAGGCAAGAAACACGCTTGTCACTCCACTAACCACTATATATATGAACCCAGCATTATCACGGAGAAGTTAGCAGAAGACCTTAACCTTCACCAGGTCAAGCTTGCTTTCAAATCTTCCTTTATTTCGCCGCTTAGACTTGTCCCTAAGTACGATGGGAGATGGCGCTGTATCCATGATTTATCCTGGCCCTCTGGATGTAGCGTTAATCAGAGCATACCAGATAACTGGTCCGCCATTGAATATATGAAAATTGACGATATATATGACTAGATCATAAAGGCAGGATCTGGCTGCACAATTATCAAACAGGACATTAAGGATGCCTTCCGAATAGTCCCTATTGCCCAAGACAACTAGCATCTCCTAGCCTTTCAGTGGAATAATTCCACCTATGTTGAATGTTGCCTCCCATTTGGACTAGCAACAGCTCCATTTCTCTTTAATCTCTTCGCAGAGGCTCCTCACTGAGTACTCCAATGCCTCCTTCCCACATTTTATATTAACCATTACCTGGACGACTTCATTGCTATCACACATTCTCCCTTAATGTCCAACCCTGCAGGTACCTTTGACAAAGTCTACCACACGGTAACTGACTACCTAGGCATTCCTCGCAATAATAGGAAGGACGAGCAAGGGACCTGCATTATAGTACTGGGAATCCAAATAGATTCCATTGCGATGGAAGCTCGTCTGCCACAAGAGAAGCTGTGCCGCGCCACATTGGACGCCGCAGCTGCCCTTAACGCAACAAGTCTTTCTCTCAAGCAAATAGAAAGCCTTACAGGCTTACTAGCCTTTTGCTCAAGAGTAGTCCAGCTTGGAAGAACAAGGCTACAGTCTCTCTACACCTTCCAGATCGCCTTCCCACGTGGGAGCTGCACGCGCCGCCGTATCCCCTATGAGGTACGTGACGATTTGGAATGGTGGAGGGACTCCTTGTCTCTCTTCAACGGCGTACTCTTAGTTGACCCTTGCCGCCGCAATATCGCATATCTCTATACAGATGCCTCCACTACAGGCCAGGGACTATTCTTCTTCTCATCAAAGTCTACATTAGACTGCTGGTGGACCCATTGTCACCAGCTTCAATCATGCAATGCTGCCTCACTGGCCCTTGCTCAAGACGCACACGTGCATATCAACACCACAGAAGTAGATGCTATCCTACAAGGCTTCTTACTCTTCAGCCATCATTGGCTTCATCACACGCTTGTTATCCATACGGATAGCTCCACAGTGCACACAGGACTAAGCAAAGGCTTCCTTCGTGGTCCACCCAATGTACCATTGAAGAGTCTGCTTATCCTAGCGGTGGCGAGAGACATCCAAATTGTGCCATATTAGCTCCCTTCAGGGGAAAACACATTAGCAGATGCGCTCTCTCGTAATAATTTCTAAGAAATTGCTAACCTTTGTCCCCACTGGCAGGATCTCTCGGTATTGAACCGCCCACGTGGTTCTCTTTGCGAGCTCATCAGCTCAGTGCAGGCCATTTGAAATTGCTCTAGAGCGGGCTCAGTGCCAATACATGCTTTATATACCTCTCTGTCCAGCATAACTATGAGAGACACTACGCGCTACAAAACTTACCAGCATGGCCTGCGTCAAAACAGTCATTAATTTTATGGTTAACCTCCCGACTCCTTGGTAATTCTAACCAAAAAGCAATCAAGCCAGATACTGCATTGTCAGATTTAGCTGCCCTCCAAGCCTATCATATTGATAATTTCCTTGACGACAAGCTTTTTGATAACAAACACTTCAGGCGCCTTATAGACAGAGCAAGAAGGCTCACCCCAACAACCAAAGTACGAGTTAGAAAGCCCATTTCCTGTGAGGCCATTACGAAACTATCATCTGGCCTAATTGCACTTCCGTCGCAGCCCTCAGAGATGACTGCAGATCTCATAGATGACCTGAACTTCGCAACCGCCTGTCAAGTAACATTTGCTGGATTCCTCCGTATTGGAGAATTCACCTACAAAAAAGAAGACCTCAACGCGTCCTCTATCTTCACATCAACAAAGCTAACCCGTTTAGACATCAGATTCTCTCCCACATTAGATCATGTACAACTCACGCTCAAGGGAAGCAAGACGGATCGCTGTCATGAAGGAGTACAGATTATCCTTGCAAAAACAGGAGATGGAGCATGCCCAGTTGACGCCCTTCAAAAGCTGTTTTTTCTTGACCCTAGAGGACTTAACGCACCATTGTTCTCCTTCCACAGAAGGCCATTTACTCGTAATAACTTCCTCTCTACGTTATCGAATAGACTGAAAACACTTGGACTGCAAACGGATGGCTACTCAGGCCACAGTTTTTGAAAAGATGCCGCACAACATGCCCACAACAGCGGGATTTTAGACGACCAGATCCAGGCCCTTGGCAGATGGACCTCAGAGGCATTTAGGGTATATTTTACGACGAACGCATTGATTCTATACAAGCTCAACCACCAGTTTCAGACCGGCTCGCCAGCCCCTCTGTCTCTGTCAGTTCCACCACCATCCCCTCCACCATCCTAGTTTGGCCCGGGTCATTTGGCCCTCTCTAACATTGTGGTCATACGCTTTGCGCGTAAGACCTCAACGACAGGTGACCCGTTGCGGCCAAACTATACATACATTGCCTATCTTGACTGAGTGAGGTCACCAATAAAACGTATTATAAAACATATTAAATCTAGGAGCATAAATCTTGTAACCACTTGTAATTTGCTTGACTGCTACGAGTAAGAATAAAACTATTATCTCTTTCTAATTAGGCCATAAATAAACTAATAATCAATCATTCATGGATTCATGACTTGTTAATACTGCTATGTGTATTACCTTTCTTACCTGATACTAATATGCATGCGAGCAGCTTAGCAAGCAAATTAATAAGCAATCTAGCAGGCAATCTAACTAACTATCACGCAATTTAACAAGCACTGTAGGAAGTAGCAGCAAGCAACGGCAAGCAATACAATGAACATCCTAAAAGCAACCTAACAAACAGCGCAGCGAGTACTAAATAGATATTGAAGGCGTAAATATTGAGGCTGTAGGGCCGTTCCTAAAACTGTCAAGAATTTGTGTCTGTAATGTGCATGACTCGAGGGTTTTTCTCTAAACAGATACCGAGGTACGAAGTATGTCCTCTTACCTAGGTTGGTTACACTTAGCCTGACTCACTACTACAGTAGTAGTTAGAATTAAAAGTTTGCTTAAAAATAATGCCAAATGCAATTGCAAGTAGATTTTTAGTGTATTCTAACGATTTTAAAACGAGAGACTTGAAAGAACAGGGATATGTGAAGCCCCACTCTTTAATTGATACAGATATGTTCTACCATACATCTAAGATATTCACAATGTTTAATCATTGATATGCCCCCGCCAATGTTCTGACTAAGGAGTATTGTTCTTGATGTAGTCCGCAATTTTTTCCGCCACCATGTACACGGTTCCTTGGGGAACACCCGGCGGGAGAACAGGGAAGGACGAGGCATCAACGACGCGAAGATTTTTTACGCCATAGACGCGGCCCCGAGGATCGAGCACGGCCATGGGGTCACTGGCCTGTCCCATGCGACAAGTTGAAGTAGGATGAGAAATGGTTTCAAAGGCTACCTTGATATAGTCAAGGATCTGCTCGTCGGTCTGCACCTGCGGGCCCGGATATGCCTCGGCACCGATGACCAAGTGGTCTTGAAGGACGGGTGTAGCCCATAGCTGACGCAGACGTTTGAAAGCAGTGATGGCGACCTCAATATCAGTTGGATGGGTCAACCAGGCGGGATTTATCAATGGTTGATCGTGCGTGCTCGCTGATGAAATAGAGATATTTCCTCGCGATAAGGGTGCAACCATCCCTAATTGGACAGAGCCATACTCATAACCGTCGTCAGGGCCACCCTCACCTGGGTAGGTAAAATTTCCGGCCCAGGTTGGAACTGGGAGGTACTCGAATTCCGGCCAATCTGCAGGGAACGTTGCCAGATCTGGTGTAAACAGAAGTTGATAAGTGGTCAGCAAAAGTCAGAAGCCACAGTGAGAGTGAGAGTAAAATATGAAAAGGTTAAGTAAGGATGTTTGAATAACCTACCTGCTTGAGCTTGGGCGGAAAGATTGGCCCGATAATTTGCTGGTATCTTTTCATATCCACCAAAGTCTCCTCCAGGATTCGATAAAAGGCCGGACTGTTCTGTATTAAATTCTTGAATAGCTTCTTCCAATGCATTCCCATATTGAAGAGAGGTCGTCGTCGTGACATCGACGCGATAAGCAATACCAAAAAAGATATGATCATTCATATCTTGACCAACTCCAGGTAGGTCATGGATGACCTTGATTCCGTGTTCTTGGAGAATTACAGCAGGACCAACACCAGAAACCATCAACAGCTGTGGAGATTGGAATGCACCAGCAGACACTATGACTTCTTTATCAGCGAACAAGGAGTAGGTGGAGTTTCCGCTCGAGACTGCAACGCCTTTGGCCACTTTTCCATTGAATAAAATCTTCTCTGCCATCGTGGTAGTATAAACAACGAGATTAGTTCTATTAAGGATCGGGTCCAGGAATGCCTTCTCAGAAGACTCTCGATAACCATTCGTGTGATCGATTGTAGCAGCCAGCCAGGATGAACCGAAGAGGCCTCCGCTGGTAAAGCCATCACGAGGCGCGATTCCAATAGCTTGCAAACCCTTTTGAATCCATGTGTTGAAGGGCTGGCCAAAATTGGCATAGGTGATGTCAAGGGGACCGGTAGTACCGAGTGTGGACGGATCGTACGCCGGAGTGGTATTAGCCGCTCTCTTGCTCATGTCTGGGGGCGTGAAGTTGCCACTTTTGAGGTAGTAAGGAGAAACACCGTCGTAGTCCCAATCACTATCACCGGTGATATTGGCCCACTTGTCATCAAATGTCCCCTTTGTTCCTCTCATGTACGACATGTAGTTGAGAGCAGAGCAGCCGCCAAGCTTGACAAAATGGTTAGCATTGGATGCTTGGTGTCAAGAAAGATTTCCGAGCTAACATACTGTTTTTCCGCGAGTGAAGTGAACGATTGCATCTCCAACCCCCTGCGAGATGAAAGTATCTTTTTAGCAACCCGATATCATATCGATTTTTTCTAGACAGAAATATCGAATCTAGCGAGCATTCTTACCGCTTGAGGAGTAGTTGTGAATCCCCACTCGACAAGGGGATTCGTATCCGCAGCAGACTTGCCATTGTATACGTAGTCATTCCCAGGTATATCACTCTGATTTCCAGTCACCGACTCGTAAAAGGTGCCGGCCTCAATTACCGCCACTCGCACTTTCGCATCTTCAGTCAGACGGTTTGCTAACACGAGACCCGCAGTGCCACCACCTACTATGACATAGTCATAGTTACAGTTGGAAGTTGTGGTACAATTCCATCCCGGATTTCGAATGGCCTGGGCAGCAGCAGTGTCGACAAGACTACCAAGTAGCTGCCAAGCAAGCAAGTGGATCACAGAAATGCGAGAGAACATTCTTGAAAAATTCTCCGAACGCAGGTACCTAAAACTAGTAGGTGGGATTATGCAATAAAAACTTCCACGAGGGATATCCATCACATTTTAAAGCACATCTCACATGGCTTGCAGATCTGTACTCACCTGCTCAGTACGAAATACAGCAAGATTAAGATTACCATGTTCGTAATCTAGACGGCTCGACTTTTGTCATAGGTGATGTCCTTTACTTGGGACCACAGAATACGAAAGCTGAGGATGGCTTGGACTGTAAGCTTAGTATTCTTCTGCTCATTTGTTTTTCCTCAGCTCATCGTATGGAAGTGCTTTTCCCTTGTCAGTTCATAATTGGCGAGTCCCTGCCTGCTGGACCGTGCTTCTGCATGGCATATGGCCCCCATAAGGTTACGTGGTTGATCTGCTAACAGGCATGCATAGGAGGGTGGGAGGGGATCAATTAACTTTTGTTTTTCTCTTTCAAGCCACTTACTCGCTTCAATGTTTTACTACTCGAGGAAAACTGTATCTCCATTATACCTATTTCCTAGACTTGCCTAGTGCATGCATGTACCTAAGCACTCTGCAGGTTCAGTGCTACCCCGTAGTTACTCCATTCATTAAGGAATACCAAGCTGTTTCCAAAACCTCAAAAAATCCCATGTTCTCTTATATCAATTAAAAGTCTAGTCATGTTCACGACCCACTTCTCGTACTCTGTGGCTATATTCATCTTTATTCCGCTACGAGGCGCGCGTGGTCGTTCTGCAGCTAGAAATCTATAGCTGAGGTTATTAGACCCCAATCTAAGGAGGGCCCGGCTGGATCAGTCTTATCGATTCACCCCCAAAACTTGTATTACCTCACTGACTCAAGACATCGACCATATATGTCAATATATTCCGTATGATTGTCATTTTTTACTCTGTCTGTGATTTTTTGTTACTCGAAGCTCTTGAACACTCAGTGTCCACCAGTCAACAGCATATGTAGCTTACGGGCCAAAAGCAAGAAAGCCGAAAAATTAAGCATATCTTGATTTATTATACTCATCAAGATCAAATGGGGGAACACTAAGTGATGGTGATCTATTTATTACTCGGCACCAGCACCGAGTAAATATGCTTGCTAGCCCTAGCTCTAATAAAAGTAATAAATAGTAATAACTACAAACTCGGTACCAGCACCAAGTAAATATGCTGGCTTTGTGTACTGAAACTCGGATCAACCAACATTAAATAAGCAAGTAGACTAAATTGCAGAATACTACAACCGCTTGACAATCTTGCTTTACCTAGCTCAATTGAATTTACCCCTCAGTCTATTAGTTCCATAGTTGCTTAGCAGCTATCCCTCCAGTAATAGAACTATCGTTCCAATTGTAGGCTAGGCTGCTGGCATGACGTAGGGAGATTGTCAAAAGTATGCAACCACAAGTATGGCGTAGACAGAAGTTTCGAGAGCGAGACCACCGAAGGGTCCAATGGTGCATGTAGAGGTTTGAAAAGTAACAGGCAACTTGACAAAAGTTTTACCTCAAGCCATCATATCTGATCGGCAAAAAATACAATGGGATTTCAATACAAGCATGCTTTGGTTGTGGGAGCGACCTCAGGTATCGGGTTAGCCCTAACTGAGCGTTTGCTTCACGATGGCGTCTCAGTCACGGCCGTCGGCCGTCGCAAGGATCGGCTCGATGAGATTGTTCGCAAGTATGGGGAAAGAAATACTTCGGCGGTTCGGATGGACATTTCAAAATTAGACAACATTGCGCAATTCGCTGAGAGGTAAATTTTTTTCTTCTTTCTTAGAAAAGTTCAGTCCACAGCAAGGACACTGACAAAAAGCATCCATATCAGCGTGATAACAGCGCATCCAGATCTTGACTGCATTTTCCTCAATGCTGGAATTCAAAGTAAGATCAATCTTGCTGATTCCACTCAGTTCGATCTGGAAGAGTTTCAACAGCAGATCTTGGTCAACTTTACGAGTATCGTTGCCCTCACGCATGCCTTTCTCCCCTTTTTGCAGGGCAAGAACTCCCCAACAAGTATAGTCTTGTACGTGATTGGTCAGAAGAACATGTGTGGAAAGAGAACAACGTGAATTAGAAGCCAAGGAACTGATTCTGTGGTTTCCATCTACAGTACCGGCTCGAATTTTGCCTTTATTCCTGCAGCCCCGCTACCGGCATATTCATGCTCAAAGGCAGCTTTGAATGCCTTTGTTCTCAGTCTGCGGGAACAACTTCAGGATTCGACGGTTAAAGTGGTTGAGGTGTCACCTCCAGCTGTACAAAGTAAGTTCTATACTATGAGTGTATATTTTGTGAAATTGCGAGGTCACTCGCTCACCATACGTATTACCAGCCGAGTTACATGACTATCTCGGAGCTGAAATGGGACGCGAAATTGGTATGCCGTTGGACGAGTACGTGGATATTACGTATAAAAGGTTGGTCGCTGGGGAAGACCAGATTATCGTGGGATCAATCGGGCCTCCTGAGATTTTCCATGATATCATTAGGCATCGTCGCATGCTATCCACAAACCTAGCTCAGATGATGAGATATCAAATTGTAGCAGGTCAGGATACGGACTAAGCGAATTGCATCAATCAGCGAAGGAGAGGGGACTAGCAGTTACATCAATCTCTAGCTGGGAATCAAAAATGATACAGTGTGTCGAAAGGAAACTCGTCTACACAGTCAATTTGAGCAAGAGTAGTAATTTTTCTCTTAGACATATAGAGACAATACGGTGCCTGTCTGATATCAATTGGTACCTAGAGGGCGACGTAGGGTTTGTTAATAGCCCTAGCTGTCGGTATAGCAATCTTGCCTATCTCGGCGCGGGAATGGGATATGGTTTATCCGTGCGCTATAGCGTACGGAGGATAACTACACCTCACCACCCGCATGCCCCTAATTCTTAGGATTAGTCGCAATATTAGGAATTCAGTATTACTGGCTCAGTCAGCTTGTTGGATTAGCTGTCCTTCTTAGATCTTGCGATCTAACGAAGGTAACCCAACACTAGCATAAGTGTATAAATAATATCGATGCACGAGGAGTCCGCTTAAATACTTCAAATTGCGTTTTCGAAGTATTTCACAATTTTCAAGGTTTCGTTTTCGCTTCATTTTCATTTTCTTGAATTCAGTCCTCTCTGAAAGAACTGTCCTCTGTCTTGCATATCAATAAATTGTGAAGTTCACGCGTACACGGATTTACTCTGGTGCAACCGGGGCCTCCAGGGCAGAAGAAGTACTACATACAGTACGTAACCGCTGAATTCCACCCTTGCGACACCGAGTAAACAGCCAATCAAAACCATCATTTGAACAGTTTCTTCTTTGTTTGGATGTTACTTTGCCCTCTTATTAAAAGAAAATAAAATATAAATAAAACAGCAAGTCGGAGTTGTGCCGATCATGTCAGCCTTGTAAACCAGGCAAAAATTGGAGACGTAGTTGAATGTAGGAAATATTTCAGTTAACTCCGAAATCGAGCGCCGATATGCCGATATGCCGAATTGGGAGGCAAAACTTGATTGCAATAATCAAATATGTCCAATGTGATATCTGTCACAGCACAGTGCTGCATCTGCACCTCGCGCAGCCAAACAAAGAAAATGATCCCCTTTACTGCGGCCTAGAGGTGAGAGAAAGGCGGGGTCTCAATGGTGGCACATATCGGGAGATTCTGATCTATATATCTATACCTATATCTATATATACAGTAATCTTATACCCTCGGTCGTAAATTCCGGCCTTCAGATATTAATACTTCAGTTATTTACCCTTATTCCTGCGAAGCTACAATTTACACTTATTTCCATTCAATCCAAGTTTAGAGAGACACGATGTCGGTGACTCTAGTGAACAAACAAGTCGGGCAAATTGGCTTCGGACTAATGGGTATGTGCCCTAGAGAAATTTTTGATGTGTGTTTTGAGTGTTAGACCTCCCCATTCACAATATTACAGGTCTTACCTGGCGGCCAAACCCTGCTCCCTACGAGGAAGCTGCCAAAGTGATGAAGCATGCCTTGGAGAAGGGTGCAAACTTCTGGAATGGCGCGCAATTCTACGGACCGCCCCACGCTAATTCTCTGCAGTTGCTGGAGTACTACTTCACCCAGTACCCCGAGGATGCCGACAAGGTAGTGCTCAGCATCAAAGGAGGTATGACTCCTCAAGGCCCCAATGGTACTCGCGAGGGTATCCAAGCCAGTGTCGACAAGTGTCTCGAGGTGCTTAAGGGTAAGGTCAAAATCAGCATCTTTGAGCCAGCCCGCGTTGACCCCAATGTTCCGATCGAAACCACTGTGGAGGCCTTGGCTGAGTATGTCAAAGCCGGGAAGATTGGTGCGATAGGGTTGAGTGAATGCAGTGCAGCTACCATTGAGCGTGCTCATGCTGTTCACCCGATTGCGACTGCTGAAATCGAATTGTCCTTGTTTTCAACCGATCCATTGACAAATGGCATCGCTGAAACCTGCGGCAAGCTAGGAATCCCTTTGGTTGCCTATTCCCCGTTATCGCGTGGCTTCCTCACTGGCCAAGTGCGTTCTCCCAGTGATATCCCGGAAGGTGACTTGCGCGCCCACTATCCCCGATTCCAGCCAGATGTTTTCCCTCTCAACCTGAAGTTGGTAGAGGAGCTCGAACAGATTGCGAAGAAGAAAAGCGTTACACTGCCACAGGTAGCGATTGCATGGGTTCGCGAGCAGAGCAGAACCCCAGGCATGCCAGTGATCCTTCCAATTCCAGGCTGTACTACGGTAGCCAGAGTGGATGAGAACCTGACTTCAGTTCCGCTGGACGATGATGACCTCAAACAAATCGGTTCTATACTCGATCAGTTCCCCGTCCATGGAGCACGGTATGGCGGGCATATTGCCAAGTACATGAGCGGGTGATTTAGATTCTCAATCAATTTATTCTAGCTGTTTAGGTAGCACATCGAGTCTATTACTTTTTGGTTATCTACATGAATAGTGATTTTCGATGTGGAAAATGAGCATGGATGGGAATTAACTTGACCAATAAAACGATAAAACTCCCTTTACGGACTAATTCTTTATATCGTAAAGTAACTCCTAATTTGATTTGCTTTGGTAGACCGCCAACAATGCAAAATTTAATTCAGAGACTATAAGATCCTATGGTCTCAATGCTCCCTCAATATGATAATTACGTATTGAATGGCACAAGCTCCACCGCCCCTACCGGCATACCGTGCTTCACCTTCTGATAACCGATACCACCTGATAACCGATTTTCCCCATATAAAATCTATAAAACGGTTCATTTTTAACCGCTTATAGTAGTAGTAGTAGTAGTAACGTAATCGGTAAGCGAACCGGCCATGTAAGCGAACCGGCCACCTCTCCGGAAAATAACTTTCTATATTGATTTCAAATCCCAATTTCTCAATCACGTACAAATTATATACAAAAATCTAACTACTAGTACGACTAGGACATTGATTTATTCTATGCCCCATAACGTTACAACCACTGCAGCGAAATTGGCGGCGTACGACTGCTTGAGAAGCTGGGAGCTCCGGCTCAGCCAGAGTAGTAGTAACAGCATGAGATGCCTCAACCTGACCTTGTACGAGCGCCTGAGCTTCCTCTCTAGTAATCCCTTGCTCAATAGATATCTGTTTATTAGATCTTTTGCGCTTTTGCTTCTCTTTTTCATGCGCAGCTCGTAAATCACGGTTTTCTTTCCGTACGAGTAAAGCATCATTCGCTAGTATTTCGTAGGCTTTTGATAACCGTATAACTGCCTGATTGATTTCTTCATTCTGATTCAGGCTTCCTGTACGCTTATTTATACGCTTATTGATTGTAGTTGACTGGCGTACAAATTGGCGTATATTTTGAGGTGTTTGTAAGCAGGATGATGCTGTATTGCTTGATCGACTTGGAGGGGGGGTTGGAGTCTTCAATTGAATATTGAGATGTTGAAGAACTCGATCTGGATTGAAAGGCACTAATCCGGTGGCTGCGAAGCTATTCCGAATAGTTTGAGCTTTATATGCCACTGTACGAGCCTGTGGAAATGCTGTTAAGAAGTCGATTTTGTCAATATGATTAAAACCAAGCCTCATTCGTTGTTCAACAAGCTGCCCATAATATCGCTTTAGAACTGCAAAACAGCCAACATCAAGAGGCTGTAAGAGATGTGAAGAATGAGGAGGCATACAGACTAGAATAATCTTATGATCCGTACATGTACGGTCAAATTCTGCAGTCAAATGGCTTCCATGGCCATCAAGAATCAACATACTATATGTTCCCAATGTACGACCACTAGTAAGAGGAATAAAATGGGTTTTAAGCCATTCTAATCCTATCTGATCTGTAGTCCAGCCATTATCGCTAATATTGATTCTTCAATCATCCGGAAGCTCATCAAACCAGCCTAATCGTACGTTTTTCTTTGCTTTGAAAATCACATACGAAGGCAGAGCCCATCCGGTTGAATTTGTTGCCTCAATTGCAGTCACCCATTCTCGATTTCCAGGCTGTAGAAGCTTTGGCTGAGCATATCGATCGCTTCCAGTAATAACCTTTGCAGTTGCGCAGAGTCCCATAGCAAAGCCCGTCTCATCAAAATTATAGATATCTTCTGGTAAGATGCCGTACTCAGATATTATATCTCGTACGCGGTCAAAATGGCCTTGTATAATCTTTGGATCTTCACATTTGGCACGTTCGTAGTTGTATTTTCGTGAGAATTTGGATTCAATCTCTGGGCGACGTTGAACAAGATTATATACCCATTTATCTCCAACCCGTTGATCTCCATGTTGTGAGAGAAGATAATTAGCCATATCTCGTACGAGAAAGTGCCGGGGCGGTAATCCACGTTTAGTTAAATCAAGCACCCATTTGACAAGCGAATCCTCCTCAGATTGACTCAATTTATGGTTGTTGGCGCGTGTTATTTGTCGATACGGCACTCCTTTCATTCGATCTTGAAGAGTTGTACGAGCAACCATATAGATTCTTGCAGCTTCACGAATACTGCGAATTCTTTCATTTTTTAAATCGGAAATAGCTAATTCGATCTTTCCCTCATCCTGAGTGGATTTTAGGGGGTCTTTTTTGCGAATTGGTGGCATTTTGACGCGTTGTAATATGGTAAATCAATATAGAGAGTTATTTTCTGGAGAGGTGGCCGGTTCGCTTACATGGCCGGTTCGCTTACCGTCCCTCACCGCCTGAGGAATAACCCTACCTGAGGAATAATTTCAACGGCTTACTGTACAGAATATTTTGAAGCTTTACAACACCACATAATAATTAAATATAGTGAATTTCTGGTGTAGCACTAAATAAGCTATGGCGAATCTAAAAAGCATAAAAGTTAATCGCGAAAACGTGCAGGGGGCCGTATCGCGCGGCCCCTACGGTTTGTAGTAACAACCACCTCATTATCCTCCACATGAGCCTCAGGTTGCACTCTTGGCTTTGCTTGCCTAGAAATTTGCTTTGTAGGCCTTTTTGAAGCCTTTGGAGTTAATATAACATCATTTTGAAGCTGTAAATCAGCTAGCTTAGCCAATTCTTGCTCGTCCTTAAGCCGTTGCTTTTCCGCAGCCTCTTGCTCACGCTGCTCGCGTTTTTCTTGTCGGATTTGAGCTCTTTTAACCTTTTCAGCCTCTCTAGCTTGCTTTTTAAGCTGTTGTTGAAGCTTTTTATCATCTTTATGAGCCTGCTTCTGCGCGGCTTCGTCATTTTTTTGAGAAATAATATCACGAGCTTGCTGAACCTTAGTAGGGCTCATAAAAAGCGCTCCACCATCTTGTTCTGATGGTAAACCTAGTAATAAAGGCTGTTTCTTGTTTTTAGGCTTCTTTGCATTTATGAGAGCTCTTTTCAGGCCTTGATTCTCATTTTGAAGCAAGATAAGCTGAGTAGAAAGATGTGACACCGTTTCTCGAAGCTGTAGAGCCTTTTCATCATAAATATTGTTAACAACAGTTTTAACAAGCTTCTCAAGCCGTCTCCAATCTTCTGGAGGAATAATTGAAGCTCCGGATTCGCTTGAGGATGGCCGGCTGGTGATTTTCTTGTTGAATTTGTTGATAACAATCTCCGGATCAAAGGGATATAGACCAGTCGTTCTGAATGCTGAATTGATATTCTTGCTTATAAAAACCTCATTCCAGCTAGCCCAAAAAAGGCGAAAAAAGTCACGTTTAGTGAGCCGGGTGAAGCCTTGGCTATCCCTTATAAAATCATCCAATTGCTTCGTATAAGCGTTAGAAAGAGGCGAGAAAAGAGCGACATCAAGAGGCTGTAAAGTATGTGTTGCATGAGCCGGAAAGATTGCTAATAGAATTCGATTCGAGTCGCAGTATTCAATAAACTTCATTGTAACGTGGGATCCATGCCCATCGAGGATAAGAAGGCGCCATCCCCGGCTTGCTTGAGATTTTGTCTCTTTATCAAAAACATCCACCAACCAGCGATATCCGATATCATTATTAGTCCACCCTGACTCTGAGGCTGCAAAGAAGCATCTCTGTGTTTGGGGATCGTAATCTTGAAGCCAAGACATGGGAAAGAGGTCTTTAACACAGAAGCAGAAGCTGCCCTAGCTGGTGCTCAAGCAGCAATAGCATATCCAACAGTTTAATTTGCTACCAACCTATGGATCTATCTTGATAACCTGGAAGTTGCCACGCGCCTCCTATCCTCCTCTACAGGATTCTCTCAAGAGGTCTTTGAATCCTTTCGCACCCTTGCAGCCGCCTGGCCACTTCGCAAAAGGCTTCCTCATATTAAAAGCGGATCTATCTAAATCCAATGGGTCCCTGGACACGCTAAAATCCCTGAGAACGAAGTGGCTGATCTTGCTGCTAAAGAGGGAGCTGCCTCAATCCCTCCTGCTCCTCACAAATCCTCATACGCCTCGCTAAAGAGATACGCCAAGACTCAATCCCTATCCGCTGCTTAGTCACAATGGGAGAAGATGGTACCATAGAGCTATCAAGATCTAGAAATAACCACTTCCTCTAAGCGCCCTAGGGAGCTTCAACTTAACTGACTTGACCTTGGCCATATTATTGTAGCCTGTACTGGTCATAGAGACTTTGCAGACTACCATAAACACTTTAACCATGATGATGCTTATCTTCTCTGCCAATGCAGAGCACGAAAAGTACCTCTGTACTTCTTCTATCATATAGCTAAGAGACGAGCCCCTCGGCCTCCTAGGCCTTCTTCTAAGGTCATCTCTTTTCTCTTAGGCACTGCTAAAGGAGCACAAAAGCTAGCCATATCGCTAGTAGAGACCCACTTCTTTGAGGATATCTGCTCTCACCAACCTCTCCTTAGTACCTAGCTAAGACAGCCCTACTCTTCCTTTATATTTCTCTTCTCCTTCTTTCTTTCCCTCTCTGCAAAACTTACTGTTCAGTTATAATAGTGGTGGAGTGATAGGTCATGAAGTGTAGGTGGACTATTGCAGCTGGCAAATACCTAAAACCCACTCAAAGTGGACCTCCCTGTAAGACCACGGTAGCTATAGAAATGCGCTAAAGAGTCTCTTATTTATACATAAATCTGATAGGACTCGAAACCTGAGGCTTACCCCTCGGCGGCCTATGTCCCAGTAGGGATCGGTGGGAAGCGTGCGAGTCACGAACCACGGCCGTTAAATATACACACACACACACACACTCGATTGTTTCCACAAACCAACAATTAGTGAACATTAAGAATATAAACTACAAGGTAAATGTAGGAATAGCATATTCCTGAAGTATTCAATATGGGAGGAGATAAAAGGGGGATAAAAAGGAAGTGAGTTAGAGGCGGCAGCTGTAGTTAGCCTAGCTTGGTTAGCTCGGCTTTGTTTACCTACACCTAAGGTAGCTGAGCTCCTTTAGAGACAAGAACAGACACAACTGAATACAACAACCTCGAACCTACACTTTACCTGTGTGCACACCCCTGTGATACCAACAGTAAACTTACAAGAGAATTTTCAAAGTACTAAATTAGAATATCCATAGTAAAGAGGACACGGTCAATTATTGCACGATTCCCCTGAGTCTCCAATGTTGCTCGGTGAAATGGTTGAAGGAAGGACTTGATTATACGAAGTCATTCCCAGTCTTTTGGAGAGAGATAGTCTGCTTGTAGTGTAGCAAAATGACTCTCTGTGTAGGTATCAATTGATCCTGCCTTTTGATCAGCCACAAGAAGTATCTGATACCAGCTATTCCATCTGGTACGATTGTCAAGTGGAATCATTCTTCCTGCTATATCCTTGAACTCCTTTGTGCGACCAGCAGAACCGCGGATATGTGAGATAATATTATGAAGCTTTCCTAATGGCTCTAAAAGCCAAAAAGTCGACTGCTTCCCTTCCTCATCTCTTATTTCTCCTTTTGCTTCCTGTTTATCATATGATTCAAGTTAATTTATCTTAATTAGGTTGTGAAATAGAAAGGCTTGTACCACTAGATTAATAATATAGCCAATACAGCGAATTTGTCAAAAGATAGAGTCCTATTCAATCTTCTTTTTCTTCCAAAGATAAGCGCTCACTGTACGACAGAGTGTATCATTTGAGGAGGCATTACCACAAACAATAGAGCCGAGCTTTTATACAATTCCATAATCCTAAAGAACTGGAAGAAGAACAGCAAATTGTTCATCTCCACTATGATTTGTCACAGATCGAAGAGCAAGAAGAGCCTTAGAGAGCTATTCTCAATTTTGATCAACAAAGTGAGCACAGATTCCAAGAAAAAGATACCGGTTTGGAGAGGTCCATATATCAAGTGAAAGGTGAATATTTAATAATGCTGACTGAAGTTTCTTTCGTATAATGTCTTTTTGGATTTGCCATGACTGGTCAATCAACTTAGGAACAGTTGAATAAGCTGTAATAAGGTAGTCCTCTGATTCAGGATTTAGAACTTGACAAAACGCATGGAACTCCGGCCATTCAACCATCCGAATAAAAGATTTCTTACGACAATTAATGAAACCAATGCTTGATCAATAACTTCTTGATTTAGTACTTTCTGCAGTACGTGGCTGTTGATCTGTTCTGCTTGGCCCGAGGAGTCTGCTTGGTGGTAAAGCTGTTGAAGTTTATCAAGTGTAGCTGATTGTACGTGGTGTAGGTCTCTTTCAACCTGGATCTGATGCTTAGAATTGAGATGTTTCCGGAAGTTAGTAGTAACTGAGCTACTATATTGTGATCCTGGTAGGCAATGGATGTAATACATAATGCGATTTTGGCCTTTAAATTCTGGTTTACCATCTTGTGCTGTTCGAGCATGGGCCCATGTCGCAAGAGCTGACCGACTTCTTGTTGATTGAGTTGAGATTGAATCCACAGTTATTGAGGGTGCAAGAAGCAATGAATCCACCTCAGAATCCATATTTGCAGGATATATAATATAAAGAGGGAGAAGTTAAAGCACGAAGATTATTGAGATGGGCATCATCGAATTACTTAACTTGTGGCGTCTACTAACAGACGGTGAGGCCGGTATGGAAAAGTATGGATAAGTATTCCATCCATACCATACTAATCCATACGGGGTATGGATTGCCAAGCTAATCCATACCGGGTATGGAAAACCAGCCTGGTTTCTAATATCTCAAGACTTATAGAAGAGGTGCACTTCCAAATTGATATTTCTGATAAGGATTCATATAGCGAATCATGCGTTAAATCTAAGATATGGTTTATATATAAATCTGTTGAGAAATCAAGGTGTTGAAGAAGGCCATTTTGTATGGGACTTGCAGGTGTCCGGATGAACCGTGTGGCCGAATGACCCGTGTAGTACGTTAGTGCTCGCCTTCGCTTAGTCATCGCTCTAGTAAACCAACGTTCCGACATCGGCCCCAGTGCGTCGGAGCGAGGCATCTCGATTGCTTCTGTTGCAAACTCGGTAATCTATCCAGGCCTTACCGGATTGGGAACAAAGTATTGGCAAGGATCGTGGATCTTGTTGCAAGCCTCATATTGTAGGCGCGCGATGCCTCTTGTTAGATAATATGAGGTGTCGAATCGACTTCGAGTCGGCCCCTAGTTGGCTAGTTGGTCAGCCAATTAAGGAAAGACACGTTTTATAGCGAGGGGCTTGGATTCTTCGATATAGAGGAGAATTCCCCATGTTAGAAATAGACAGAGCGAGGAATCAAATCAAGAGATACGCTGATATAGAATTGGCGAGTAAAAAGGAAGTGTTACCGTGTTATTACACCGTTCCACATCTCCAACAGCTTCTTTGATCAACATATTCCCAGATGCAATTGTTCCATAATGTATTTGTGGATTGCTGTCTTCGCGGGTGATACAATCCTCCTTCCACTCCACCAAACACTAATCACAGGACGTTGCACTTTCAGGATGCCCATGCTCTATTTTGAATAGCCGGTCCAACTTGACGTCGGGGCGACTGAGTCTTCTCTTTCCCGGGCAATCTGCTCGGCCTTCGTGCCGGCTTCGCTCCAGGCGTCGTACCAGCTCTCGGGATCCAGGTCCTTGATTTTGCTTACTGCCTCGAGAATTTCTGCGATCTCGCCGCCCTCGAAAGGAGCCATGGCAAGGAGTCGCAGGAACTCGAAGTTGAAGAAGGGTGACTTGAAGAAGGTGTGCATTTTGTCTATGAAAGATAAAAATTCTCAAACTAATTTGGAGACCAGAAGCGAAAAAGGACGATGCCGCTGGCCGATTTATTCCAAGTAATGAAATGAGCAGTGTACAGAGAACCTCTTGTATAGACTCATAGGCGAATCGTATTGATCTGCGACCAAAGATATTTTGATTAGAAGCGGAATATAAGCAATGATTAGGTGTCGTCGTGCACTAACCTCTCTTCTACATGCCTGGTTTGTGCCACGCCGAACCCGAATGTTGCCGCCGAACCCGATAGAGTCATCGGCGTTCAGCGATCAATTCCTTGAATGAAAGGTGGAAATCGAAAACAGCTAGTAAATAGGTTTTTGCTTAGAATGCCATGAGCGAATAGGTTCAGTTTGGGACACAGTTGTAAGCTGATACAAACTCGTGAGAGTGTCTCTTAGTAGTGGAGGTGTGGGTCACTCAGAACAGCCAAGTGTAATTTAACCCATCAGAAACCAGTGCATTTAAAAGTGCTACTTGCGATAATAAGTTCGATAATAAGTTATGATTAAAGCATATTGTGAACAGCCACGAAATATAATGTGTTCCCATGCCATACAATGCCATTCAACAATGTGCAGTGAGTGTATCCACTGAACAGACTATGAAACTGGAGCTCTCTAAGTATCGTACACTACTTGGCCTAGGAGGTCAAGGAAGAGTCTAGACATGGGCTTGTCCATTCTCGTGCTTCACCTTCTTCTTCTCTTCTTCCTCCAGTCGATTTTGCTCCATGGTATCGAGTCCTGTCTTGTGAAGCTTGTGCTCTTTAGAGAGCACCTGCTTACTGATTAACAAGCTCAAGAGCAGTGCTACACCAGCAAGTGCAGTGTAGAATATCCATTCAGTGCGTATGCTCGAAGTATACACCTCATCGATGACGCGTCTCTGGTCATCGGGCAAAGTTGGGATTAGAGTTAGCGCACTCGATGCCTCCCCACGGATTATCTATTCGGCTATTTCGGGTGGGAAGGCGGCAGTGATCTTGCCCGACTGCTGTGATATGCGGTTTTGAAAGATAACGCCTCCAAAGACGATCGACATGGCAGTTGCGATGTCACGAATGAAGAGGAGTGTCGTTGTTGCGGCCGCGATATCTGCAGGTTTTGTGAGAGTGAATATGGCCATTATTGGAGCCTGGAAGACAGGCCCGAGTCCGAGCCCAGATACGATCTGGTAGATAATGATTCGTGACCAGGATGGAGAAGGCTTGAGGTCAATGTAGAGACCAGTTCCCAAAAGCATTACTATCAAGCCGATGTAGATAGGTGGTCTGTATCGGCCCGACTTGCTAATGTAGTATCCGCTCAAGCTTGACAAAACGCACAAGGTGATTGCTACTGGAAGTAGATAGACTCCAGAGAGGATGGGAGTGGCACCGAGGACGCTCAGGAAGTACAGAGGAAGATAGTAAAGGTTGGCGATAAATATGGCCCCGTGTAAATATGCGATACCAAAAACGCTGACGTTGGAGATGGACTGGAAAAGTCTCATTGGAACGATGGGATATTTGGCCACCTTCCATTCGACCACAACAAATACGCCGAGCGTCACCACCCCAAAGACTATGAGGCAGATGACGATGGCCGAGTCCCAAGGGTATGCACCGCCACCATAGCCCAGTCCTAGTAAGAACATCACGGTTGCGCAGACCAGCAAGAGCGTGCCGAGCCAATCCATTGCGAGCAACCCCTGGATGATGGGTGTTCTAGGTGTGTGGACCTTGAGGAAGAAGAAGACGCATACAGCGGCAACACCAGCAACGGGGACTGTGAAGAGATGAGTGAAAGTGGTTTAGAAAGGTTTCGAAAGCTGTGACATACGATTAATCCAGAAACACCATCTCCAACTGACGAACTGGGCGAAGGCTCCACCAATTATGGGACCAATCCCGCAGGCCAAACCCCAAATGACACCAATTACGCCGTAATACTTGCTTCGTTCA
The DNA here is from genome assembly GCF_000003125.1 of Talaromyces stipitatus ATCC 10500. Lineage (NCBI taxonomy): Eukaryota > Fungi > Ascomycota > Eurotiomycetes > Eurotiales > Trichocomaceae > Talaromyces > Talaromyces stipitatus. The sequence goes on along the minus strand of NW_002990113.1, from coordinate 256,462 downwards.
CTGTTTTAATGTTAGGCAGACTACTCGTGGTGATGCGCATTTGATGGCTTACCGGGGACTGAATGCATCACCAACGACTGTCGCTGACAAGCCCAATATTCCACCACCGCCTGTACCCTGAATCACTCGTCCGGCAAGGACGGCATGTATGTTAGGGGCAACTGCGCCGATGAGGGAACCGATGAAGAAGACGAAGATGGCTCCGAGCAGTGCTGGCTTCCGGCCAAAGATGTCGCTAAGCGCACCCCACGGGGGAGCCGAAGCTAGTGTCTTGAGTTAGCGCAGGTTGTAGGAAAAGTGGAATGAGGTTCTACCAGCAACGGGAAGCAAGTAGGCCGTTCCGATCCAGGCGTATTCAACTGGAGTGGCATCGAAGGATTTAGCTATGGTTGGGACTGCGGTAGATACGATGGTCTGCAAGAGATATTGGCACTGGACGTGTCCGTTCGCGCCTTGCAATCTGCAGACGTACCTGTTCAAGGGCCGCAATGAATGTGGGAATCTGTCGTAGAAAAAAGTTAGCTTTTCATTACAGAAGCGGCCCGTTGTCTTCCACTCACGCATATGGAAACGATAAGCAAGAAGGCTTCCGCCTTAGTCAAGCTCTCGGGTTCCTCATTGTCTTTTGGCGGCTCTCCTGTGCTGCTTGGCTTCTCAATCTCCTCGCACTCTTCTCCTGTGGGCGGTGAATCAATGCCAGGAACTGACTCCGACGGCGCTTCCTTGTTGCTGCTGTTATTGCTCATGGTTGATTTGATGCGAGTTTGTAACTGGTGCGTGTTTGCGACACACTATTAGGTTGGCAGTGTGCAGAAAATAGTTCCCAGTAGAGAGAGAAGAACCTCAGTGTTGAGGACAAAGCCTCGTGTTTGGGGGCTCATATTGGAATCTACAAACGCGTGGCATCTACGAACGCTATAGATCCGCAACTGCCAAGAAACGTAACCGCCGAAAGCAGTCAACTACTTGTCGCGTCGCCTCCCCCCACCCTAGACCGGGTGGTGGTCGGCCCGGACTCAAGGGCCACCCGGACTCAAGGGCCACCCGGACTCAAGGGCCAAAAAATATGAAGTCTCATGTAAAATGTTTTACAGTCCACCAACGCCATATAAATTGCATATAAAAACTAGACAGGTGTTAAATACAAGCATTGTTCACCTATCTCCCTGAGTATCAAAGAAAAACCCGCTGTTTTGAGGCTCTGTTGAAGCCACTTCTTCCATCGGCTGCGGCACGCCAACGACATGGCTCTTATAGATTTTCAACAAATCCCCATCATGACGGCGTTTTATGAGGCGATTCGCATCTTTTACATAGAGTGCACCACTCGCTTTGACTTGGCGCTTTGTAGTTTTTTGATTCTTGCGCGTTGCTATATCACGAACCTTGGCAAAGCTCTCACGGTGTAGATCGCCTAATTCGGCCAAGGTGAGACTGCCTTGATTAACCACTTTTATACGGCGTGAAAGGCCCGGGCTTACTTCGTCAAGAATATCCTTTATTCCGTCAATCGATTTTTCAATCTTATTGACATAGCGACGTAGTTTTACGGCCGTTGATGGTGGAGATATTGATTTTGTAGTTGGTGAGCTGGGAATAGTGTCATCCGCCTCGCCATATATTTTTAGTGCATCCCCTTCAGCAACAAGTGCTTCAAATGCTTCCTCTGGCTGAAGCATCATATCAAGTATAAGCCGAGGATTAAGAGGCCAAATTCCTCGCTCTCTCCAGCCGTGCCGAATCGTTCGTGTGGTAAATGTCTTTATCCGGATATCGCGTAATTCTTCAAAAAAGTCGTTTTTATCAAAATCGAAGCCACCCAAGCGTGCAATCTTGTTCACAACCCGTCCATGAACATGTTTATATTGCTGAAATGGCACTCCATCGAGCGGTTGTAAAAAATGCGTAGAATGAGGCGGAAATCGGAATAGGCGAATGTGCCAAATTTCACAATATTGCACGAACTGTATAGTAAGATGAGTTGTATGATTATCCATAAGAAGTAACCGCCAATCCGGGAAGGCCCCGGGCCTAGAGAAGTGGTCAAAGTGTTGAAGCCATTCGAATGCGATCTCATCTGTGATAAATCCATTCGAAGCAGGTGCAACTAGCCAGTCGTCATCTTTTATATGCCGGTACCATTCCTCCAAATGGACCTTGCCTTTTGGAATCAATAAAGGTGGTATAATCTTTCCTTCGGCATTTATACCCTCAATGACAGTAATTGATTCTCGAGAGGACAGGCTAGATACCCTTTTTGATGTTTTTGGATATGCTGTTACCACCGCTTCATCTTTTCCTTGTCCAACAATGAATCCGGTCTCGTCGAAGTTCCACAGATTTTGAGGGCGAATTTTGTATTGTTGTATAGCGAGCTCGAGGTCAATAAACCAGCGCTCAACCTCACCATAATGCTCTGCAACGGTACGTTCCTTTTCTTGAGGCTTTTGAACGATTCGTACATATTGTTTTGGCAGGCGCTTGATAAAATCGTGTACCCAATTTTTTCCGGCACGAGGGGCCTCTCCTGGACCACTGAAATCTTTGCCGAGCAAATAATTCGCACTTTCTTCAATTTGCTGATTCGTAGGAGGCGCACCTATATTATCTAGATACTCAATCCATAGAATAAGTGCCTTTTCTTGATCTAGAGATAATAGGCGCCTCGTAGGTGGGCGTGTTGAGCGAGAGGGTAAGCCATGCCACCGACGGGACAGTTTTTTGCGAGACACCCCATATTCACGCGATAATTTGCTAAAATTCGGCTTTTTTTCGTGTTGACACCCTCCTCTTCTTTATATAATTTAGGGGTCATTTTGGCTCTGGTTTTGATGTTTGTAAATGCCAAGTTGAGATTTTGAAATTTTTGGCCCTTGAGTCCGGGTGGCCCTTGAGTCCGGGCCGACCACCACCCGGTCTAGGGTGGGGGGAGGCGACGCGACAAGTACTTCCGAACCGTTTCGGGAGTGACTAATCATCCGCCCCACTTACTGCCGAACGCTACACTGACCACCTCCGGCTAAGGTGCCGGCCAGCAGATTCACCAATCACATTACATTGTCCAAATGGGGTATGCTTCTTGAAGGACACCGAAGGATTGATCTGCACTAAGGATGCCGGGACCCACTTTTCACAGGCCTGTACTACGTATTACATGAAATTCATGGGCCGTTACGGTAAATTGGATTTCTGTAATACGGATTTTACAGTTGCAAATTAGAAATATTATGAGCATTTTTCCACATACAAATTACTAGGCAAGGCTATGATTACGGGATTTTACGTATTTGAAGAAGAAAAAACGAGATTTGTTGATTGGGGGAAACTAAAAACACTTGAAAAAGCAGTAATAATCCCCCGAAAAGCCAATCCTCCCCCCAATCCTTCCCCAATTCCCTCTGGAAAGCTAGTGAACCGTTAACAATCTGTCCGAAATTGTATGGGAATCCTTACTTACCGCACACGATTCGAGAACACAAAAAATGCTCCTCGAACTCGGAAGACCTGTATCATAAGTTAGTTATGGATTCATATGAGTGATAGAGAGGGAATATTTTCACTTTCTGATACCATTGGGCATTGCCGCCCTCCGAGTTGTTGTTGACGGTTTTGAAGATCTTCTCTAGAAGCTCCAGGGCCTCCAGGAGGTACTTCAAGACGTCGATAATCTTAAACAATGGGGCAGCGAAGTCATCCAGGCAACCGGCATCGAAAAAGTCGTTCTTTTTGAGGACCATGATGACGGCCACGGCTGCGGCGAGGAGGGCCAATTTGACGAGGAGCTTTGGCATGGCAGGCATCTTGGCGGAGGTGGTAAAGGTGGTGGTGGTAGCAGCGGCAGCAGGCAGTTTAGAGAGTAGATTTTCGACAATTCTTGAGGCAGGAGTGGTGTGTAAGGAGAAAAAGATTGGGGGGAGAGAGGGTTTATATACTCTTGAGAAATTAGGCGAACTAGGCAAACCGTACGAACGAGGCAAACATGATGCAATCCACAGGAAATTCCGGCACATTCTTGTGTTGACGGCGTCGTCAATCCGGATTGACGATATCGTGTGATATTGAGACCATTCGGCGCTATAAGCTAAGCCGGATTGGCCCTAATCAGGGCATAATTATAATCTGGCAAAGAAGCTTCTTCTGCTGTACGTTTTATACCAGAAGTAGGCTCTGAAGCAAAGCTCTTGACAGATTCAAGAGAGTTGATATATTGGTTGAAAGATTCAAGCTGAAGCAGGCGCTCTTGCTCAATTGATTCATCCAAGAGAAGCTCCTCAGTCGATAGATCTTTTCTTTCTTAACTTTCTTTTCTCCCATCTTAAGTTCTACTAGAGTTGAACAGGCTAGATTCGGTCATGGGGAGTAGGCGGACCACTGCAGCTGGCAGCAACACCCAGCCTCTACGTATAGAGGTCAACCATCTGACCACGGCAGTTATGTAAAAACGCTAAAGAGTCACATCATGTAACTAGTTTTTGACACCCAGGGCTTACCCCCTGGCGGCCTTTATCCCACTAGGGAATGGGTAGGCAGTGATTAATCACGACCTACGGCCGTTAAATAATCATACACACACAGGTTGACAACCCGACCTTACGTAAGCCCTGCACTGCTGCCGCCACCGCTAGTGCCGCTCAGGTCAGCTCATATTCCCTCGTTTTACCACCTCCCTTCCTGCCAACATCCATGCACCGCGCATATACTCATCACGAACTGATCAAGCTCGCCCCCACATTTACGCGTGCTGTTCACAGTGTGACGCGCTTTCTTTGCCGCGTCACTATGCCCAATCCCGTCCAACGGTCCGCCTGTGACAGGTGCCACGGCCAGAAGCTGCGCTGCTCAAGGTCCGGACATGGAGGCCCTTGCATCCGCTGTACAAAGGTACAAGCTGTCTGTACCTGGACCCCCTCAACACGCCGCCAGAGCGAACACCTAAGTTCGAAACCGCCAAACCTTCAAGAATCTTCTATCGCAACTCTGGGCAGCAGCCCCACGTACGATGATGGTCATGGAATCGAGTCCATGACGCCGTTGAACACATCATTCCCCACCGTTCAGACTGAGTTCGATTTCAGCGCGCTCAGTACATGTCCACTGCCGGACAATCCAACGACAGCCACCTGGTCATGCCCGACTTTTGTCGACCTTGTCTCAGGATTCTCGTCAACCTGCGCCCTGTCTAATGCTTCTCCTACGGCCGATCCCTACCTGCAATCGGGGGATGCCGCGAGCACTTGGCAGTATCGATTCAACCAGGAGTGGGCTATGTTGTCTGCAGAACAACAATCGCCTCCAAACGATGGAATTGTACGAACTTGCCCCGGTACTCATAGGGCCAAGTCTCAAGAAACACAAAATCTGCGACTCTCTACTATTCGTAAGCTCTCAGATCTCAACGTTGAAATGTTTACACTTTCTTCCACGATACCTAAGCCTCCGACTTCTATATCACAACCTCATAGCTGGAAAAACAAAGACTTCGCGATCGACAAGACTTTCCAGCTATCACAGCGTTTGATAGAAGTCCTTGACAAGCTGTACCCGCGCAATTCAGAGTCCAATAGTTACATCATGACACGTTTGCAGGAAGATGCATTGCCAGTGTTGGCTCCGAATGACTCTCCATCATTCGATCAGTCGTCTTTCTTGCTCGTACTTTCGTGCTACCAGCGTCTCATTGAAACTTACCATGATATTTTCGGAAACATGCAAGCGTGCTTGGACCGCTCCATGGTAACGGCACGCGAAGATTACGTCCAGATGCCTGACATGAAAGTCGGGTCCTTCTCTGTACCTGATTCCTCTGCGCTCCAGATCACGATGATCTTACAACTGTCTAGGCACCTGTTACGTCGGATGGGCACCATTATCAAGTCCCTTAAAACGAATTACAATGGTAGTGGCACGAATGATCTGATGTCTCTTACATTTAACGCGGTGAATACCAGAGAGGATGAGTTGATTGAGACGATTAATAAACTTCGAAATAGCCTTCTTTCATTAGACATACTATAGTCTATTCACACTACTTTCCTAGCTCCTAAGCGTACTTCCCAATGGCCAGAAAACTATAGCAGCTTTCAGATTGCTAGAGCACCTGCTACTCAGGGAAATTGTAAGGAACTGACAACGAGAAGAAATCTGATTCTGATAACTTAACTGAGAAACTAGAAGCAAGGATAGAAAACAAGAGGACTATCTATAGTCTGCGTTGAGCTGCTCAGGGTTATCGCTAATATTGGAACTGTTTCTGTACTAGCACCAACTTGGTAATATCAACTAAGGAGTATCTAAGAGTAGGGATTTTTCTGAGATTTGTGCACACTATCTAAAACATCACTATCTGGCAACCTTAATCCTTTTATATTCACAGAACAGTTGAAGGGCTTTCCATCGCGTGAACCATATATTTTATGGGAAGTGCCTGTATAAAAGGCTGCTTCCCATGTAGTCACTTTTCTCCATGCCATATCAAGATAACTGCTTTCACTGAGTTCCTCTTTGACTAGATTTTGGATAGCAGCGCTCATGAACACCGCCAGAGGTGAATCTAGTGGCGTTGGATAAGGAATATCCTTTTCAATATCATTCATTCCATCGGGATGAATTGCTTCATCCTCGACGACGATCCCGGCGTCAGTTCCCGCTGCAGTCGGTGCGCCAGTCAGCCCCTCAACCCGTAGGTCGATATCAGGTTTACCCTCTACCCGTAGGTGAGCATTATCTTCGGCTTCAATAATCCTTGAGTTCGATTCGACGTCAACACGAGGATTGAGGCCTTCTTCCTCAGCGTTCAGGATAGGTTCGTCATCCTGTGTCTAGGACGGTCCCTTAACCGTAGTGCTTTGGAAGTTATTATTTGGAATCTGTATACTATTAAGCAGTTCTGCAATCTCATCAATTGTAGTGGTAGCAAGGTTATTGCGAAGCTTATCCACATTGCCATCAAAAACTTCATCTTCATTAAAAGTAACATCCCGAGCGCCGACGACAACTCCTAACTTTGGATTTCAAATGCAGAATATGTTTGTGGAATCGTATCCGACAAGATATTAGCTTCTGGGGCTTCACAGATAAACATGCCTACTCCTGGCTGCCGGGAGCGAAGCCATTGATGTTCAATGAGACCTACTACCCCAACCCTGCATTCTACGCCCCTCACACTGCCCTAACGAACTTTGTCAGCATGTCATAAGGAGCTTGAGCATCATCGAGACTTTTCCGAGAATTGATCAATCGCAGCCAATGGTGTAGCCAAAGGCTACTTACAGAAACAAGGGAATGTAACTTATAACTTTTATCTTCTTTTTGCTTCGGACTTTTCCGTAATTTTAGCTAGCTAGGTAGCCATTGCTACCATTAATATCATGCACCTACGTACTCTGCATGATAATCTAACACCATAGAGACAGACACGCTTCGAATATTCAAATCTTCTGCTTCATTGACTTGAGTAAATTAAATTCATCTCTTTAGGATAGAAGGTAGCCATAAAACCCACCCAGGTTTCCGGCAATCGTGGAAGACCATAGGCGTCACTTGTCATTATTTGTAGCGCGGAGATGATTACCGTTCATTGGTATTGTACGGAACGTGCAGCTTGCTCGTGACCTTTCTGAGCTGATCTCTATAGTAATTCTATGCGACACGGTACTTATATAGACGCGTAACTGTTCTCGTTATCCTAAGATGGTTCTAATTTGACATATGATCTCATCCAGCTAAGTCAAGGGTTGGTGGTTACTTAAACCAATCTTCTTGAAACGCCACCCAAGTTCCGAAAGTTAGAATAATAGTATAGTCGTTATTTAAGTTTCTGAGCCCGATATCGGGTCCTGTCTTCGAGCCTTGATCGAACACTTCAATGCCCTTTCTTGTCATGATGGCCAATAGCGAAGTATAATTATCTGCTGGATCGGCTGTTAGAAAAGAAAACCTTTCCACTGCCGCTGAATTAGTTGGGGTTCGCGCGCTCAATTCTCCGAGGTTCTTCAAGTCCTTATCACGCTATCTCCTCCATAGTGCTATTTTCGTCATGCCATCCTTCTGCTTTGTCGCGAATTGATAGTCTCCATGGGAAACAGTTGTACATTACCAACATTGCCCCTCTTGAAAATACACCTCTCCCTGTGCGGGAGAATTTGATGTCGTTTTATTTTTCCTTTGACACGGACGGATCACTGCTACGACCTCCTTGTTTTGGCCTAGGCTTTTTGGGCTTCGACCCGTTGGCATTTCCTCGACCTTAAGAGCCTCTACGTAGTCGCTCCGAGCTATGCAGATGCCCCTTTTGCGAAGCTTTAGTCGCGTGGATATGGACCGAGCTGCTCCCGACATAAAGAACGAGGGCTGGTAAATATCAAGGATTGGACTCGGACGACTATCGGCAGAAAGCTGCTGGATTTGAAGCATCGGTCGCGGAAAGAGGGCGAAAGTCTTTGGGCGGACACTAGTAGGCAGAGCGAGGGCGAAATACGTGTATGGTGACGGTAAGTCGCGATTTTCAATACTGCCATTGAATTGATTAGCGTACTTGCGGCTTGTTGGGCAATTGTCTTTCAAATAAAGAACCAAAGACATACCTCGCAACCGAACTGGAGTCGGTTTCATAAACAATCATCAGAATATATAGAGCTCATGGCTGTTCCACTACCGTCTAGTAGCCTTCGGATGAGGTTAAAAACATAATATATATATATATTGGCTAGCTTCCCAACATTTACAGTTGTAACGTAATTGAATTCATGGCCTGTCTAAGGATCCTTATATCTCGAGGCATTACATAAAACACCCACTACGATGATGCCCGGGCGCTTCTTCGAGAAGCAGGCTTGCTTCTGTCGTATTCGTACCTGTTACAGAGATGTTTTAAAAACTAGGGCGATTCCGGTAACGAGTTCGTGGGTTGGCCACAGTTCTTTACCCAGCGGAAGACTTGTTCCGTAAAGCGTTTTAATTTCGGTAAGCCCTAAACGTGAACATTCGTATTCGTAGGTCAATATGGGGCGGCAAATATTGACCAGGATACAGGGAAGCACCCCAGCGATGCTTATCACAAGCCGCATCCAGTTCTAACGGAATTATGACAGTCCCTCAAGGTGACCATCCGCTATGCCTATGTCGTTGAGATAATCGTATTAGGGCTTGCAATACATCCATCACTAATCCATATATGCACGGGCAAGTGCAATCGGAAATCATGACCCAGCCAAACCGCGTTGGGAGTGTGGATTCCAATTTTCTATATACAATGTCCCATTCACCACCAAGAAGCAAGAGGGATGCTAAAGACCTTGAGGTAAGCACCATATTGTGTAGCCTATAGCAGAACTCTGTGGAGCGGGATCACTGACTGGTGACATAGTTTGCTTGTGGGAATGGCGATCCTCACCCGCTCTCACGGGCGATGAAATTAAATCTGGCAATGGATAATAATGCCCCGTGGCTTTTGCATTACTATTTATGGCTTGAATATCGTAGTATGGGGTGGTATGCTTTTTCTTCTGATGTGCAATGCAGCACCTGCGATGTGCCATCCGACCTGCAACGATTTATATTCCTCACGAAGAATCTGGATTGAAATCACATCTCAGAGTGTCACCGGGTTCGGATTTGCACCTTGGAGACTCAGGGACCTTTATTGGTGGGTTTGCTGGCGCTTGGGCAACCACCAGAAGAGCTCTTACAGCATCACTCAGCTCAGTAAAGCCCATCATACATGATATCAGATAAGTATACCTGAAACTTTCCCGCCGAATGAGGAGTTCGCTGGCAACGAGTTGATCGAATCCCCTGCAAGGAAGACTTAATATCGCAATCACTGGGACACTGACATTGGCAACCTCACCCTGAAGAATGGATTTTGTCATATGGTGCAACATGTGGAATACCATTTTCCAAGGGTGCTTGGCTGGCTGTATGTGGGGGATGAACAGATTCAACCGGCCGAGTTGGACCAGAGACTTCATCCTAGATAGACACACAGAACATACAATACATTACACGTCCCACTCGGATTCATAATATCACATTTAAAAGAAGGATATTAGCCTACCTCGACAGCCACCCATTGACCAAACAGCATAGTATAGTAGTATATCGACATGGGTCTTGTCTACGGTGGTCGATTACTGATGCGCTTCTTGGCAGGAGAGGCCTCCACTCGTATTCGTATACTTGCACATTTCGTTAGTTTCGCTGCGGTCCTGCTGCGGATCCAATGAGAAACTGTAAAGAAACGGTTAATGGATCGTATAGACTCAGAGGTCCTCATATGGTAATGTATGGTACTGAAGGATTGTCTCAAGACAATTTTCTTGAGATGAAATGTTTGGAAGAGTGGGTCCGAGACGTGTAGCTTAGGACACGAATCTTAGATTTATATACTATCTATGTCAGGCAATATGAAATGAAGTCCGTCATATCTCTTCTGCCCGAATGTTGTAGATCTTACAGGATAGCTGAGAGTCTAAGACACCTATGCTGGCTGCCATCTCGTCTTGCGTTCTTTATCTTAATGAACCTACAATGCCGAGCTGGCAGAGTAAAACAATGAGCTTCAACCCAAATCACATTGAAACCGGTGGGTTGAAACGCACTGCAGGTCTGTCACTTATCAAAGCTGAGACCCTAGAGTTTTGGGACTGAAATCGCCTCGGACAGCACCCCGCTTTGTCGTGGGGAAACGAAGCTTGCCCCGCCTTTCTAAAACCTAGAACCCACCCGATCGCCATGAAATTTGATTATGAGACATTAAGTTAGTTATTTCACCTTCCGATCCCAGAACACATGGGTCCCTTCAGCATTACTGTCAGCGCCCTTGGCATTACAGGGTTTGCTCTATCCAGCATCAATCACCTTCGGGATTTGATTGGTAGCCTCGCAGATGCCAAAGCAATGGTCCAAGATATTGCCCCCTCCTTAAGGGCCATCCAGCGCCCGCTCACTGCTCTGGAACAGCTTGTCATTTCTGATGACATGACCTATTCTGCAGCCTAATCGGATCTCCAAAAGACGGGCGTCGCGGAGGCTGTGAATTGATGTGGTCAGGCATGTGCTGACTTCACAAAGCAACTTCAGAAATGAACAAAACACTCCAGCACAACACAGCTTTCACTTCGAGATCCCCTTTCTGTGGGTGTGGAGAACAAAGAGAAGATCTGTACATTCAGAACACAAGCCTAATTAATCTTGCCAGGCCATTGTTCAGTTTGCCATTGAAAGCACCCAACTGTAAGACCCTTGCAAATTTCGCTTCGGATTAATACTGATTCTGTAAAAGATTGGTTCAGCTCCACTCGGAGTATATGGCGAAGACTGATCGTGAGGAGCTCAAGATCCGATTGAGACCCTAGAGAAAGTCATACAGGAGCATATTTCCCTCACAGATAGGCGCCAGAAACAACTTCAAGAGGAACCAGAGGATGAGGAAGATGATAGGGCTCAACGAACTCTTGCAATAAAAGAAATTGAAGAGCAATCCCACCTGCTAGAGAGTGATCAGACTGCCTCCCGAGTTGTATCATCGCAATTGCGGGCTATAATTTTAGGTCAGAACAGTGGCAACATATATAGCGCAACGTTCACCGGTAGCCACAGTAGTGGCATGCAGATCGGCTATAGCGCGGGTCCCATCACTTAGAATTCCAATGACAAAAGCAGCTAAGGGTAACAGGGACCATCTCGACCCACTTGGTTCATGACGGTGCATGCCACGCTGAGATTCTGTTCATTGTGGGTCCTTCACAGTGCGCTAGTTTCCAGTCTCCACTTTAGCAAGATACTTACACAGGGGTACTCTGTTCCTGCGGATATTCTGGGAAAATAGCTAAGATAGGTGAGTTGAGATTCTATTGGTATTGACGAAAGCTAATCCTTGCTGTCACCATGACAATTACCACGCATGTATTAGCGCTGCGCTGGTGCTGTATCATTCAAGGTTGCATTGTGCCTTCTCTAACGAGTGTTATGTAGAAATGAAAACACTACCTAGAAATTATCCTTGGTGCATGCGGAAATGTGGGCTGGGCTAAATCACCCTTAGTCTTGTTACCTAGCCCACAGGGCCTACAGTGTGCTGCTTTCCAGTCGAATCACTCCGATTACATTGCATATCTACTATGTATATGCTAGAACTAAGGGATTTTCACCCAGGTCAAGGCTACCAAACTACCAATCGCGCTAATTCTAGAAGGAAGTCAGTACAGAAGTGAATCGTGCGAATAAGACAGTGAGGCACTGAATCCTGGCTGTTTTTTTGGTTTTTAAGATGAGCACTCCCTCCCCTTTTGTTCTCGTACCCCTTCAAACAGCCATCGCCACCCAGTGAGTTACTGTTGGATTGTACGTAACAATCTTTAGCGGTATATCTCAATTCATGCAAAAGTATGGAATCCTTGATACTTGTTGTCATTCTTTTTCTTCTAAGTACAGTCAAGGTGGGAGACGTCTTTCACCCCCTATTGTCAGATAACCGGGATATCCGGCGATGTAGAAGATAGGCTATTTGATCAGGTCATCCAGTCACATCAAGCTACCTACACTTCAGCAAATAAGGAGTCATCTTCTTATCAGGGCTCAATATAGCCCTCAAAGTTTACCCCTCATGATAGCTCACAAAAGACCCCGCCAAAAGTGTCTATAAAGGACCCGGCATTGAACATGATGTATTAGACAGAGACAGAGAGAGAGAGAACGGAATACATACAATCTTGCTAGTCACTTCTTTTCTTTGATCCTAGTAAAACACTCTTCAGGATTGGTCTGGAATAAACCGACTAATCCGACACCTATTCCGTGGATCCTTCTCTTAAGTGTGTCACTCTGATTGGTTGATAGATCCGATCTGTCTGATTGGTTAGATCAGCTTAGCTAATCCAACAGTTACCACAACACATCCAGTCCTTACGGGGTATACAGAGAGTATTGTGCAGGTTCATTTGCTTAGAAGTCTAGTCGATCTATTCGCCATTATCAATGAAATTTCCTCTACATCCGATGAAGCCATCCGCTCGTGTTGAGTAGTCCATGTGTAATACCAGGGGCGAGATCCTCTATATAAGAAGACTTCATTATTCCGTAAGTTTTTGGTACCATCAAATTGATAGATTTACTGATGTCTATAGCTGTTGGTTGCCGAAAAATGCTAAGAATTGCACTGGATATTCTGCGGCCGCTCATTCGGTCTCCGATCAATATGTACTTGCAAGTAGAACCGCTTCACATTCAATCTGACGACTGCGGATCAGCGTGTCGGTTGCAAATACTGCATTGGAGGCAAGATTAGAAGTGGTGGTTTCGGTAACATTTATATAGGTAAGATGACGTTTTGGTTTTCTCAACTGTGGGAAGATTGAGAAGGCTAATCAGAAACTAGGCTCAACATCATTTCAGGAGAAGAAATTGCCCTCAAGATCGAAAGCGTCAAATCAAAACATTCCCTGCTCGGACATGAAGCTCGCGTCTACAAGTCCTGGCTGGTGGTGTCGGCATCCCCTTCGTGCATTGGTTCGCTACTGAATGTGACTACAACGCTATGGTCATCGATCTTCTTGGGCCCAGTTTGGAGTATGTTTTCAACTTTTGCAACCACAAGTTCTCTTTGAAGACTGTCTTGCTTCTTGCCGATCAGCTCATTTCTCATATCGAATATATACACGCCAAGTCCTTTATTCACCATGATACCAAGCCCGAAACTTTGTTATGAGAATTGGTGATCGTGGTAACTAAGTTAATGTTATTGATTCTGGTCTGGCTAAGAACTACCGTGACCCCAAGTCTCACCGCCACATTTATTACAGTGAGGACAAGAAATTGAAAGGTACTGCTCGTTATGCCAGCATCAAAGCTCACTTGAGTGCCGACCAGTCTCGTTCTGATGACATGGAGTCCCTAGGTTACGATGTTTTTACTTCTGCCGTTGCTCCCTTCCCTGGCAAGGATTGAAGGCTGCTACTCAGAAAGAGAAATACGACCTGATTATGAAGAAGATGGGCACTCCCGCTGACGTCCTTTGTTGCGGCTTGCCAAACGAATTTGCCATCTACTTGAACTAAACCCGCAGCCTCCGGATGAGAAGCCCGACTACTCTTACATCCGTAAGATATTTCGTAACCTGTTCATGTGCGAGACCTTCCAATACGGCTGCGTATTTGATTGGACTGTCTACAATTATCAGAAGATTGCGGCGATGTTGACGCTAACAAACCTAAGAATGACATGAACACTGAGCGACAGCAATACAGTGCTGCCCAAGCTGCTGGCGCCAAACCCTGTACTATCTCCAATAAACGCCGTAACCACAGAGTCATTGAACGTGGCTTCGTCAACACCCTGGGCACCGATCATATGGTTAGAAGGAGTGATGGCCATTGAAAGCCACGCAAATCATCAGTCGCCACACAGCAGGCCATCGAACAAACCAGTGGCATGTTCCTTCAGCCTCATCCACACCCAATCACTAAAGAAGAACTAGTCAAACAAGTCAGGATTATCTATACGGGTCTAGTCATGATAGAGAGGAAATATATTGACATTGTCAAGTAACAAAATGAGAATCCAGAGGAGCTCACTGTGCCGCAATGGCAGGCCCTCACGGCTTTGCATAGAACCTTACTCCATAAGCATTTTGATTTCTTTCTGGCTTCAAATCATCCAGCAGCAGACGAGTCATTAAGAGCACTAGCCAAAACCTACTCTACGCCGGTAAGGATATGGCGATTTGGCATCCATTCGTTCTTGAAACTGCTACGAAAGAAATTGCCCTCGTCGCTTGAACATATGCACACCTTCGTTTACATGGAGTATGCAAACATCACTCCTCTGTTGGGGAGCGTCCCAAACTAAAAGGAAACGTGGATTGAGTGCCTGGGCGATTTCGCACGCTACCGGATGGCGATAGAAGAGGTGGATCTTCACAATCGAAAAGTCTATATCAGTGTTGCAAGGTACTGGCATACCAAGGTTGCCTATCTCAATCCGGATCTTGGAAGGATTCAACATCATTTGGGTGTTCTCGCGCGACCAAATCTGTTGCAGCAGCTATTTTACTATTCCAAGTCTGGTATTCGGAGAGAGATATTAAGCTTTGAAAGCACCCTCTCTGGATTGAATGGAACGAGGCCCGCAGCAGCAAAGCTATTTTGAATAATTAAGGGTTGAAAGGCCTTGATACGTGCCCGAGGGTAATCTGCGAGGAAATCGAGTTTATTGATATGATTGTATGCATTCCAGGCAAGATCAGTCACGAAACAGCTATATGCGCGTTTAAGTATAGCAAAACACCCAACATCAAGCGGTTGTAGTAGATGCAAGGAATGTATAGGCATATAAACCAGTATAATATTGTTTTCTGTGCAGGTTCAATCAAACTAAGGTATAAGATGGCTACTGTGGCCATCAAGAATTAATAACCGATATCTACCTTGTACGCGTGAATTCGTTGATGGTATAAATAGCTTTTGTAGCCAGCAAAGGCCAATCTCATTAGTAGTCTAGCCATTATCTGAAACCTCAATTTGCTAGTCTCTTGGTAGGTTTAATTCAAACCAGCCCGCAATATAAACCTTGCACTTAAATATTACGCATGGCAGTAGCAAATAGCTATTAGCGTAAATTACTTTAATCGTAGTAACCCATTCACAATTTCCTAACTGTAAAACTGATCACCGACCGTAGTATTCAGCTCTTATAACCACCTTTTATGCTAATATAAGGCCCATCGCGAATCCAGTCTCATCAAAGTTATAGATATTCTCTAGTTGAATACCATTCTCATCGATTATGTATTGTACATTAGTAAACTACTCTCACAGTGATTTTGGGTCTTCATTTAGGGCACGCTGATAATTATACTGTCTTGAAAAGCATGTATGAAGCTCATCGCGACGCTTAATAAAGGTTGATGCCTAATTCACGCCAACGGTTAAGGGGGTAGTTAATCCACGCGCAGCAAGAAGAATATTAGCCATTTCTCGCACAGTAGATGGTCTAGGCGCTGCACCGCGCAAATCCATAGAAAAGATCTATTCAACAAGCAAATCATCTTCTAATTGGGTTAATCTATGACCGTTTGCGCGTATATCCACGCGTGGTAGTACCCCTTGGGCGCATTCGCCTAGTGTTGAACGGGGTAG
The DNA here is from genome assembly GCF_000003125.1 of Talaromyces stipitatus ATCC 10500. Taxonomy (NCBI): domain Eukaryota; kingdom Fungi; phylum Ascomycota; class Eurotiomycetes; order Eurotiales; family Trichocomaceae; genus Talaromyces; species Talaromyces stipitatus. The sequence continues at coordinate 240,329 of NW_002990113.1, read as the reverse complement.
ACTAAATAGCTTTGCAGCTGCGCGAATCGATTTAATTTGTCTCTTTTGAATAGACTGGAGGACTTATAAGATCTTGCTCTGTTGCTTAAGCAATTTTGAACGAGATTCAGTACGTTTTGGTGGCATGGTGGGTGTTTGAAAAAGGTAGGTAGGTAACAAGACGGTTTTTTGGGTAGGGTGGCCGGGCCGCCCGTGTGGCCGGTTCGGCCGTGGATTACGTTACGGTTCGGCTCAAAAACGCTTACTGCCAGGCGAACTCCTTACAATTATTTATATCAAACAGTCAGAGGCTCAAACTCCTCACCCCTCTCTACCACCTAGCCACCAGAAGTGCAGCCTTTGACGCGTCTCAACGCGCCCGGCAACACCATGGCGCATAAAGGCCCTGGTATAGATGGCCCTCTACAGACAGCCCTACTGGAATCTACGTCTGCAGCCACAACAAGAGCTTCTGAAGGATAGAAGATCTTTAGCCCTATAGCTGCATTCCTCAATAAACACCACAGTCAAACTACCAGCCTAGCCCCTCACCTACTGAGAGCCCTTACCGCTCTAAGCGATGACCTCGCCTTAGTAGCCCAACAACATTTCAACGCCTATATCAGCGGTATCTCAACGACCTCTATTCTACCTGCCCTGTCCCCTTCCCCTTCCCCTTCCCCTTCCCCTTCCCCTTCCCCCACCCCAAATTCCTTACCCCCTTCACTAGAGCTCCGAAACGAATATGAATAATATTCATATTCATGAATATTTGCGAATATGAATAATATGAATATGAATTAAATGAATATGAATATGACCCGTATTCATATTCACTAAATTTATGAATATATGAATATTCATGAATATCTACAAAAGATGAGGGAGGCAGCTGAATCTTGAACTCGCTCCTAAGATTAATTTTGAATAGTTACTTACAGAAAAACTATATACAAACAGCAAGCTTACTAAAATTCGATGAAAACCCCGTTTCCTAAATCCTAAACATTTTTATGCCGAGTCCCGGCGTTCTTTACCATATTGTCCCTTAAGGAACATCAGCTATCTAAACATCTCAGAATTCAAGCAGTGTCTCTGAATACCCAGAACATCTCATACATTACTAAATAATCTCTCAACGCCTACTTCAGCAGACGGAATAGGAAGATAGTCTTGTACAGCTTTCGATATTAGGGGGTAGTTAAAGGCATTTGCTTTCCACTATTTCAATATCTAGTTAGGATCCCCATCTTCTATCATACTATGAGACCACATCTCAGGGCTTGAATCTAGGTACCAATCAATGTCTGATATTATGTCTGTAGATTGTAGAGGCTAGATTTTTTTGAGCTTTTTCTATAATGTCCCTGGCATACCTGGTGGACGCTCTACGCTAGAGGAAGAGATAGGACTTGCAGGATATTGTTTCTTAAGATATTCACGTATATTAGAAACAATCACATCTGCATCAGACTTGCTCATTTGAGCTTGGATGAAGGAGGTCTTAACCCGTGGATTAAGAATGGCAGCCACATAATAGATAATATTGGAATCCATCTTCTTGGTAAATTTATCCATTTTCTAGATTCCTCCTTCAACAGCATTTTAAACCTCCTTAGTAATCTCTTAAAAGTTGCCTTCATTATTTTTAATATCATCAAGAATATTATTAAGACTCCAGTATATTGGGAAGCTTTCAGTGATGCTTGGGCAATGTTTTGAGACAGAGTTAGTATGATCCCAGAATGGCTTTAGGACCTTCTGAATTTGTCTTAGTGTTGACTAGTCACTATCTGTTGGTTACATTTCTTGAATATCTAGATGTTCACGAATAAATTGAGTAACTTCTTTTTGAAGTCGAAGAGCTTCAGAGATTATATTGTATGTTGAATTCTAGTGAGTATCAATATCATAATTAATTTGCTTGTAGGGAGAGATATTCTTCCATGCCTGCCTTTGCTGGGAGCTATTACTAATCTATAAGGCCAAAAGATGGATCTTAACAATAGCACCTTTCGTTGAAATTAGTATTTTAGGTGAATGATTCTTCTATGATAGCATCTTATCAAGTATAACATGTGCATCACGGACTGTACCGGTCTTTAAGGATACTAGAATATCCTTACAGATAAGATTCAGTATATATGCAAGACATCTAATGAAGCTATTCTAACCCCAGAACTATATAAGTGATTTCATGTGGAATAGACTATCTTCCTTGTCAAAATCTTTTAACAGGTCTGCATGAAGATAATTGTAGAGTGTTAGGTTATTTCCAGCATTATCTCTAGTGATTATTAGAAGCTTATGTTCGATTTAAAACACTTTAAGTATACTTTTAACAATTGTAGACAGATTTTCACTAGAGTGCAATCCATTAATCTCTTTAAACTCAAGAAGATCTTCTTAAAGTTTAAACTCCGGAGTAAGCCAATGGCTGACAATAGTAAGAAATGATATCTGGTTATCTGACATCTAGATGTCAAGTGAAAGTGAAATCGATTAGCAGGTATCAGCTAAGTCCTGCTTTAACTGGTTCCTCCAACTCAAATATTCACTCTGAACTCAATTTTGAAGAGTATCTGTAGTTTTGATAGGACAGTTGGCATTTAGACTCTTAAGGAGTTCTTTCCATGTAGGATGTTCAATAACTGTAAAAGGCTGCTATGTTTTAATTACCTAGCGAAGAAGAGCCTGCATGGGATCAAGTCCAGACTTAGCTGGTTCTATGAACATATTAAGAGGCCCAGCTGGAGGTATAATTGTGTTCTGTTTAATATAGTGTTCTTTGTAAAGGTGTGTAGCTAAATTGGTCGTAGCACCCTATTGAGTAGAGTCCTTTAATGACTAATTACATCGCTTACACAAAAGAAGTCTATTATTTCTGTGACGGCCTCCTTTAGGACACCATGTAGTCTCAAGGCCTATAGCATCAAAATAGTTGGCAGTCTAGCTAGTACGTAATCTCTTTCTTTTTTTTGTTGGAGTCTCGTCGAACTCACTCTCTTAGTCCAATTGAGAAGAATTGTCTGAATTCTATTGAGGAGACTTCAATCCTTGTGAAGCTAATTCAGATGGTACCAAACTCAGTTTGTTGGAAGATATATTTTGGTGAGGTGCAGGCACAGGCTTATTAGATAGAGTAGACATATCAGAAGGTAGAGATTTAGGGGAGGAAGAGTCAAGAGTATCTGCTTCATCGCGCCATGGAAAAGCGTCAGAAACTATGCCATTATTCAAGGCATTATAATCACGACGAGGTCTCTTTCAAGTTATTTAAGGAGATGAATCATGAGAAAAAGCCATGAGAAGAGGGTATAAACAAAGCTCTGTAATAAATAAGGAACAAGAAGGAATATCAAGTGAAATACTTGGAGATAGATATTTGGAAAAGAGAATTAGGAATCTGGAAGAGCCTAATTCCCCCAATTTATATACTAAACAATATTTAGCTTTGTCCGTCACGTAGCTACTTAGTCTAATCCATTCCTAGCTATGATGTAAACAAAAAAGGTAAACATTATGTTAAAGTTGAATACATGAAATGTAATAGTACTAGTTATACGTGTTATACGTGACAAATGGGTGGAGGAATCATTCTAGAGAATTTCAAATAGACTTGCCGCTTGCAAAGTAAGAAAGCGTTTCCTAGAATGCTCTATCTAAACTACACACCATGATTATATAGGCCATGCACTGAATTAATGATTGAACTTGAGAACTTCATATATATATCTTCTCCTTGAGCCAAGATTCTCGTTATTTTAAGAAAAGGACCTCATATGTAACAACCAGCAGGCTTTAGGGTCTAACTATTCCAAGAAATGCGCCCAATACGTCTCAAGTTGAGTTTCAGCTACACCAGGTGAAGGCTTATATGTTCGAGGATGGTTTCAGCTCCCTCGGACTGCACCTTGACTACTGGAGCTATTCAGAGAAGGGAGATCTGGTACACATTGTATATCTATAAAGATGGCAGATGCTCCAGGATAGCAAAAGATAGGTTTCAGTACATTGACATTCCATACCCTACCTTGTATACTCAATTCTTGTGATCCCTCTTGAATCCCTATACGTATCCCTTGTAACGTTGTTACATCATACTACTAGTACTATATCCATACTTAAGAGTGATTAGTACCCTTATGGCTAATATAAGATAAACTGAAGAAGCTCGCATCAAATTTGCTGATTCTGTTGTGGTTAATATGTATCTATGTAGGGCACGGCTGTTTGCCGGCGCGGAAAAATAGTCCACCCGGAAATATTCATGAATATGAATATGAATATGAATATGGTCCATATTCATATGAATAATATTCATTTTAATCATATTCATAAGTCATGAATATGAATATGTGTGGGTGCATCTGCACTAGTACTAGTACGATAGGCTTCCTAACATGGAATATGGGTTCAATTGGGTAGTCTTAAGTTGTCTGTCTTTTCTATCTTTGACCCCGACGCGTAAGGGATTCCTGGTGTAGCCTTCATCACGTGATTGAAATCACGTGATGTCAGTTATCCAGATCTCGACTGCATCCTCGCATCCAACACTGGATCTCTTTTACAAATGGAATTGCAGTCGAGCTCCCAACTCTCATAAAAGCATGCAAATCCCAATAATCAGGCTCCCTGTCAACAATCGTCAACCTTGTCCTAATCCTGCTTGGTCCTTTCCACAAATCCTTCCACACGAATCGTCAACTTATTCTTGTCAATGAAGTCCCATAGGGCCCCATTTGGGTTCGCCTTTGTGAAAGCATCCGCGGGATTATCGTCTCCATGGATCCAGCGGATTTCATCTATTTCCCGTTTCTCGTATGACTGACGGAGCGCCATAAGGTCGATCATGAGGCGCTTTTCCTTTGTGGTTCCTAACTTGACGAGGCACTCATATAGCGAGTAGCTATCGGTGCAAACCACAACTGGGATTGTAGGTAAATTGAGGCGGTCCGTGATCATCTTGATGGTACTTGCCAATGTAATTCCATGGTCAAATCCAGTTGTTAACCCATAGATCTCCGAGGCGAGAACGCTCCGGGTTACACGCTTGCACTTTGACGAAGCCCAATGGATTATGTTACCGGTGGCAATAAAGCGTCCTTCCTCAGAAAATTCTTCGTTGACCATAGCGATTAGAAAACCAATCTGGGAAGTCAAATCTCGGTTATTCGCGAAGGATCCATCTGTAAAGATCATGATCTTTGCCTTTGTCAAATCGAGGGGGATGAATCTAAGACCTCGTTCGGGATTCTCGGCTTGCCATATAAGGCGTTTATTCAATGCCAAATAGTCGTCTTCGGATCGATCCTTCTCCTGCAGCTGGGCCGCGACGGCGAGATCATAAGAAGCCTCTGGTTGGCAGATAGACGCGAGGTAAGCCCCTCGTGCTCGTTGCTCAATGTACTTCTGCGCGCGATCTGTTGTTCCAACCGGCTCTATCTTTGTCGCTTGTCCTTTTTGCCGCATGAAGACGTTGTCCTGCTCTAAAATAATCCTTGCGCCATTGAATTCCAAAGGAGTATCCTGCGACAATTGGGTTTTGGGTTTGGCTTTGAATCCCGCTTCCTGTAGTGCTCGCTCCTCACCCCTGGCAAACTTTTCTGTTGCGATGATGAGTGTGTCATCAGTCTGCATGCCCACCAGGCCGAAGCTCTCAGCGCCTGGTTTTGTCACGAGTAGACATGGATCGTACGTAGAAGTCTCCATGTCCATTTTCACCTTATGATGCTCGTGGTAGGTGCCAAACCAATGAACGCCAGCTTCGGGAATGCCATACAAAGCTCCTTCTACCAACAGTAGTGAGTCTAGTGGATATTTACCCCTCATTTCTTTGGGCAGGTTGGCAACGATAATACGTTGCAACTTTGTCTTGGCCTGTGTGTACGCTTGTGTGATATCACGGATCTCCACAACCATATCCATACTCAGCAAAGTGGGGATAAGGGATATTAACAGCCTCTGGCTGGCCCGTTGAATTGTTGGCGCTTGGGTCAGGATCCCAGCTTTCCCAGCGTCATTATATCCTTGGATGACTAGGCGTGATTTCTCATATGGGATCTCATTCTTCCCCTTGATCTCATTAACCAAGCGGGAGTTGAAAATGCGGAGATCTCTGAGGTTCACATCGTCTCGGTGGACGATTTTGAACGTCCCGTTTGCAATCAGGCCATCGATCTCTGCAACGCTTGAAAGTTCGAATGGGGCACCTTCTGTCACAATCTTTCCTTCTCGTCTCAATTTGAGCGCGAGTTCAAGGTCGCCCTTCTCTTTCTTCGATAGGTATACGTTGACATCCGCTTTTTGCTTGTTCTTGGATCCTCGTGGTCGTCCTCGACGTCGTGGAGGTGGAGGTGTCACGGGTGGTTCAGGGACGTGGATTCCATCATCTGTCTCTCTTTGATCTCGGAGATACTGCTGGACTGACGTTGCCCGGAAAGCGACAGCACCATTACCAAGATCGACTGTCACGTCATGACCATTTACTGAGATGAGTTTATGTGGGCCTGTCCAACCCTTGCCTTCTCGCCAAACTTTGACATCGGCCCCCGGGGGGAGGTTGAGTGTCTCTGTGATTATCGGACCGTTCCTAGTGTTTAGCGCGTCATTGACTTTCCTCTCAGCCACTGCCTTTCTTAATTCGGCCATTGCTTTTTTCATCGCCTGGGCACGTCTAATCGTCAGAGCAGACGGTGGTGAATCTAAAGTTAGGCGTGGATATGCCCCAAAAACTAGGACGGTAGGCACAATTCCATCTGGTCCTGCCGTATCGTTGATGGCTTTCACAGCCATTTGCAGAACCACATCCTTGCTCACAGTGCTTCCCATCTCTGCTGAAATAATGTTAAATGCACGGCGCAGCGGTGCGTGATATCGTTCAACCTTTCCAATCCCGGAGTGTGCTTCAACTGGCATTTGATGGCATCGAATTCCCATCATCATTGCCTCCACTTTGAATTCATTAGCGGCAAAGTTGGTTCCAGCATCGTGCGAGATGACGTCTGGTGGACCAAGATAGGTGTCAATCCATGTCATACGGATTGCTTCCCAAGTGTCTTTAGCGGACAGAGATTTCAAGAATTTGGCGGCTTGGAAGGACGTCGCCGAGTCGACGACGTGGAGGACCGGTTCGCCATCCAGATACATGACATCAACGACGATCTCAAAGTTGAATTCTTGATCGTCGGTCAACGTAAATTTGAATCGTCGAGGGGCCTGCCGATTCATTTGGCAGTGGTGACAATACCTCTCGATCTCAGCAAGAGATTTGTGGTCAACGTCGTCATGACCGGCTTGCTCTAAGAGTTTGTGCAATCGGTCAACGCTTGGGTGACCAAATCGTCGATGAAGGCGTCTCATTTCCACTTCTGTTAAGAATGTTACTGGTGTATGATTATTGTCTAGGAAGAACCAAGGGTGTCCCCATTTCCGGACAATTGGCACTCTCAAGTCTCCCTTGACCAAGCAGTTGGTGGTGTTGTCAAGATAAGCTTCGTGGCGATCCATATCAGCAATGCAAAGTAAGAATGGGGTCGGTGTATTCATAACATGGAAATCGACATCGCCAATTGGGGTCTTTATGGTAACAGCTCCCTCAGAGTCAACGCTATCCCCTTGACCAAATCGAATTGAGTGCTCTCCTGCACGAGATTCATCGACCATGATCCCTGGATAGATCTTTTGTAAAGCGGTGAGTTGACGTCTTCCAACCGTCGATACTCTCGCTGCTCCTGTGTCAGGTAAGATTCCATGGAAAATCTCACTGTCATGTCGGTCTATCACGAATTGAGAAGCAATGGTAGGGGGGTTATCTTGCTCAGTCTCCTCGCCCGTTATCCAGTGTAAGAACGCCTGATCTTGCAGTTGTCCAACCATAAAGTACGCTGTTGCTTCATCCTCGTCATTATCGTCGGCTTCTTCCTCGTCCTCGCTGTCCGACGTGATATTATAACCGGCTTCGAAGTCCATTAGAAACGCGCGATATGTCTTGTCCGAGGCATTGGCTTTGCCCTCAGCGTGGCGATACCTGTCAAATCGCTCCCTCGCCTCACTTCGTTCCTTCTCTGAGTGGTTGTAAGATCGACAATCTGGTTTATTACATATCCAACATCGGCCGTCACGTCGTTGTCGAGAGCCATTATCTTGACGGTTTTGGCGTCGCCACGATCTCTGAGGTGGCGGGCGATTCCCTCGACTGGTCTTTCCAACGTACTTCCTGTCGGTGAAGTGCGTTGATGGCACGTTGTTAGATTCAGCAAGATATTGACCAGCTGCTTCCTTCTTTTGCATAATAGCAGCCCTTGCACGAAGTCGTGATACCAGTGTTTCAAACTTCGTCGTTGGTTCACTGAGGACCTCGCTCATTTCTGGCGATCCTTGACATGCCCTTATGATGGCTGATACAAGATGTTCAGGGGACATATAATGCGGTCCCAACGCACGTTGGCATAGATGCAGTTTTTCTACTAAGATTTCTACTGCTTCTGGCAGTGTCTTCCCTGTGTTCTCACGACGCACGTCGACCAGGGTGATCGACGTCCAATCCTGGTAGTAGAGAGCGTGATTTGACTCCGTGTCAAAGTAGCTCTTTATTGCCCAATACATCTGTGCAAATGATGCATCAGGATTGACGTGGTGCATGTAATAAGTTTCTGCTCTGCCAGAAAGCATCTCGGGAAAGACGGCCCAGCATTGACTCAACTGGATTTCTGTCAACCGGCATAGTCGTAAGAAGATTCGAACTTTGTCATCTAGGATATCGTAAAGCTCTCCTGAATAATTCTTCGTCTTATCCCATGCTTTGGTGAACTTCATGGCCAACTGAGAATCAACAGGTTGACGTCCATATTCGTCGGGTGGCACCTTGGTGTACGGATCCAATGATCTTGCTTGGAGTGGCACTGAAGAGGTAGGTATCGCGGATATCTTGACTTGGCTGTGACTTGGTGTCATGACTGGTATTGCATTTGCACCTGTTTCAGGTGTAAATCTTGAGATGTCTTGTACCGATCTTAATGGCGATTGAACATGGTCTTGAATCACCTGATTTGGCACCTTAGAAGGTGTTTCTTTATGAATACCCTCGTCTTCTTCTTCGATAGATGGCACCATGTGGGTATCATTGACAATCCTTGACTCCTTGATATAGGTGGTTGCTGTCTGTTCATGGTGTCGTGAGGCTATCTTCGACCGAGGGTGGAAAGTCCTCTTTTGTAGAGCCTTCTCAGGCCATTCAAGAGGGTCTTCCATCTCCAATAATTCCATCAACGCCATTGGGATGGTCTTCCTATTCGTGTGGTCAACGTACACGCCACGCCATAAAAGGAAGTCCTTCAACTTGGTTCTTGTTGTCTTATCTAGACGGTTGAAGTCCTCAATCTTCCAATCCTCAAAGAAGTCATGGAACCATTGGAACATCTCAAAGTCGACCTGGAGGCCACTTGCAGCCTCGTACATGACCCGAATTGTATACGTGGATAACTTCTTCTCGTCGTCACCGGGCACGGCGTCGTAGAGCCAATTCGCCATGTTGACTCGATCTTTACCAGCTTGATTATTAAATCCAATCTCCGTCATGAATTTGTCGTCTGGCAGCTCCATAGCGGGGCTAGTCTGATAACTGTTGAGTGACTGATTCTCATCAACAGGGTGTCTCTTCTTGTTAGTTTGGTGTTGTTAACTTTCGAACGCGTCAACAGCGTGGTCTCGCGATAGGGCGGTATTATGGAATGTCGGCGTTTTGACGAACTGTCCCAAATACAGTCTCTCTGGGTCTCGCTCTGAGAGGAGAGAGGCTTTTAGCACAGACTTAGTTTGTCACAGGTGACGCTGCAAAGTCCGTCTCTTCCACGTGGATTCGGTTCCTCGCGATGAGACAACACAAATCCTGGAGTCAGGCCTTACTACCTATAACCACAGGTGGCTACAGCGCAGGGGTCTGATACCTTGCCAATCTGTCTTAGTTCTGCAACCAAGACTGATCAGTGTGGGTGCATCTGCACTAGTACTAGTACGATAGGCTTCCTAACATGGAATATGGGTTCAATTGGGTAGTCTTAAGTTGTCTGTCTTTTCTATCTTTGACCCCGACGCGTAAGGGATTCCTGGTGTAGCCTTCATCACGTGATTGAAATCACGTGATGTCAGTTATCCAGATCTCGACTGCATCCTCGCATCCAACAATATGGTCAATAATCATATTCATTTATTCATTTCGGAGCTCTACCCTTCACCCCTGTCGGATTGGTCGGTTTATTCCAGGCCAATCCTGAAGAGTGTTTTACTAGGATCAAAGAAAAGAAGTGACTAGCAAGATTGTATGTATTGAGTTCTGTGTCTGTCTTTCAAGTTTTTAAAGCCGGGTCCTTTATAGACACCTTTGGCGGGGTCATTTGTGAGCTATCAGGAGGGGTAAATATTGGGCTGAAATCTAGGTGCCCAGATATATGCCTAAAGGTGCCTTTTAGACCTGTAAGATTGAACAGTCGATCTTTCTGCCTCGTTTGAAAGCCGGATTATCTGACACATATTAGCGGGATCACGTGTAAGGCTCCAAGGCATCAATCAGGCATCTATTGACTGAGCCGTCACAAAGGCATGAAATTACCACTGCCTATCCAGCTATATCTTTTTGGCACTATCACTAATGCTTGTCACCTCTCTAAGAGAATAATAGTTATTTAATGCACATAATGCTGGAAATAGCATAATGTACAATCCTGTGCCCGCCTTTCTTGATGCCGGCTCTGCGGCTCCTTAGAGTATACTGAATAGGGACATATTAACTACTACACAGTCCTAGAGCCTCATCAGTGCCCTTCCAGATGCATACACTGCTATGGACTATATCTAGCTGATTTCCCAGAATGCCTCCTACACTCTAAAAGCAACTCTAAATATACTAAAGCTTAATAAGCAGAGATCCAGAAATCCTATGCTATTAACCTCGCAAAAGCTTGAACTAAAGGAGGATGTAGCACTTAGCTTTCCATTAGCACACAAGAAACACCTATGGCACTAGACGAGATGCTAACTTAGTCTCCAACCCATGAGATTATCTCTCCTTTCTATTTAGTAACCCCTCCACCTCGCGCCCTAACTGAAAATCCTCTAATTACAGCTCGCGCAGTTCGCTTTATAACCCCTTAATCACAAAATCGGTTCGCCTCCCTTCTTGAACGGGAGCTATAATTTATTACTATCTAACTTAAAAGGCGCCTCTCAAAATCCTACAGCTAAATGTAGGGCACGCGTCAGATGCATATAAAATAGCTCTCACATTGGTATACATAAGCGATATTGATATTATCCTAATGCAAGAATCATATGTATTTAAAGATCTTAGCCGACAGATTACGAAAAAACACCTATTATATGAATGCCTCTCCCCAACTGACAGTTGGGCGATAAGTGGCCAACCACAAGTCCTCACCTATGTTCGAAAGAAGAAGAGCATTTGGACCTTCCAGCTACGCCCCTTTACAACTGATACCAAAGAGGCCTTGGATCTCCTTTTCCTATAGATTTCTTCGCCTATAGGAAAGTCTGCTCTAATAGTTAACATCTATAATGCTCTAGCAGGCTCCATTAGAGCAGGCAAAGCCACGAAAGCTCTTATAACCCTACCAGATGCATATTTCTCTTAAGCAACGATACTCGCAGGCAATCTCAACCTACTATACAATAGATGGTAGCCCTCGCTACATCACAGCCCCACGCCTTCTGCAGAGCTATTTATTAACTGGCTGGACCTCTAGGGTCTAGTACTCATCTCTGACATAGACTGTCCCACACATGAAAGAGGTAACGTGTTAGATCTCAGTTTTGCCTCAAGCCCTCTGGCACTCGCGAGAGCTAAAACTAGCATAGCGAGCCACCTAGATTTAACCTCAGATTATCAACCACTAATCACCACTATACCATGGGATCAGAGATACAAGGAAACAGCTCAGAAACTGAGATTTGACATGCTAGACCACACCTGCTTCCTCTCACTCCTCACCTCTAATCTTGCTAGTATTGAGAGCTCAAACATGATAGAAGAAGACCTTAATGCTCTTGCCAAAAAACTAATATCTGCAATCTAAGGAGCATATAGAGGCTCTGCTAAGAGAACCCTAACACAAGGCATAGGATAACCTTGGTAGAATGAAGACTGTAAGAAAGCTTTACACAACTACCACTCAGGCCTCTGCTCAAAGACAGACTTCCGCAGGATAACTAGATGGTCTTAATGATAATTTTGGCGAGATAAGCTCTCTACGGTTATATAAATGAAGGATATCTTTGATATGAGTAAATGGCATAAGTCTACAGGCACCTTCCGAAGCCCTCCACTAAAGGATCCACTGAGACCCAACAGCTTCCCAGCAGTTACTATATATGAGAAACAAGACGTACTAGTCTGCAACCTCCTCCAAAACTCAGCTGAGGCAGGAGACATATTGTTGGACTTCCCAGCAGTCCCTATTACTAGTCTCTACTTCCCAGATATATCAATGATACAGGTGGAGAAGTCAGTACTTTAGGCAGGAAACATAGCCCCTGGCATAGATGAAATCCCAATCTGCATACTTAAAGAGGCATGGCCTTTGATTAAGGATAAGGTACTAATGCTATACTAAGGGTGCCTAAAGATTAGTTATTACCCAAAATGCTTTTAACACACAATTTTAGTAATTATCCAGAAACCAAAGAAGACTGATTGGTCCTCACCTAGATTATACAGACCAATTGCCCTCCTCTCAGTCCTGGGCAAAGGACTTGAGCACTTGGTGGCATGGAGTATAGCATGGACCTCTATATACCATAAAGTATTAGCAAGGCAACAGTTTGGGGCTCTCCCACTAAGATCTATAACTGACCTAACCACATGCCTGACACATAATATTGAACAAGCGCTAAATTAAGGCATGACTGCCTCACTCCTCACCCTAGATGTCAAAGGCGCCTTTGATGCCGTGCTTCCCGGCAGACTGATCTGCAGATTACATGAGCAGGGCTAGTCTACCAATCTTGTTCTCTGGATTGCCTCCTTTGCCTCACTTCCTTTTACCCCCCCTTTTATCTCCTCCCATATTGAATGCTTCGGGAATATGCTATTCCTACAATTCCTCACCCAGATTGTACGCTCCTATCAGAGCCTAACCCCGTTCGGACTAGTGCCAAAAATTCCAATACAAGCAAGGACTTGTTGGAAGCCTGGTGTTAGATATCTGTTGGACGGAATGGTATTTTCAGATGATCCGGATTTCCAACAAGGTATAGAATCCAAAAGCCATCCTCAAACATATAAACCTTCACCTGGTGCACCTGAAACTCGACTTGAGACATCATGGTCGTATTCCTTGGAACAGTGGGAAACCCCAAGTCTGCTAGTTGTTACACATCTCACCAAAATATCTATATGTACATAGATTTGGAACTTGATGCAGGAAATAGGAAGAGGAGAGATATAATTTGTTAGCAGACTTGTGTCACAAACTCCTACGAATATATGTACGGTTTCCAACAGGACTATATAACACCGCGTCGGTGCCTCATTGAGAGATAGAGAGAAAAAGAACCGAAGAATTACCCATTGAAATTGACTCTACTGCTTTGTACGTATGTACATGCACCTTAGTGCACCCACATATACTTTAAATCCAATCGTAGGACTCCAAAATGTACTTCACAAGTGTCAATTAAGTCTTCATAGTCGTAGATAAGAGTTTTGGACCCAAGAACCTCATCTTAACACGGAGGATAATCGGATCTAGCGTATTATAAGCCTTCAATAGGAGGAAAAACAAATAGAAAGAAAATTAGAAAAATAGAACATGACATACCCGCACTCCATTGGAGCCACATTCACCTCGCCTGTCAGATCCAAGAAATTGATCCAGTTGCCTGCTGCATTACCCATTAGAGGGATCCCCTGTTCCAAGCAGATCAACTTCATCGACAATGGTATATCAGGTTGTCCTGTCTGGATTTGCAGCGGGTCTTCGACCAATATGATATCCATTCCCTGGTGGCAATAATGGTTAGCATTTATTACTGTTGACTAGGGGATACATTAACACAGGAGCGCCGATTGAACATCCTTACAGCAACCAAATGCCACTCCATGTGGCAATGGAAAAACCAGATGCCAGGGTTATCTGCTATGAAACGGACGACAGTGGAGGGATGGTTAGGATCCGAACTATTCCAACGGGGCTCCATCCATGTGTCGCGTCTCATCGGTATTGATCGGTAGTTACATTCGCTGCCTGTACGAGCCACGAGCTGAACAGTGTGACCATGAGTGTGTATTGGATGTAGTCCAGTATCTACAATAGAGATTTAGCCCAATTCGTGCCAGGGTTGAGGGTTTTACCTACCGTAGTTGTATATCGTTGTTTCCACGAAGTCGCCGAGGCTGAGGACAAATGGATTGGAATGGTTACCATACACACTGGATTTTCTGTTAAGCTCTCAATTGGCTTCCAAAGGGGAGAAGGCTAAACTAACATTGGGTTTAAAGCGTACAGTCCCCCGGAAAGGGCAGTGTACAGCGATGGGACCCTCTGTGTAATGTATGTGATATTGTTGAAGCCACCACTGTGATTTGGTTAGTAAAAGGCAATCGCTTCGAAAAGGACAACCAGAGCTCATTCTTACCGATTCTGTTCGTTTAGTGGGACTGTCTGAGAGAATGTACTCAAGTTCAATACGATTTCTTTGTTAGGAGGATAGAGAAGAGGTATTTTATCAAAAGGATTTAGACAGAAGTCGTCGAAGGTGCTGAACTGTTGAACCACTGGAGTTGAAGGAATGGACAGAAATGCTATAAAAGTTAGCACATAAGTAAGGCTGAGGAGGTAATGGATGATGATGTACGGTCGTATACTAATACCCCCGTCACATTTGGGTTAGCTGGCGGTGGTGCAGATCGAGGGAAGCCTGCGATGTCCATGGCCCCCAAAATCGCATAGTTCTGATTTGCAGTTGGTAGTGTATGTAGCAAGACTCCGTATCGTTGGCCAGTGGCAAGATAGAGATCCTGAACCTGCTGAGGATCCGTATAAACCCCGTCCGCTTGGATGATGGTCATATTGTGACCGTCAATGTGGAAATAGAATTGTGCATAGCCTGCAATATTGAGGACCCTTACGAAGTAAGTTTTGTTAGGTAGAACAGAGAACGTTGGCCACAACTGATCATTCATCAAAGCAGACATGGGAATAGGCTCAAGAGCATTTGGGTTCCCTGGTAAAGCTGTTGTCCCTTCTTGTAAGCATACATATACTTGGAAATTTTAATTCCCGGAAAAGCCATACATAAATAGTATACTTGTAGAGATGCCCCTTGTTCTATTATTTGCTCAGTATCCAGTCAAAAGATCCTAGATGTGTGGGAACTTACCGTGGTACCAATCAGACAGAGTAACAACCAATTCACCATCGATTTGACCAGCATACGGCGACAGAGGGTCGTTGACAAGGATAGGACCACGTATACCATCGACATATTGACTCGGAGAATGGCATATAATCATGTTAACTATGATCCAGATAGGGGATGGGACAATACTTACTATGGTACCAATATGTTCCTGGCTCATCGAGCTGCAGATAATGTTCAGGACTCAAATTATTTAATGATTCTTGGCAGGGTATAGAATTTATACATGAACAGTGTATGTATATGAAGTGCCTGGGGCGAGTGGACACTGTGTCACTCCTGGCATGCCATCATCTTTATTATTGCCAACCATATGAAGACCGTGCCAATGAATAGACAAGGACTGGTTTCCAAGGTTATTATGAACTGTGACAACAACTGTATCGTTGACGTTTCCCCTAATCATAGGTGCAGGCCATACGCCATTGACAGCGATGACGGGACTAGAATCTGGGATAAGTATGCAAACATAGTCAGTCAGTCACTATACTGACCGTGTTTGGTTTCCATCTGGATTAGCTATGCCCCATCCGATATGCCAGTCATACTTTATGACAACAGCTGAAGAGAGATGAGCGAAGAAGTAGAACCATAGTAGATCCATATTGCAAAATAGGTACTTAGCTAGCTTTGCCTCTGCTGATAATTGTACATCATTAATGCGGTTTATATAGTTTCTTATAGGACTGATAGGCACATAGTCTCTGTCTAAACTCTATACGCATTCATTCATCAATTATATCTTAGAGAAATCTCCGAGCACTTTGTATCACATAGAAGTAGTACAAGCTTGGCTCAGTATGTATAGGAACACATGGATCTCTAGATGACCAAGTATGACTTGACACACACACATTATAAAATGTCGATATTGATTATACGAGCATTTCCTCTGCTTTTACTTCATGTCATAGTAATATAGACATTCGATTCAAGATTCTACTATAATGGAAATAATTGTAGGTATGCCAAAGCCCCAATGACATGCTATCAGACATTAATCTTGTCTCGTAGCCCACTAACTTGACATCAACAGTGGAAAAGTCTATGGGATGTTAACTCTTCCAAGTTTCAGTTTAAATACTATATTAACTAGGTACCTAGGTTAGACAGAATAGGCATCACACCAACCTGATATCACATGTCTGTGAGACATGATTTCTTCTGGCCTTAGTAATACCTAGTTACATTGTCACATAGTAAACTGTAACTGTTTTCTAGACAGCTTGATACCTAAGTACGATAGGTAGTTTACCTATCACAGTTATGTGCTTGTATATCCACAGGTATTTTACATTTTTGATAGTCTAAGCTTATGAAGGGAGTTTTCTATCTAGCCTGAGTGGTACAATGCCGCAGAGTAAATGTCTATCATATGATACCTAGGTACCTCCTCACTTCACAGGGTCACAGGGTAGGCACTATCGAAGGTATAAACGTTACACTATAACTACGTAAGTACTATAGATATTTCCTGAAAATAGAACTGTTACATTCAGCTTCATTTACGCAATGTTGTACAATAAAACTGTTGCATCGCATATCCTCAATATCACAAGGGCCTGGGTTACCGCATAATCAAAATAGCATGCCATATAGGTTATTGTCTGGAGTTATTGTAAAGGGCTGTATCTTATGCCTATCGTATAACTATCATATAAAGGTATTATTCCATGATTGCAAGAGGGCTTGTTCTTCTCCCGGCTGCCCCAACTTTTTTGTTTGATATGGCTAAAAGCATGCTTCTCACGCTTCTAATCTATGGTGAGTCTGGAAAAAGGTCACTTTCAAACCATTTCTCTTACATGAAACAGGAATTTTGAGACAAGTGAACGCCAATCCCATAGATAGCAGCATTGCAACCAGAACTATGGATAGTACCAGAACAGTATCCCTGCTCTGTTTCGCACCATTGAAGAGTGTGAGTTGTACTTGCCTCTATTTGTGTTTTATTGAGCTAATATCCAACTAGTGTGAGCCTCGCTTGACTTGCTGTAACTACCTATGTGTTGATATCAATACAAACAAATATAATTGCGGTGGATGTGGACAATATGTATGTTCAAACCTTAGCTGGCTTGGTATCATTCCGGCAGTTCCCCGTATAGCTGTCGTCCTATTCCCGTATTTTCCTCGTCGCTAATAGCAGATGGTCTGATACAGTGCCTAGACAAGTGTGTTGCTGGTACATGTCTAACAACTACATCGACTACCATATAGTAGCGCAGAGTACCAGCACTGAAAGATGCTGGCTTTATGTTGTGGCTTTATTTATAGTATACAGTCGAATTAAATTTAAGTTTCAGCGAGATACTCTCTCCATTCCAACGATTACGACTATGTAGGTAGCTAGGTAGACTCTATTGTTAGTTCTACATGTGACGATGAGCAAGCAACATCCCCTACAAATGTACAGTCCCTACAAATGCACAGTCCCTACAAATGTACAGTCCTTACGAATGTACAGCTCTCACAAATGTATGGCGTTGTTGAATATCTCCGAGATCACATAACCAGAGATGAGAGACAGTTTCTCTCTGCTAGGAGGATAGACAGAATGCTGGTGCAAACATCGGATTTTTTAGTTATCAGTGGCGCTCAATTCGACTAGTCAGTGTGCCTAGGGACAAAAGGCCAAGTGGGCTGGCTTTGAGGTCCCCAGATTCATGAAATCTTATACGGAGCCGTCGGGATGTGGCTGTATCTTTAATTTACTATTACTACGTATATTGACAACGTGGCGTGTGTGTGAAAGAGCGAAGGGGTGTGTGTGTGTTTCAATTTAACTGCCGTGGTTCGTGGCTCGCACGCTTCCCACCACTTTAGATTGATAAGGTGATTAATTTCAATAAGGGCGTAGACGTTAGCTTTTATACATTGTTTGAGGAACCGCTTTGTACTAACAACTTGAATATTCTCCTTGCTAAGTTTATAATGCCATTCATAGTGTTCGTAATCAACTAGGATTCTCATGTCTTCGAGAGCCGGCATATCAAGAAGAATCTGGGAGTCGTTAAGATCTCGATCAATAGCGATATATGGATGTTGTAAGGGCTCATTCAATAGTCATATTGGAAGCTAAGTACAAGAATACCAAACATGGAGAAAGAAAGAAAAAGCTAGGAATGTGAGGCTATCTGCAAACAAGATGTATTGTCGTGATCACGTGACAGAATCACGAACCCCCCTACGTAACCCTAGCATGTGACTACGTAAACTGAACTCTGCGAATAACCTCATTACTAACCGTTACATTACTCCCCCCTCTGTAAGACGCTTGCCCCCAAGCGCTCGGTTCCAACTCCTCTATCGTGTTATCGTTTCTGTCATCGTCAACAAATTTGTCCCTCTCTGCTGCCTTAATCCATCGTTGCAAGTTCACCGGGGGTCCCGGCTTCTCTGGATATCGATCGTGGAATGACTTCAATTGACGCGGTGTGTTCTTAAAATTCTCCGCTAAATACCACCTTGGATCGGGATTATAGCCTAGCTACTTCACTGATAATGAAGCTTATTCCATCTCATCTTTGAATCAAGGATTTTCTTCACCTCCTACTCCTGCTGATCATTAATCTCCACCAGCTTCGCTCTTTCCAAAATCTGACCCCTCAATGGCTCGGTCGATGACACACGCCATAATTTTTCTGATGCAAAGACGTCGTGAATTTGCATTTCTTCGTCTAGCTTCAATCGATAGGCCTGGCCGACTTTTTCGATTATCTTGTAGGGACCTGCAGCTTGGTCTGCGAGCTTCCGACTTGGACGATCTATTCTCCATCCTTTCGTTGATACTATAACTTTATCTCCCACGTCAAAGTCAACCTCTTGTCGGTGCTTGTCAGCTTGCTTCTTTTAACGCTGTTGCGCTATCTCTAGATTACCACGAGCAAAGTCCCAAATCTCTTGAAATTGCTTCACCCACACGCGCGCATTCTTCTCGTTGGCAGTGAACTTCCTTGGTGGATCTGGTTTCCTCCAGTCGAACGACATCCTTGGTTGAAACCCCTTTTCGATTATAAATGGTGACAACCCTGTGGAATCTTGAGGCAATGAAGCAGCCGCAAAATTAATAATTGGTAACCACTCCGACCAATCATCTTGAAAGTGGTTGACATATGGTCTCAGGCGTTGGGACAAATACTGATTTGCGATCTCCGTCTGCCCATCGGTCTGGGCATGATCCGCTATAGATAATGAAATCTTGATTCCTAATATACAGCATACCTCGTTCCAGAATTCCAACATGAACTGGGGACCACGATCCGACACAATAGAGTCCAGTAATCCTGTACGAGCGTACACGTACTTTATCCAGAGTCTAGCCAACTCTCTTGCATCAACGTTCTTACTGCACGGTATAGATATTGGAGTCTTGCCAAACCAATCAACCACCACGAACACCGTGTCGCAGCCTATCTTGTCAGGAGGATAGGTCATAAAATCCATGGAGATATGCTGCCACGGTCTGCTAGGGATTGGCAATGGATTCAATAGTCCTGGCGGTAAGTCTCTTCTTGTGTTTGTGTGCTTGTATGTTATATAGTTGTCGACATATCGCTCCACATCTTTGTTCCAGGTAATCCAATAGTAACGTGCTCAAACTAATTGCTTCATCTTGTTCTTGCCTGGGTGAGCTGTTGACAGTTGACAATGGATTTCATCTAGTAACCAAGCTCGAAGATCCCCCTCATCTGGAATAAATACCTGATCTTTGAATAACAAGACGTTTTCGTGCAATGTCCAGTTCTCGTCTCCCGTTCTCGCAAGCTCTCGGAATTGCTTATATTCAGGGCTCCTTGTGTTCGCGGTGATGACTCTGGAAATAACATCTATGGCAGTGTCCATTGGTGATAGCTCGACACTCCCCTAATTAGGAGGCTCATTATTATCTTCCCCGCCTTCTTCCTCTTCAACCACACTTAACGAATCTTTTACTGGCGAAGGCCCTAGGCACTTCTTTGGCAACATGAGCTGCATACACCCCTTCTTGCGGTCAACTGGAGTGCTTTCCCTCCAAGTTAATGCATCCGCCAGCGTGTTCTCCTTTCCTGGACGGTGCTTAATAACAAAGTGATATTGATTTACCAATTTGTATCACCTAGCTTGTCTAGTAGTAAGGCGCTTTGTCGTCATGAAGTACTGCAAAGCCATATAATTAGAAAGAATCTTGAATTGTTCGCCTCTCTACAAGCCCACCAGCTCAGCCCTCCATTCTTTTAGGGCTGACACAATTGCTAGGAGCTCCTTATCATAAATGTCGTAATTGAATTCTGCGTCGGTCATTGTCTTTGAGAAGTATGCAACTAAGTGCCAGTGACCATCCTCTTGTAATTGAGAGAACACTGCAGCGACAACTCCATCTGAAGCATTAGTTTCCAATTGAGAAGGCAACTCGGGCTGATAGTGACATAACACAGGTGCACTGGCAAGGCATCTTTTTAGTTTATTAAAAGCTTCTTGACACTTAATTGTCCATTTAAATGGCACATCCTGCCGTGTTAGGTAATTCAATAGCTTTGCTATTCGACTATACCCTCGTATGAACTTCTGATAAAAACCATAGAATCCTAAGAAAGACCAAATGCCAAAAATAGTAGTGGGAGCCTTCCACTCAGTGATAGCCTTGATCTTTTCCTGATTAACCTCAATGCCATCCTTAGTCACAATGAAACCTAGGAACTTTGTTCGTTCCACACTGAATTTGCACTTGTGAATTGCTGCTTGTAATCTAGTGGCTCGGAGTCGTTCCAACACCATTTTTACGTGAATCTGATGCTCTACCATGTTCTCACTATAGATGAGCAGATCGTCCACAAAAGCAATCAGAAATCTATCAAGGTAATCCATAAAGATGTTATTCACGAATCGCTGGAAAGTCGCAGGACTATTGGTCAATCCGAAGGGCATGACCTTATACTTGTAGGTATCATATCGACACCAAAAAGTAGTGTATTCCTCAGAGTCTGGATCCATACGAATCCTATGGAAACCTTGTCTAATGTCAAGCTTCGTGAAGATGCGTGCTCGACTCAGACGCTCAAAAACCTCATCGATCAGTGGTAAAGGATACTGGTCCTTCTTAGTCAATTGGTTGAGCTTGCGGTAGTCAACACAGAAACGCAATCCTCCTCCCGGCTTCGATGCCATGATAATTGGTGCTGCAAATGGTGAGCTACTAGGCTCAAGGAATCCTTTATTCAGGTTGTCGATAATATACTCTTGCGCTGCTTCCAGTTCATCTCTCGACATCTTATAGAGAGGGTTGTAACTCAACTCGTTCGGCTTTTCCAACTCAATTTTATGATTATAAGGCTGGTGCGGAGGCAACTTGTCCGATTCATGCTTGGAGAAGACATCCACAAAGTCTTTCAGGTAAGCTAGTAGCTTTTTCCTGATTTCCTCTTCTTCTAGTTTTTCCTCTAGGGTCTTTTTATCCTCAACGATCTTATCGATCTCATACAAGCTGGTAAAGAAGATTTGACTCTTCTTCTACTGTACTAAGCGATGGAAACCGTTTCCCCTAATCATGGCGATGTCAAGTTCCACTAACTTACAAGCTTCAGGATTTCTTTGAATTGGAAATAGAGGCAGATTCTCCTGATCCTTCATTGATTTCTTAATAAATTAGTTCATCCTTAGGAGTGTAGCCTCATAGCTCTTCTTGTATGATTGGCTATATTCCACGGGAACAGGTCTTAGCTGTTGCTTCTCGAAAGCCTGGTCTTGTCGGTCAGCATCTTTTTAATAATCAGGATTGATTTTATTCTGTCGCTTCAGAATCTGCTAAGGCAATCGCATATATCCCTTGGTAACAATCTCATCCTTTAAAGAGACTTCCTCTGGCCATAACAGTCGCTTCTTTGCACAGTCTACAAGAATGTTGTGCTTTGCAAACCACATCCTCCCTAGGATCACATCATGCTTGCCTAAATTAACGATAAGGAATGGCACGTCTAGCTGGCGACGTCCATCCACAATAAGCATGAATATGATGGCATGAGTAATCGGGGTCGCAGTCTTACTATTGTATTCTCTTACAGCACATTTGTTTTCTAACCGATGAGTCCTCACCTTGAGGAATCTGCTTAATAATATGGCGAAATTGGTATCTATAAATGCTAGTCTATTCGCTCCAGTATCAGCAAGTGCCTGTGTAGTAATTAAATGTGTATTCTTCGCTATTTGAATTGGTATTGTGAAACTATCCTTTTCACGTCCAATCAATTGACTGAGATCTATATCACACATGCTGACTTCTATTGAGCCTAAGAAGGAGACTTTCCCTGGGCTTACTCGTTTTCCGATTCCGAATTAGAGTTAGCTGAGCTCGCTTCATCTACCTTTTCTAGCTTCTTGAGGTCCGAACTCTTCTTTGCAGCTGGCTTATCATTATTAGGATAATCTCGACCAATGTGACCAGTTTGGCGACATTTGAAGCATTTGCCCTCTTTCATAAGCAGAGCATGAGCTGCATCATCCACCCATTCACCTTTCTTATTATCCTTGTTCGACGAACTGCTACTGGCAGCAGAGGGAGCAGGGGTTAAGCGAATAGATTTACTAGCGTTGGAACTAGCACTCGAATTCGTATTCATACCGCGACGACGTACTTTGCTCTCAACAGTAGAAATTGCTTCAAGATGATTTGCTGTCTTTATAACTTTTCTCACAAAACCAGTCCAGTCAAGGTCCGGGTCATCTACTTTATCAGTCAACTTACACTGCAGCTCAAAGCTCAGCTTGCTGTAAAGGTCTTCCTTCCAAGATCGAATGTCGGTCTCGGATTCTTGAGCTTCGTGAGTGAATTCTGTTAGGAAATCCTGGAATTTCATCTTGCTCGTCATCTAGAGAGCACGGTATCTAGCTTTTGCATTGGTGACTTAATTAACATCTTCAAAAATGGTCTTCAAGTGGTCAAACATGTCGTCAGCATCCATGAAGGGATGAGAAGAGTTCTTGCGAAGACGGGGCATTAAATGCTTAGCTGCCTGACCCTCACACATTTTCTTCACAAAAAGAATTCGATCCTTCACATTTGGGTAGTGATCCGCGTTGCTCTCTAGGGTCCCTTCCACGTCAATCAACCAAGATTCAAAGGTTGGATCGACACTGTCTGAGAGCTTCGCTCCCTTGGGCAACTTGATGGATTTTGGCGTGAAGGTTGATCTTGGTATACCTCCCTCACTATCACCCCAACCACTAGTTTGGAGGTGTAACTTGGCAAAAGCTTGTATGTACTGGTCACGTTCTTCTTGCAGTTTAACAATATCGTCGGTATTTTGCTTGGCCTCGCGACGAGCCTCTTTCAGTTCTTTCTTAAGTCGGGTAAGTTCTTCTTTCTGATTCTGATTCTGATTGGTATCCACTCCACCTGGAGCATCAAGATTCTCAACCATCTCATTGTGAGCGGCAGCAGCTTCCTCATACAGTTGGAGCAAGTGCTGTTGTCGACGGAGGACCTTGGCAAAGAGATAGTAAGGATTCTCCTCTGCCTCTTTGACGAATTCTTCTTCTGTGTAAGTTTTCTCGAAAATGGCTTCTGGATCTGCCTTGTCGAATTCTTCCATGTACGAAAGGAGACGGTCCTCTCGTAAGTTGGCGAGTACCTCTTCAGGCAGCTGGCTGACACAAGGCATCGCGAGTTCTATTCTATCGGTTCGGTTCTGTTCGGTTTTCGAAATCTTAAGAATTGGGATAAAGGGACCTTGTTGCTTGAGGCGGTGTTGTTAATGATAACAACGTTGCTGTACAGCTGTCAAGGTATTAATAAATAAAGAGGATGTTTAGTATAATGTAAGGGCTCATTCAATAGTCATATTGGAAGCTAAGTACAAGAATACCAAACATGGAGAAAGAAAGAAAAAGCTAGGAATGTGAGGCTATCTGCAAACAAGATGTATTGTCGTGATCACGTGACAGAATCACGAACCCCCCTACGTAACCCTAGCATGTGACTACGTAAACCGAACTCTGCGAATAACCTCATTACTGACCGTCACAGATGTCGGGTTTCTCTTTGGACGCCATTTTTATCTGTAAGCTTGAGGCAGACGTTGTAAGCGCTATAGGTTGGGAAAGTCTGTCTATCAATTGCTTAGAGGATTGGGAGATTTTAATTCCTGTAGGGTTTGAGGCGTAGTTCTTTAACCAATTTAATATCAATAAGGTCTACTTCTGTGTATGTATTAATTCTAATAATCATAGAGATTGCAGCGGCTAATAGAGGTACAATGCCTTGCGTCTTTAATACTTTAGTGACCCTCAGGGGGGGTATGGATCTGTCTGGAGGCTCCTGTAACAACGTTACGAGGGATATGTATAATTACATTCGCGAGGGATCACTGAAGATAAAGCACACAAGGTAGGGTATGGAAAGTCAATGTACTGAAACCTATTTTCCGTTATCCTGGAGCATCTGCTATCTTTATAGACATATAACTTATACTAGATCTCCCTTCTCCGAATAGCTCCAACAGTCGAGGTGGAGCTGAAACCATCCTCAAACATATAAATCTTCTCCTGGTGTAGCACCTCGCGCACCTATGAAAACGCACCCACGCAGGTAAAAAGTACTGCTGGAAAGAATCTCAGTGAAAATAGACCTCCTTGACAGTCTATTTACCAACTTTCGCCTGCTCAATCGACGTGGTTGAAGCATGGGTCCGAAAAGAGGTAAAAAGGGCACTCCGTGGCCAGAACCACGGTTTGCAGATGACCCTGATATACGCGCATACGTAGCTGCAGCCATCAAAGATCTCGAGGCACTGAAGAAGCACCAAGAAGCACTGGAGATTGGCATGCCCCGTGAGCTCTCGACTTCCGTGGTTGACGCGTTCTTATACCTGGCTCGAAGGGTGAAGAATACGCCTACGAATGAGCAACTAGCGCAGCGGCTCGCGAAGGTCGAATTACACGTGGAAAAGACGCAGAAAGAGGTATCTCAGGCCTCTCGAGAGATTACTACGACCAAAAGCAACACGAACCGCCTGGTGGAGGCAATATGCCACCCAACATCCCCAGAGACACGTACGCGAAAAATTCTCCAAGTGTCGAGGATTAGGTAAGCTAAACCTAATCAAGGAAAGCCTACAACATTGATACAAGGAAAATTCGAGAATTGAAGTCACAAGATTGAATCTACGAATCAACTTTACAGCTCTGTGTCGAGAATCTTCTATTTGAGATTGCGTGGATGGGATTCTCAAGCATAAATAGTGTCCAACAATCCCCTCAAGATGTAGATAGAAGAGTGCGCAGAATAAGGTCAATATCAATATTTCCACTATAAAGATATCTTTGAGTATTAAGCTTAACTGAGTTTGTGCTAGTGCACTGCAAGTTCCGATACCAAGCTTTAGTCACGTGACAACTAGCTCATGTTGGATATTTGATACGCTAATCCCAATCAGGATGTCATTACTAATCATGATTCCTGTTAGATAACTAGGTGTCGACAGGACGATACCTCTGACCCTAATTAAGAAAGTGCACATCGCCAAAATGCCCCTTGATACCAATCAACTACAGTGGTCAAACCTGTATAGTTTCATGTTTGTGACTCGGATTCTTCGCTTTGCCTTAGCTAAAATTCCTGTTGTTATTTCCCTTACTTCTCTGAGGCCGCATTGGAATATATAAAGACATAGAATCACCCTCAATTCTTAGAAGGGGAGAAGGGGGGAATACATACAATTTTGCTTGTTAATTCTACTTCCAATACGAACACTTTCCACGTAGCAAAGCTAGGAATCATTGCCGAATCTGCCCCCACGGATTAGTAATAATCCAACAATTCCTCGGAATAACGACATATCCGTGAGAACATGAGAGCCAAACTCAAGCCTACATTTTGGAGTCAGGATTGTCATTTATCCCGTAAATCCGTGATACTTTGCCACTATGATGTGTATATAAAGAGGATCAAGATGTGTAGTTAGCTATGTTTTAGAAGATGTGCAAATCAGAGTCAATTATTCCTCACCCAAATTGTACAACTCCTATCAGAGCCTAACCCCGTTCGGACTAGTACCAAAAGATTCCAATAGCTCAGAGTCGTACGTACAGGCCTGGGGACGTAAGGTGCCCTCGAACCCTCCCACGGTCCCTAGCGTGGGATTGAGTAGTGGAGGAAGCTTGCCATCAACCCCATATCCAAGCCAGGAGGACCTAGAGGTCTATCTGGAACATACCAATCCAAATATCCTCAACCCGATACATCGATTCCCGGATAAGGTGGTGGAGAAGGCAAATCTCGCAATACGCAGCACTCAAGGCACCACCATCGCACATTGACGAATTGCGGCAGCCCGTATACTACCTAGTGGCGATATTATACTCTTACTAGGCACAGTGGACGACGTCGACCAGCTTACCCGCAAGAAGGACTGGATTAGAGCATTCGGAAACGAAGCATGTATACAAAAACATACATAGGGCGTCGTTGTATACAGCGTCAACACAAATATTAACCCCAAACAGCCTCAATTCATAACCACGCTTACCTTAGACAACGCCCCAGTATTTGCGCAGCTTCCAGCCTCTATAAATGTCACACACACGGGCTAGCTCCTAAGCAAGTATAAGATCAAGGAACAGAAGCTCACAAATGCCCACCTTGTAGTCATATTCGATGATAAAAGGATTGCTAATTTTGCAATCCAACACAGTCTTATTATTAAAGGAAGACAGCACAATGTCTCAATATACAACAAAGCAGCCAATCTCCAGCAGTGCTTTAAATGTCAGATGTATAAACATATCGCCAGGCACTGTCAGTGCCAGATCTGCTGCGCGTACTACGCTGGATCTCATGATATAGGGGATTACCCTACACCGAAAGAGAAAGAATATGCTAAATGTGCTAATTGCACCGCAGAAAATGTCCATATCAAAGATCCTGCTAAGAGACTCAATACGAAACACTTTGCGTACGCGAGGGAGTGCCCAATACAAGCTACATGCCTCGCAGAGGCACATCAACGACGTACATACAGCCCACAATATCACACTCCTGTGATACGACCTGGCAATATTCAGCCTGGAGCCATCTCACCAAATGACCCTACACCAGCTGAAGCAGCTAATACAGAGCGAAGTCCTCGCGCACCGGCTCGTATAGCCACCACACGTCAATCTGCCAACTCAAGTAGTAAGAGCGCAGCAGCCGCCCAAAAACGAGTGGCAGAATGATCTAAGCTGAGCCAATAAGCCCTACATCAGGTGATCCTACCAATAGATCCTCGAAAAAGCCTATGAGAGCGCAGTGGGATAAAGATCTAGTTATAGATGCAGATCCTAATCCTGAACCTAAGACAGGATCTGAGACCCAGATCAAATATATATATAACACACGTGCACGTCAGAATATGAAGCCTCCACCAGGAACCCCAGTTCTGCAATCAGATATTGCTCCACTGGAAATTTCACATGTGCAAGCTGTTAGGACTGTCCGCTAAAGTAAGAGTGTGCGTACAATCCCAGACGATGACTCATCTGAGGATGAACTTACCCAGCTATCAATCCACGAAGCCCCTCAGGAGCCAATCGAGCCAGCTCAGGAGGCTAATACGCTAATAACCACGAACCTTAAAGACAGCACCTGGGCTAACAATCAGTAATATATTGTAACACCAATCGACTACAAATCCTGTAGAGGGCTAGATCCAGCCACATGGGAGGTCCAATACCATAATAGAGATCTGAGCACATTAACTGTCGGTTTATCTACGTCTAGGTCGCTAGCACTAGTCACGTAGAACAGCTATTCCGACGAGCTGACGAGCCTGATCAACATGGTATAGAATTCCTGATATTGATGACTGCCCCCCAAGAGTAAGGGGGACGGGGAGTGGCTAACTACATATATACGCGGCACGCACGTGCCGCGTTAGACTAACTGATATCCAGTGCCGAAACGCGCTAGGTTTGATATTCACGTTCCGACATTAACACTTCATACAGCCGCCCATGGAACCATCCATATTCATAATATATACAATCTAGGAGTCAATAGCAACGAGGAATCTATAATTAGCGCCCTGCAAACCGCCATGGCACCTAGGGCGCAGTATATTGTATTGGGGGACTTCAACTGACATCACCTGCTGTGGGCGGGCCCGCGGTACTGACACGTTGACGAGGAGGCCACCGAATTGATTAATCTTATAGATGAGCATGGGCTTGAGCAGCTCCTGCCACCAGGCACGATCACGTACGAGAGGGTTAACGCCAAATCTACAATTGATCTGATGTGGGCATTGCACAATCTAGCCAACTGGGTAGTAAGCTGCAACACCAAGCCAGAGTGGTGGTATGGAGCAGATCATATCCCAATCTCCACTTAGTTCAACCTTATAGCTGTACGTGTTCCTCCAATGGTTTACAAGTAGTGGAATGCAATAGATTGGGACCTCTTCCTTAAACTGATGGACATATATAATTGGCACCCAAGGGAGCTCAATAACAATGAGGCGATCAATGAGGCGATCTACTATCTAGTTGAGGTAATTAATCAGGCAGCTGAGTAAGCGACACCTACAAAATAGATCAGCATCTACTCACGAGCGGGCTACACCTCAGAGATGGCGAAGCTTAAACACCATGTATCTAGGTGTAGACGACACGCACATTGTATAAATATAGATTAGGCATGGGAGGACTACGCAGAGGCTAGGAAAGAGATGAAATGGCGCACCAATGAGCTCGCACGAGATCTACATCGCCAACGAATTGAGCAGGCAACAGAGTCAATAGATGGATTCTGGAGAATTGCCCGTTGGGTCTACAATAGGGGCAAACCACGTGCCATGTTTACCCCAACATTACACTACAATAACACGAGTTACACAGCCCTAAAGGAGAAAGCAGCTCTATTCCGAGAGGTCCTCCACCCAGAGCCCCTGGAGGCAGATCTGTCAGATATTGGACCACAATATAGATATCCCAAACCGTATACGATGCCACCAATCACATTAGACAAAGTCCGAACAGCAGTAACCAATGTGAAGCCCAACAAAGCACCAGGGCTAGATGGGATCCTCAATCTAGTCCTACAAAGGCTGCTCCCTACTATCGAGGCCTATCTCGTTAATCTCTTTAATGCATGTCTACGTCAACAATACTGCCCTGACTATTTCCGAAAGTCGACAACAGTCATCCTTTGCAAGCCTGGAAAGCCTGATTACTCTAATCTAAAGGCGTACTGCCCAATAGCGTTACTGAGCACGATTGGCAAAGCACTAGAATCAGTGTTAGCCAGACGTCTCAGCTATCTAGTGGAGCAATATAATCTTTTACTAAAGCAACATATTGGAGGACGTCGCGGCTGCTCATGCGAACTAGCAATCCATCTCTTACTAGAAGAGACCCATAGTGTGTGGAGAGAGGGCTCACGAGTAGCCTTAGAGCTTGCACTTGACGCGGCAGGGGCTTTTGATAACGTTAATTATATAAGGCTGATACACAACCTACGAAAGCGCCGGGTACTAGATGACCTGATTGGCTGGATTAAGAGCTTTCTAAGCAATCGCCGCACATCAATCACACTCCTAGAGGGCAATATGGGGGAATTTCTAGTTAATACAGGTATTCCGCAGGGCTCCCCATTGTCACCAATCCTATTCCTATTCTTTAATGCAGATCTTATTGAGCAGATACTCACTGAGTACCCGGACGTGATTGTACTTAGATATATTGACAATATCTTTATCATGACATATGGGACCTCCGCCGCAGCTAACTGCTGCATACTCACTAAAGTATACTAGGTTGCAGAGCGCTGGGAGAGGTCACATGCCTCTAAATTTGCGCCTGCCAAATATCAACTTACCCACTTTTGGCGGAAGCACCAAATAGTGCCTAAGCCGAGTGGTAGGCTGGATGTACCTCTCACAATCAAGGGAGTAGAAATTAAGCCTACAGACTCAATCAAATATCTAGGAGTTTATCTGGATACCCACCTCACTGGGGAAGTGCACGTACAGGAGATGAGAAAGAAGGCTGCAAAACTGGTGGCGGGATTAAGCTCAATTGCAGGATCGACATGGAGAACGCCCCTGGTTCATCTAAGGAAGATATACATAGCTGTCCTCTAACCATAGATCATGTACGCGTGCTCCACGTGGTATATACGAGGTGGAAGAGGGTTCACCGGTGCGCAGCGAGCTGCAGAGCAAGCCATCCGATCGATCTAGGATCAGGCTCTTCACCAGATATCTGGCGCGTTCAAACGTATGTCACGACAGGCCCTAGAGGTCTGTCTCCATGTACCACCTGCAGAGCTCACGCTCGCAAAGCTGGCTGAGGAGGCCTGCCTGCGGATCATGACCTCACCACTTCGATCTACGCTTTACCAAATACATGGCCAAGCCTACTGTAACGACCCATACACGTTGCCACTTCATCGATTGGAAACAGCCATTAACCGCAAACTGGGATGTAATACTAGCCAACGCATCAAGACAATCTACCTCTTTGTAGTGCCACCGTGGTAGGAGCTACCAGAAGCAAGGATTAACGATACCCGTGAGGAGGCTATTAAGGCTATTGAAGCAATCTCAGGAACAGATATAACAATACAGTTCTTTACCGATGGGAGCGGCTTTGACAATGGGATTGGAGCAGCGGTCTACTCATCAATAGGATAGGCTTATAAGCTAGTAGGCTTATCTGACACATATACTGTTTATACAGGGGAACTGGAGGGAATCGATGCGGCATTGGAAATCCTACTCCGAAGCCAGCCATGCGATGACAACCCACACGAAGCCACAATCTACACAGATAATCAAGCCGCAATACGCGCCATGTGCCAGCCAGGGCGGTCCTCTGGGCAGTATATCCTTCGACGGATCGTACGACACCTGGGCCTCCTACGCGACAACCGATCTCGATGGCGTGTACGACTACAGTGGGTGCCAGGCCACGAAGGGGTCCCAGGCAACGAGAAAGCAGACCAGCTGGCAAAGTTGGCTGCAGTCGAGGCGACACGGTGTACACAGGAGAACGCCCGCATAGCCAGGATCAGCGCACCCAATCAGACTACACCATACGCCGCACGAATGTCGTATATTCCAAATCAGTCAACTATTCTTACGGCAGTGTGTCGCCAGAGGCTACATGCAGGCTTTGCAAAGAGGTGGAAGGAACAGTGGGAGCATACCAACCATGGATGGCATCTCTATTGGATAATCAAAGCACCAACGAAGATGGTGTTGCAGCTGCACGAGGGATTACAACGGGCTTGGAGTTCAGTGTTAATCCAACTACAAATAGGTAAATCAGCGCTACGCAGCTTCTTAGCGAGTGTACGGATTGAAGACTCACCTCAATGCGAATGTGGCCTTGGGGATCAGGATACGGCCCACGTCCTCATACGGTGTCCTACCCATATAAACCTGCGTATGGAGACTCTCTGGAAAGAAGCACGCGAAACAGATTATCGGAAGCTCCTTAGCGAACCTCAGTGGGTTTGGCAGAGTAATAAATTTATGATGCGGACTGGTCTATTGACGCAGTTCCATCACGTAACCCCCTTAATAACCACGCGCTCACAGTGAGTGCGACACTACCCTGATGAAGAGTAACCACGTTGATTCGGCTCGGACGGATCAGCCACTTGACACGTTTGGAAATAGAACCGGGCACCAAAACATAAATATCACGTCACCCTGCACCGAGATCCTTCACTCTTTTTGTATATATACATATCTCCTTTGTTGGTTCGGCGTTCTCTTCGCTCGTTATCTGTTGTTGGTGGTCTTCGGATCTGGATACGGATACGTGTCGAGACTTTCGCGTGGAGTTGACTAAGTCAGCGCCAAGCCGGAAGCGTCTTGGCACGTTGACGTTGATTTATGCTTTTATACGGTAGTACGCCCGCTGCCCAATTAGAAGGCGCCGCCGGCCCGGGTTATAGCTGAGCATGATATCTTTTTGGGGGGTGGATGATATCCTGTTGGCGCTAGTGTAATAAAAAATTTCCTCTAGTTACCCTTTTCAGACAAGTAGATATCACGACGCTTGGACCAACGAGAAAAAATACAATAAAATACAAGGATTACCCGGATTTACACATAAACAAGACATATACAATTCATATGGACTCCATATGGAATCTCAACCACAATATTTAGTCAACATCACGAAACTTAGATAGATACATTGTATCGATATCTTTCGACATATGGATTCAGCAAGATTTCTGTAGCGATACTTTCCAATTATTATATAGATTTGACGATATTTATAAGTATATTCTCTCTATTAGTTGTGTTATGTTGAGCAACAGGTCACATGGAATATATTTTGTTTGTATTTTGATAGTATAGAGCACTTTTCCTTGCTGCAACTTATGTTCTACTCATGTCTTGCTTATCTCTTCTCCCTTTTCCTTCTGCTTTCATTCTTAACACTACATTTTTACACACTTGCTATCAAGAGATTTTTCCTTTTTTATATTGATTCCATCTGCAAATCATATCCCATTCATCAGGCGATCATACCCTGAGGACCAGTCAAGGTTCTGAATGCACCCTTGCGCGCTGCTGACTTCGACAACAGAGAGGTCATTGAAGCTGAGCAAAAGAGCAAGGAATTTGGGTACTTCTACAGTTTATAATATATTGAATCCATATGGAACTCTTGTACTAATACAAAATGCAGGACCAGTTCCCATCCTTGATAAGGAATGGAAACCACAGAAGCTTATCGCGTATAAAAAGGAGCTCGCAGTCTGGAAGTAGAAGGGCAAGCCCGGTCCCCAACCACGCAGTACGTATTAAAATCATATAAAATTATCGCGATGGGTTTAATAATTGTCACAGAACCTTGTCTGACTACCCATAATAATGAGGAAAGTCCTCACAAGGTTGTCCTCTTAAAGGCTCATGGTCGAGTGTAAGTTTCCTGATGGGTTCCATATCGGATATCGCTAACAATGTTATTAGGTGCCCAGTCGCTATGAATGGTACCCAACAATATAGCTTTATTTGCGAACCTTCCTAAAAGCAAGACTCAGCTAGCTTTGCTAGTAATCCTGATGTTAGTAGTCTTTCAATTCCATATAGAACCCATGCTAATCATTGATAGTTCTAGCATCATCTACGTGAGGAATACCCTAGCGTTATTCAAATGGCCGATAAGACTGCCCTATCCAATGCTAAGTGTATTGCGGGAGAAAAGTGAGTATTTCCACCTAGTTTCTATATGTCCACCACATTTAATTAATCGCTGACTGTGATGGTAGTGCGCTTAAGCACTATGTGTTGACTGGTGGCTAGCGCAATGCTCGTTTTATTAAGGAACCTGACCTTCCTAAGTCCAGTATAATCGACTATTACTGTGATTCCCTTGAGCGGATCGCGTAAGTATATAGAATCCATATACAACTTTTGATAAATGCTAATTACTATTAGATTAAACGATAGGAACTTCGCTAAGAAATGGAGAACAAGTTTTCATCGTTCACACATAACTCCCAGCCTCTCTCAGCGTCATGTAAGTTTAGATTCTATATAGTAGTGATATATTTTGACTAATTTTTTTGTGTGATAGCGTGTCCTGCATGACATGGATGCTCGATATCTGGACTTCAACATCGATCTAGAGGTCGGAAAGGATGGTTGTAAGCCATTAGATTAGGAGGTTGAGTGAAAGTGAAGATACTGGTGCGGAAGAACGAAGAGTTTGCAGAAAAAATAAAATACAATCATAGTACAAGAATTTGAAACAGAATGAAAGCGAAGCGATTTGATCATGTATCTGCTCGAGCAACTCTAAGCTTTAGTCGCTTAGATTGTCTGGCTACACAATGAGAATCAGCTGCAACTACGTACGAATTCATGTAAAGATAGGAACCTACCCATAGAATAAATGTCTTTTGACCGAACCATCCTCACAGGTCGCCTGCAAGAAATGGCCTGGGATAGTGGTAAATCAGGCTCTGAATTCAGCGAGTCCACTAGAGCCAAGACTGAACGCGCCCTTTGCACAAGCTCCAAGGGTGCTAATGAATTGCGTATTAATACATTCAGCAAGAGCGCTGGATCAATAACCTAAAGAACTAAGGTCAGCAAGAAGTACATACACTGAATCCCCGTGGTAGATTAAAGTGATCAAGATGTAGCCTAAGTCAAATCCCTATGCTAATCCAGGAGAATTCATATTAATTTCATATAAGTTCCATATTATATCATCAGATACTATAGGGTTCTTACATACAACCCTAACGTTCCTCTCGGATACCCATGTCAATTCCATAAGGCATTGATATAGACAACATATGTATATCATATGATTTACATAAGCCTTGACTGGTTTCTGTGCTTAACTTACTGTAAGATCTATCTCAACCTAAGGGTTTTCTGTGATGTCCTCTTGATGCTGCTGTTGTTTGACCCTCCCCTCCTGCACCAGCCTTTCTTTCTGAAACCCAACACCCGCTACATCCTGTTTAGTGGATATCAACTCTTCATTCCCCTGCACCGTACATGTTTCTAAGTCCTTGTCAGAAATATCCCCTGATTCTGTGGTCCAATTGTCGGTGGAGTCTCCAAGCTCTTGAGAAGGCTTCTGCCTGATAGTCTCCGAGGCTTTTCCTAAGGGCTTGTCTAAGGGCTTTTCCAAGCTCTTAGATGAGGGTTTCTGAGATGATTCTTTAGATGCCTCCTCAACAGGCTGTGCCTGAATAGGCCTCTTAGTCGCCCTCATCCCAGGTGACTGTGAGGAACCATTAGAAGACTTATCTAAGGATTCCTTAGAGGAATTATTAGATATGTCTTCTGAAGATTCTGTTTCTAGTATTTCTTGTTCCTTGGAGCATTCTGCATGTTTTCTTAGCATATCCTTAGACTAGCGAGATCGTGCGGATAGGTTTTCAAGCTCCTCAGAATGTGGCTGTTTAAGATATGGCTGAGCATACCCAGCTGACTAACAATGAAATTGTGTGCCAAATTTTCTCACGAAATTAGGATCGCTCTCCCTAGTATACATTAGATTATTTAATGATGTCCATATAGTAACCATTTACTTATGCTATCATTTCATAAGCAGTGGCAAATCAGTAAAGTAGATTGTCGATTTGTACCGGCGCGGCCGGATTCGGCTGGCTCTTCGGGATCGCCATCTTCGGCCTAGTGTCTTTCATTTGAGGTTTAGCGGGTCCCGTTTGGGTTTAGACTTGTGGTGCCTGTCCCGATGGAGGATAGTGCGTGTGACACTCATCTCGACGACTATATAAACCTCGAGTGCGTCGCTCAACGACCGCCGGTCGTGTGCATCCTTAATTTTCTCTCCCTCGATAATTTTGCGCATCCACGGCCCTCACTAGCGGCCCATGAGCCGTCTCACAGCTGAAAAATTCGTCCTTGACTGGGCTGGTGGACCGTGCCATTGTTACATTGGATGTTTCTATTCTCTCCGTTCCCTCGTGATTAACGCTTCAGAGAGTACACCTATAAGACATACTCTCAAGATTTGAGGAAGCTTATCATACGGTACAATTTTCTGCTTATACTGGTAGTTGGGGGAGGTCTTTCTTGCGTTGAACCTCACATCCATCTCACCACATTCTGAGTGTCTACCTTTCAACTAAACATTGCGTCTTGGGTAGTCCCTATGGACTTGCGCGTATTGCAGTGGGGAAAGACAGCCGGAGCTCGCGTATCTTCTCCTCATCGGGCATAATATAGGATACGATGAATCACAACATCCACCTGGCCACCGTGGCGGATGGAATTCGGAACTCTGTCGAGTGCATTCCACTTTCTTAGGAGTGCGAGTTTCTAGCTGATTGGATGGAAGCGTCCTCCTATGCCAATGAATACACCAGGCTTCGTCATACGTGGCTCAATGAGGATTGAACTGGTTGCATGAAGATTTTAGCGGTGCAAGGATCATATGAGTTAGATCGAGTATTGCCTCTTTCTGTCCATCCAAAGTCATTCTGAGGGTCTCAGATCGTCTTATTACCAATCATACTTGAAGGAAGGTTGATTTGAAGTTCCACCCAAATTAGTATTCCACGACTAACTAATATTAGGCATTCCATTGATCAATATTCAGGCGGGTAGAGCGCATGAATTGATTTCTGACGGTGATGTCCGAATGCAACTATGAAACCATGCAGGAGGGTGGCTCCCTATATCCACTGAGCTGAAAAGCTAGCTTTGAAGAAAGAGCCTGTGGCATTCCGCCAGTGTTGCATCTAGGACATTTCTATCTCTATGTTGTTATCTATCAACGGGGCAATTCTGTCTATGAGACTGCGCTTTACAAGGGTGGAGGAACTCGCCCGTCACCTTGCTGGAGCTCTGCCTCGTCTTCTTGGTGGAAAATTACGAAGCGAAAGACGAGCTTGTTGAATCAAGGGCCTTCTACACTGCGCCACGGTTGCATTCAGTATGCTCATAGATCCACTGATTCAGGATCCATCACCATACCCTTCAGCTACAATGTGAAGGTCCAGTGTTTGAGGCTATACTAGGACTATGGAACCTAATTCTCGATCTTTGCGCAATCCCAGTTGGATCTCTCTACCAATAAGAAAAATCCCGCAATCAGAACTACATTGCCGGTGACTACTGACCGAAATAGCTTCCACTGCTGCTGGGTACAATAGGGTGGTCAACAGAACATCCTGATTGGGCTGAACCGCGCGACATATTGATTTGGAATAATCTAGATCGGTCTCCTTCCTATTCAAGGAATTACCCAGCCTGTCCGTGCAGATTTGGTGACAGACCCTAGGGAAGCTAGTCTTACAAGTTGGGTTTGTTTCTTTCCTATCTTTCCTATTATGGGATTACCGAAATCGGTAAAAATTGACGTTTACAATATTGATTCAAGCCTTTCCCAGGTTTCCTATATAAATCCCAGTGAGGCCACCAGAGAACACAGCAAAATCTTATTATCATAAGTAACCGGCCTCTTCCGTTATTCAGCTCTCTTATGCAACTCCAGCTATGGCAGACATCTCCCTTGACAATATGGTCATGTACCAGTATCGTGAGCCTAGAAAGCTGTCTAAGTTACCAGCGATCCCTCACGGGATGTCTTCATTTCAATCGCACATGATTTCTTCTATGTCTCACCCTCTCACTACCTGCCCCTACACATCGACTGTGCGGCCCGCATCTCCAAGCCTTCTTATTGAAGAGAACCCTTCTTCTATTCCTCATATCCGCCTTACGACGGCGCATACTCAAACTCAATCCGATGGTTTGCATCAGCCGGCAGCAGCCATACCTATCGATTCCGAGGAACACGGCGTCTGTAACACCACAATTTGTCAGAATGAATCCCGGAATGAATCTCAGAATAGTAAGGGTGACCTCCTTGAATGCTAGTATACTGAACCTAACAATGTCTTTCCAGCAGATGAGGGATCTTGCAACAACTACTATGTCGACGGAGAGAAGGACATAGCCGGACTTACAAATGACACGGAAATGCCGACAGCTGAAGAATTAGCGGCAGTATGGTCTCCAGAATTGGATGCCCCATCCCATTATTCTGACTGCGAGCAACACGGTAGCACCATCCCAGAGAGTCCAATATGGGAGATGCCGCCTGATGTTGCAAATAAATCCACCGTCCCGACTAAATGGCCTAGTGGGAACTCCGTTGATCAAGTATCAATCAGTCCTATTGACACTATTCCAATCATTGACCCAATATGCCTTCGCAATCCAACTATCACTATCCTGGAGGACAACGATAGTCAGCCAATTGTACACCAAATCCCTCCAACCGATGGAATTATAGCGATCGATTTTGCACCGATCCAATCCCAGCAGATTGATAGCCGAACGTCGGGATTAGTAAGAAAGCGTCATTTAAACAAGTCACGACCGAAGCAGTCCACTTCAGCAAGAGCAACATCTGAACGTCTATCAGTTACAGACCCTGCTCGAAATCTCCAATCCAGCAACACACCCCGTGCCCTTCGGCACTCGCGTCGTTCAACCTCAGCCCAGAGCACAGAAAGCGATGATTCAGAGGATAGTGACTACCGTGAGCACAGTCATGCAGAAGACCAGATAACAAACCTCGAGTCAGAACCTCGTCCGGCAAAAAGACAGAAGCGGGCTGACGCTGGCACACATCCTTATCGCCAGCATCGAGGAAGACTGCGGGAACAAGATCATTCAACAGCATCGTTACAGAGTCAGCCAAGTCCAGAGTCCATGGTACAGAATTCGACCGGTCCAGAGACAATCCATATTGATGGTCGTCTTCTCCGTAAAGTGTCCTTGGGCCGAGCTGAGTATTGCTGCTGGTTCACAGAGGATCAAGGCTCGACCGCCCTTAGCCCTGCCTTATCTGATTGTTTGGCCTCATTTCAGAAGCAGGCTAACGAGCAGGATCAGTGGACCAGCATGTCTGACCTTCAAGTTATTAACATTGAAGGCTTATTTACTCGGGAACTCAAGCCTTGTGGGTATACATGGAGCTGTTCATTTAAAGAGAGATATACACCACCACAGAATGACAAATCATCTCACGAAGAACACTTAACCCCAGGTGAAGACGGCTTTATGGAAGACAACGAACTGTCCCAGCTTGTGGAAACACCCGTATCGTCGAAAGGCAACGAGTACACTCCCGAAGAAGACAAACTGATAATACAACTCAAAGAGGTCGAAAAGCTTCCATGGTCACGTATAGCGGCACATTTTCGTGGAAGAACGAAAAGCGCTCTTCAAGTACGATATTGTACGGCTTTAAAGGATAAGCGGCATAAGAGTCAGACAAAAGGTCGCAGGAAACCGAGAACTAGCCAACCAAGGGTTGCTGCAGAAAAATCTCTACAAGATATCGAGAATTCAACTCCCAGTCGCCAATATAGCCTACGGCAGTCACGACAATTTCCAGATCGTTATGTTCCGGTATAGAGTTCCAGGATATGAGCCTGTGTGAATGCATATCATGTTCATCCAATTCGTAGGGCGACCCTAGTATAGTCTTGGCGATGGAGTGTAATATCCTTTTCATATAGTGGAGACGGTTCGCATGTCAATGCTGTGAGTTTAGAGAGCTATATAGCAATCATGTCAACTACCGAGCTATGCTAGCAAATTCATTACTTCTTCGACTTAACTACCTAGTATTATCGCTGCGAATTGCATTATCAGAGGCTAGTTTGACACATCTCAATCTTGCTATTGGGGTCTGGCTTTTCAATAGATTCAACACTTTCACCGATAAACAGTATTAGAGCATCGGAGTCGCGACAAGTATGTCCCAAATCTAGTAGACATATGCTCCATATAATTTCCATGATGGGCCATCTTCTGTTTTTAAAACTCTGGATGCATAGACCGGAACTGCAGCCAGTCTACATGACATTCCCTCATATCCGATATCCTTCACATGGTTTCTGCGCTTGATAAATGTGAAGAATATTATAAGTATGCAGCTTCTTATTGTTGACTTCCTTCTTGACATCGGTAGCCAGACACCGAACGTCTTCCGGCGAGAAACCTAATACTCGACAGAAGGGAGCTAAGCTGAGTGTTTCTACACTCTCTAAAATCGCGAGGTTATACCATCTGCCCACCTCTTTTTCATGCTCATCTGTATGCCAAGGATTCATAGGTAACCCGACTACTTGATGATCGATGTTGATAAACCCCTGGTTTTCCAAGACAGATACTGTTTCTTTAACGCTATGGCCAATAGGTCGCCACGACATCTCCATGGCCTTTTGAAGCCACCGGTACCACTTATGCATGGATGTATGCTCCAAAGAGCCATCCTCACATCGGGGTGCGAAGTCAATCTCGACTTGTTCAAACCAGCCACCCGGTCGTAGATGCATGAATATTCTGCGATATAACGAAGACCAACTGCTTACACTGCCACAACCCATTTGCATGTGGATCACATCCCAATGATCTTCACCTAGGGCCCATTGATCCTCAAAGTCACGGGGCGCATAGAAGTCACAATTTGGGGGACGGTTAAGTGGTTGAATCTTTGCAAGATCCACTCCGATCACAAAAGCCTCTGGATATTTGTTAGCGACATCGATAGCCCATATTCCAGTGCCGCAGCCAAGATCGAGCACTCGTGCATTAGAGGGATGAGGAGCATATAGCAACCCATCGCCTATCCTGGCTTCAGTGATGACTTTGTGTAGCAAATCAAGGCGATCCTGTTCTTGCTCGTCACACGGCCACATATAGATTCCTCTGCGATATCCGTGGTATGTTCGTCCATTCTCTGCATGCGGTGGGTGTCGTTCAGGAAGACTTTTCTCAGGTCATGCTGTTAGCAATCGGCAAAAACTCTAAATAACAATTTT
This sequence comes from Talaromyces stipitatus ATCC 10500, assembly GCF_000003125.1. Taxonomy (NCBI): domain Eukaryota; kingdom Fungi; phylum Ascomycota; class Eurotiomycetes; order Eurotiales; family Trichocomaceae; genus Talaromyces; species Talaromyces stipitatus. The sequence continues at coordinate 199,615 of NW_002990113.1, read as the reverse complement.
GATAGTGGGGTTATGTACACATAGTTGCAAGAGTGACTCAATATTTTATCCTCCATTACAGACGAGCTTCCAGTGGAGAAATTCATGCGCAACGAGGAGAGGAAAAGTGATGTTCAAGATCGTCTAGGATTATTCGTCCGAAATAAGACCAATGAGAAAGCTGATTTATTATACTGGTGCATAACTGAATGCGAGCTACCTGTGCCTTGCATGTAACCAAGTGAAAATAATAGGCTGTGGGAAATATCGGCGTTTCGTTGGTTTATTGGCTATCCCGGATATGGTGATGGCAGCACATAAATCCTTTCCAAGGCTCTTATTGGATATCAACCTCTCCTCGATATAAGGATTTGCCAAGGGAGTCCCCTTACTAAATTAGCGCGCACAGCCTTGCACTATATTATGTATGGCAGCCTATGCCAGAGATTTCTTTTATAACTATGTGACCTATCAGCTTGCTACGATCTTGAAACCGTCTAATGGTGTCATAAAGAGACCTGGTTGACTGTGCAGCGGCTGTTACAACCGCAAGCACTGAAGCAGTGACGCTTAATGGATCCGCCATTCTGGTATAAAGGAGTTAAAAAGAGGAGCGATGCAAATCTATGCTGTGGCGAGAGCCAAGGGAGGAACTCCAAACTCCCATCTCAAGCTTGCGAAGCTATATCAACTTATCAAGAGAAGGAATGATTCCCGTGCCACAGAATACACGTGGACAAAGGAGAACTGAGAACGGCGCTAAGGCAGCGGCAGCAGCCAATGATAAGATGTGTTCCCGCATCTTCGCATTCTAGAAGGATGAGCGCTAAATGAGGTCGTCTAATTTGTCCGTGTCACTCAAAGCAACAATGCCTTGCTTCGTGACTAACCAATAGACTAGAACAGAGGAATCTACTGCTGGTAGTCATTGGTCAAGTGAGAAAGGATATTTCGGAGTATCTAAGTACGTTTATTCAAGATGCTACATCACGTACATATATAAGTTCCATTCTGGCCAATCATTAACCGGCTCTTCTGATATGCATTTCCCGAGGGGTGACGCCATAAGTATTCCTCCTGCGCTAACTGCTTCAGGATAGCGTGTTCCAGTTGGTTACCTAAGCAGCGCCGTTCCGGCGCTGCCACGCTAAAAATTTCTCACATCCCCGTGTTGCTTCCGTCGTCTGACATTGGCAGAGAATGCATTTGACCACATATCCGTACTTCGTCTTTCTCTTCGCCCTCTCAAAACCAAAGAGGAACCACATTAGCTATCAAGCTCGTGAAATTTTCACCAACTCAGCCCATGGCCGAAGCGTTTTGAGTCAGCTTGACGGCGAGCAACTAGGATCAGGTCAAAGACTAATCTGTTTAACTCGCTTCTCACGCGGCGATGGTAAGGACCATACCTTCGGTAGGCTCTCTACAGTCTCCATTTCTTGCTTTACTTGCATGTTGGTGAGCTCCCGGAGCATTTGAAATAGCACAAGCAGCGGATGTCTCCCTTGACCACCAGAGGGTCAGAACGAGTTGGTGTTAGAACGAGTTGGTGTTAGAACGAGTCGGTGTCAGAACGAATCGGTGCCGGAACGATTTGGTGCCGGTATGAGCTAGTACCAGCACGAGATATTGTCGGTACGATTTAATGCCAGTACGTACGAGTTGGTGTCAGTAGAGTTAGTACCAGAACGAGTTGGTGTCAGTTCGAGTTGGTGTCAGTTCGAGTTGGTGTCAGTACGAATTGGTGCCAAAAACTGAGTTGGTGTCAGTTCGAGTTGGTGTCAGTACGAATTGGTGCCAAAAACTGAGTTGGTGTCAGTTCGAGTTGGTGTCAGTACGAATTGGTGTCAGTACGAATTGGTGCCAAAAACTGAGTTGGTGTCAGTACTACTTGGCGTCAGTTCGAATTGGTGTCAGTACGAATTGGTGCCAAAAACTGAGTTGGTGTCAGTACTACTTGGCGTCAGTTCGAGTTGGTGTCGGTTCGAGTTGGTGTCGGTACGAATTGGTGTCAGTTCGAGTTGGTGTCAGTACGAGTTGGTGTCAATACGAATTGGTGTCAAAAACCGAGTTGGTGTCAGTACTAGTTGGTGTCGATACTAGTGCGAGTTGGTGGCCGTTATCTAGGCCTTGGCGTTCGAATTAGCGGACGCCATTTAGAGCTCCCGCCATATAAAGGAGGGCTTTGCTAGGGCGTTGTAGTACGTCAAGGGGGTTAGGGTTTCGATTTCAAGTGAGAGTAGATTCGACGCATAAATCAAGACTTTGCCTTGAGAGTCCGAACTATGCAGTCTCCCTCTACGCACGCTGAAGCTCATCTGGAAATTGAGCGAAGTCGTAACTACAAAGGAACTGCTAAGATTGATCTCGAAGAAATCGGCTTTCATCCTGATTCCTCACAATCAGTCGAACAGCACATCATTGATCGGCTCTGTGAAAAATTTCAAAAGGAAGGCTGTCGCCGACTTGATGCTCAAAATCATGTTGCGGCTATCATTTCTCTGCAAGACCTCCGTGCGGCATTGCAAGCCGCTGGGAAATCTTTCAAGGACTTGCTAACCTCTGATCCCAATCATTTACTCCATCTCCAATTCTTGGCTGGCCAAGTCCTTTGCTTACATGGTCGACATCGTATCCGAGCTGGCGCCAAGGTTCTTACCGCTGGTGATCGATGGTGGACGGTCGACATTTATCTCGAAAGTACGTCTACTCCGGAAAGTCATACCCCCTACCTTCGCCACACCGATTGACGTGGGATTGTAGATATCAGTTATGAACTACGGACTGCCCTCACAGAAGGATATTTTGAGAAGGAACAGCCAAGCGATGGAGAGATTTATCGGAAGATTCGTCGGTACCAAAAAGAACCGAATGCTTTTATTCAAAGAATGTGGTGGGCGCGCCTGACTGATGATAAAGCCCGGTACCTCCGACAGCTCTCCAAGAACATCGACCTTTGTTCCGCCTTTGATGCCCTGCTGTCGATTCCTGGACTGTGGGGTGGGATGAGCTTGGAACATGTGGCCAACGTGATAGCATTGCGCTGTGATGAGGTCATTTGATCTTCCATTCCTTTTGACCCGGGCTAACCGTTTGCAGGAAATCGTGCACTATCTGACTTCGCACCTCCGAGAATTCTGGATCTCCCTCGTGACTTCCGACCCGACCAATCCTGATCTTGAGGCGACGATGAAGATCGACGCCCACACGGTCGAGATATTGGAGCTGATGGCGCCAAAAGCCTCATACAGGGACGCTAGAAAGGTTCAGCGTTTGTTACGCAGCGGAAAAGTTCTCTCCAAATTTAATTTATCCGAGAGAGCTCGGATGTGGAAATGGTTGCGTGATTACGATGGCATCATCCCTTCCTTGCGAACGTTCTTTCGAGATATCGAATATTTCAAGGAATGTGGCAATGCAATGAAATTGCTTGTCAACTTCAGCAAAAATGGGCCGACGGTGCGGCGGGCTATGCGGTGTTGTTACAATCCTAGAGATTCTCTCGAGGAAGGATGTCTCATCCAGACGTCCGAGGACACCTTTGAAAGGCAGTTCGGTAGCCGTGAAGTGCAGCAAGAGCTTTCTTATCGACAGCTTTGGCTGTACGCAATGCGTGTTTACCCCACATTGACCAAACCCAACCCGTTGGCGAAATCCCAAAATAAAACGCTGGACGCAATAGTGATCTATGAGATAGCGATGTTCGCACATAAGTTGGGCTTCCAGTCCCCGGCTATTGAGAAGCTCATCACACATTCCCCGGATGCGATGATTGCACAGAACGCCTTGTTCAACGCTCGGGACCAGGAACGGTATGAATACGACGCCACAGTCTTTCCCACCCTAGTCCGCCGCATTGTAGAATGTTTCTCGATGGCTACACCCCGCGGACAGCCACAGATCCCTAGTCTCGTGGATTCTACGGCTGATTTGAAAGAGTGCTGTGGACTTCCTAGCAGTCAGGCCCAAAGACACGACCGCAGACTACTCTTCCTTGACTCTCTGCACACTGATACAGTTGATGTCTCAGGAACAGTGTCGACATGGTATGTGCGGCGAAACGTTTATTTCGCTTTTTTTGGAAGGCTTTATGGCTTTTCTGACAGTCTTCGAGTGCCCGTTTCCACATCATCAACATTTCCGCTAGATCGTGATGTAACTAGCAGACCCAGCTCTGTCGCTCATGAAGGGAGTGAAATCGGAGCTCCACGGGTGGAATGTATGGATCCCATACCAGGTCCAGGGAATACCGAGAGTAGGACTGAGATCGCCAATCCAGCAACCCAACAAGGAGAGGCCAACGAAGTCGTTGCTGGAATTGAATTATCTGACCAACCACAATCACTAAGGGAGGAAGAAACCTCAGTTGTAGACCAAGAACACTTCCAGAGAGAAGCAGAAGAAAATGCCGTTGAGGGCACAAAGCTAAGAGACGCTCCACATGAAGAGAACGAACTGGAGTCTGATGAATCCCCAAAGTCGGGACTTCTAGAACTGGATACTCCAAATGGCTTGCAGCCTGGGACTGGGTACCCTTCCAATATTTTATCCCCATCCCTCCAGTTGAAAAACGACCTATCAAACTTCATCGCCAAAATACATGTGTTGACAAGTCCACTAGAAGATGATCTGCAGCAAATTGGCCAACTCAGAAGTCACATTATCGATCAAGCAAACGACGCGCGGAAGCGCGAAAATACAAATGATAATACCTCTGGCATCAACAAGAAGCTGAAGTCGGGCAATGAACGGAAACGTCCATGAACCGGAACTATTGTAGGGACTCATTCTTCCCCGTTGAACGAAGCTGAATCCATACGCTTGGTTTTGCTTAGGACTCTGATAAAAAAAGCCGGCCAATCTTTTAATGTTGTGACTTTACATAAGATCTACGAAATGGGCGATCGGATTATCGATGAAACCAATGTTATCCTGAACCGTTGGAGTGAGTGGTTGTTACGAGAATTTCAAGCACCTGGCGTTTCCCTTCTACCTTGCCGCAACCTTTCGTCCGCAGAGATTTGTATTGCTGCGTATCGGCTTTTAGCATCAACCCACAATAGCAGTCATCACAGATCGGTACATCGCCGTCTAGCTCAAGTTCTTCTTTACATCTTTGTCCATGAATTTGATAAAGAGTTGCAGAAAAGAGAGGACAAGCAGGAGGTGGTGCTCCAACGTAACGGCCGTAAAATGATGACTATCGTTCACGACTTGATAGTAGAAAAGGTCGGTGAATTTGAAAAGAATGGCAAGAAGTGGAATTGACAGGACGTGGTGGAAGATAAAAATCTTGGGAAGCGGTGGTAGCGACTGGGAAGTGGTATTGGATTTGTTGTCATTCTGACCTGTGCATCAGACTTAACAACTAGTCATATGTAAGCCGACCCTCATCGAACTGACAATAATATGCTGACATTTTACTAGGGAATATCGAGCCTCCTTTACTGATGCCAAGTTAGATCTCTTGGTTAATTATATTAGGAATGCGTATCCCAGCGCTGTGGGTCATCTCCAATCATTTGACCCTATAATTCAACGCCTGATCGCGAATATGTCTTTGTCCACAGATGACATTCTCCATCCATACCCTTCATGCTTGCGATTTAAAGCCCCATCTGAAAATGTTCAAGGACTAGATTAGAGCCATCAATGGCTACTGCAACAGAAAAGCTCTTGCACAGCTTCAGGCAAGACTAAAGAATGATTGTTGGAGGCACCTTCTATTTGTAAATTCTTCAACAGTTCACCTGTTTGTTGCTTACAGCTCACTTATATGCAGACACATAGTTCAACAGGACATAACATTTCTCTATTATTTGGCCTTATGATTGGCCAGCGACCACTCATGATTACAATCACTATGTGAAAAGACTGACAGCTATCTTCCTGCCATGTACGCGACGATTTTCAGAATTTTAAATCTGCACTGTATACTATTTTAATTTAAAGGATGAAAGTATTCAAATGGAGTATTTAGATACCATCTCCAAATATCTCAAAACTGTCCTAGCTAGAAGTCCCTTCCATTGAATATAATGGGACATCACTCTGAATCTGAACCCTATTTTCCGAAATGGTGTGTCAGAACTAAAACAGTGAAACAAATCCAAATGTGAGGCAACCCCGCTAGACTTGATATCCGCAGAGTTGCTCTATTCCATGCCAATTTTTGATACAGTATGCTGTTCATTCAGCATACGTCTCATTCAACTTGGCCGGCTGAGAGTGTTGTAACACTTGCATCGTTTTCTTTTGAGTTAATCATCTAAGAAGACATCTTAGTTATCAGATGTTTAAGAACAAGCTTAAAGATTACTAATAGATGGGCGGTATACTCATTGATTAGATTACTTAAGGGTATGCGTTGATTCATATGTACGGTGCGTCAGGTTGTATGGGCCAATGTTGCCTCATGTTGCGTTTTATCATACAAATCCGTATACATTCTTACAATCTTAAAATTCCAACACTTGCTGTCCCGTCATTTTGAATTTAAGCGCAAATACTTAGTCATTAACAAGAAACCAAAAAAGGGGATAGATAGAGACCAAGCATCGTGTCAGTACAAGAAACTGCAGATAAGATTCCAAACTTTTCAATAACAAAGAGCCATCAGCCTTAGCTATTTTGACATGGGCTGGCCGAACTTATGCTTGTCAAACACCGGGGTAGGCTTGCCAAAGGCCGGCGTAGGATAATCAAACTTGGGTTTCTCAGACGCCCGCATAGGCTTGCCAAAGGCTGGCGTAGAATGACCATTCTTGGGCTTCTCAGACGCCCGCGTCGGCTTGCCAAAGATTGGCGTAGCATAACCATTCTTGGGTTTCTCAGACTCCCGCATAGGCTTGCCAAAGGCTGGCGTAGAATGGCCATTCTTGGGCTTCTCAGACACCGGCGTAGGCTTGCCAAAGGCTGGCGTAGAATGACCATTCTTGGGCTTCTCAGATGCCCGCGTCGGCTTGCCAAAGATTGGCGTAGCATAACCATTCTTGGGTTTCTCAGACTCCCGCATAGGCTTGCCAAAGGCTGGCGTAGAATGGCCATTCTTGGGCTTCTCAGACACCGGCGTAGGCTTGCCAAAGGCTGGCGTAGAATGACCATTCTTGGGCTTCTCAGATGCCCGCGTCGGCTTGCCAAAGATTGGCGTAGCATAACCATTCTTGGGTTTCTCAGACTCCCGCATAGGCTTGCCAAAGGCTGGCGTAGAATGGCCATTCTTGGGCTTCTCAGACACCGGCGTAGGCTTGCCAAAGGCTGGCGTAGAATGACCATTCTTGGGCTTCTCAGATGCCCGCGTCGGCTTGCCAAAGATTGGCGTAGCATAACCATTCTTGGGTTTCTCAGACTCCCGCATAGGCTTGCCAAAGGCTGGCGTAGAATGGCCATTCTTGGGCTTCTCAGACACCGGCGTAGGCTTGCCAAAGGCCGGCGTAGGATAACAAAACTTGGGTTTCTCAGACGCCCGCGTCGGCTTGCCAAAGATCGGCGTAGTATAACCAATCTTGGGTTTCTCAGACATTGGTGTAGGCTGGCAAAATTTGGGCTTGCCACAAGCAGGGTGAGAGGTGGTGGGCTGTTGGCCGAACTTGGGCACGCTGGTCTGAGCAAATCAAATTTGGCCTTGTTAACGAAGGTGGCTGGTCAAAATTGGGAGCAATCTAAGTGCTGGTGCTTTTTCAAGTGAACTACTGGTGATCCTCTGTATTTTTGGTGGGTTTTTCCAGATATATATTTGAGGTACTATCAGGCTATAACCATAAGTGGCTTCAGAATCCCAACATTGACCCTTTTTGTTTCTGTTACTCTGCAATACTTTTTTCTACACTGATCGTTTCTAGTAGTTCTATGTTTGTCTAAACCAAATCAAATCCATATGCGGATTGGTTTCAGTAGAGTTGGTGCTAGCACGAGTTGATGTTAGCGCGAGTTGGTATCGAGTTGGTATTAGTAGAGTTGCTGCCAGCACAAATTTGGTATGAGTTGATGCTAGTACGAGTTGGATACGATGCAGGCCGATTGATGCAATCTCGCTCTTGGCTCTGCTCTCATAATGGAAAAAAAAATAATTGACAGTTGGCTCGTTTAGTATCCTTGTAGCTTTGATTAGCTTTCCCACGTTGGTGCGTATTGTACCTCAAAGTACTTGTCGGAACGTGAATATCAAACCCTACACGTTTTGGCACCGGATATAGTTAGTCTGACGCGGCACGTGCGTGCCGTGTATATCTAGCTAGCCATCCCCGTCCCCCTCGTTCTTGGGGACAAGTCACAATATTAGGAATCAAGATATCTTCATATTGTCAGGCTCATTAGGCCGCTTCGTGTTCGCGCCTTACTACCGTCTATGCTTCGTGATACGGACCGTAGTTAAACCAACAGTACTTTATCATCAATAATATATCACCACCAACTTCTTTCTTTTCTCTCGGTTGTCTGACTATCCACCATAATTCTCGATCTGCCATTATAATTGCATCAGACAGGAGATATCAAACTCAATAGCATGGTATTCAGGATAAGGCTAGAAACACAATCGCAGGCGACAAGCATCCGATCCATAATGTCTTGGATGTGCCTCTCTAACTTTATAGAAGTTGAGAAGACTTTTTTTACACTGCTGTCGCCCTGATTGATAATCATTTTAGGTACAGTATTTGGATTCGATACTCCGGGAGTGTGGTGACTGTGCTTATACCATCTCCAAATATCTCAAATTTGTGCCTAGCCAGAAGTCCTTTCCATTGATTACAATGGGACATCACTCTGAATCTGAAGTCTATTTTCTGAAATAGTGTGTTGGAACTATCATAAAACAGTAAAACGAATACCGCTGAAAAAGACGTACCCTTAATGGAGGCATTCCGGTGTTTATAACGAGGTGACCATAAGTCATCAAAAGATACAAGCTAGAATGTAAGTATGGGATCTGGTTATATCATACATTATACAATACAAGTTGCAATAACTCGGCGAAGATATGTATCAGCGTCTTGCTTGGGCTCCGTGATTTCGACAGAACCCCACAGACACCAAACGAGAAAGGTTCTGACACCGAACGGGAACGCCACTTGACAATCGAAGGACAAACTTTGAATACAGAATTGTGCAATCTCAAACGGGAACAGAAGAGTTCCAAACGGGAACAGCACGAATCCAAAACGTGAAGATATTGACATCAATTGGGAAACGGATAATGAATGATCTTTATTCCGAAAATGATGCCAATCTCAAAATGGTCACTTCGTTCTTGTGTTTCTCTTGATCCCTGACTCTCACCGGTACAATTTGAAGATGTGACATCGTTTCATTTCGTGTCATGACAAGGATGAGATAAGAATTGAAAACCGTTGTTCTCAGAATTTAGGTTTTGAATCTCTTTACACTGTTACAAGTCACTCTTCTTGAAGCTCTCCAAGGAGAGCCTCGACATCAGGTATATAAGCCGCCCATCTCCCCACGGCCACACTCAGCAATTTCCCAGATCATGGTGAGCATATCTTACTCAAAATGAGTTTACATGGTGGAGTATCTATTTCTGTGCACAAGGCGACCACTCTTCCATTAAGTCTAGCTCGGGACTCCGATAACAATAAGGTTATTCACGAAAGGAAGACTATTCAGTCGCTGATCGACGGTTCCAAAAAGCCTCCATATTCCCGAATCGATACCATTCTTACCAACTTCTTCCCAGAAAAATACGGAGAGGGATACTATGGAATGGAGATAGGCGACGTCTCATGCCGGCCGACCTTTCTCCAAAAAGTATTCAAAATACAATTCGCACCTCTGAAACGATGACTAATGTTGCATAGTTGTTACACGGACTGATCTATATTCCTGAGGTTCTTAATGTCAGCCATGGCCACTTGCATTGTGATGAAATCTATCTCAATGACGAAGGCGAAATCAAAATTGGTAAATCATTCCACCAGTGAAGGTTCTCGACTATTCCGCCGATGCTTCAGTAGGAGATGTTGGGAAGAGCATGATCCAGACAGGAAAGACGAAAGATGTTTCTCGCGGCGTGCAAGCAGTTTGCAAGATTGCCGATCAACTGCTTAGTCTCGATAGTAACTCAGATACAACCTGCATGTCATGGATCATAGCAAAGAATTTCGTCACCATGCCGAGCACTGTTGATCCTCGAACGCTTCTAAAGGTACGAATCCTTCGTGAAAATTATAGGTCAATGTAGCTAATGGATACATAGCACCCGTTTCTCAAATTCAGCCAGGATTCCTGGTATTTGTCGTCGCTTAGTGGCTTGCTCTCATTTGTGCGAACAACAGGTCTCGTTGGATGCTCAAAATCCAGTCAATAGAACGACGATGAGAAAACTGGCAATGAGGATATGACGAAGGGGTCAGATAAAGAGTATCTTCCCAAACCTTTTAGCTTGGGGCTACCATGACCTGCGCATCAATTGGTCACAACATCAAACATGTGGCCTGCCGGGCTAAAAGGCAAGATGCATGGATTAGAATACCTGTATGTACGCAACTAGATATCCTCGGTTTTCTCGTGTTTTGGAATGACTAATCATGGATCATTACATAGACGGGTTTCACTTTTTTAGCCACGTTCTTTTCCAATCTGCGTGCTTTGGGAAAAGTCACATTCTTTGTTCCGGAAGAGGATAACATGCTTCCAATCCGCTGATTGATCATGAGCTGACGGTACATCTTTGCGTAGCAATGGGGCGCAAATATGATGAATGCGGAAATTCCAGCCAAAAAGAGAAGTGCATCATGGGAATGTTTCTATTCAAAAGAAGCAAAGATTCTCTGCTAATAAATCAGAAATCGTCTTTCCAGGGCTCATCAACAAACTAGGAATGAAAGGAAATGTGACGGCTGAGCATGGCCTTGTATTTGCGTCCTGGCTTACAAATAGGGCTTGGAGCCGTAGCCCTATCCGTGCCGTATTAGGAAATAATATCAACATCAGATGTCGGAGCTGGATAGGGAAAAGTGCCTCGCACAGAGATTTATAAAAAAGTAAGAGTGAGAGTTCTTCTTCTTCTTCCTTTTTCCTCCTCATGCTCAATATTGCCTGTCGACGAAGCACCTCTTGTATGAGATAGCTAGGATAGCGTATTCGAATCAAGCAGATTGGCAAGTCACAGTCTCACTCCAACATAATGTATGCCAAGCGCGAGTTCGCTATATCTATGGCTTTCAAATCCACCTGTCATGGCTCAGCGTTTTCTGAAGTGCTCATAAACTAACTCATTTGATCTCAAACAGACAAGCGTATATCACCCAAGCGGCCCGACGATCGTTATGCTTAAGTGCGAATGCGGCGAGCTTTTCAAGGCTCGAGCTGATCCCAGGCAACATGGACGGGCAAAACACCACTACAAGTGCCAACACTGCAACCGCAGCTTTATCTCTTCTAAGAGTTTAAAGCAACACTCTCGGGATCTTCACAATCATCAATGTGGATCATGCAAAGGGATGTTCAGCAGCCTCAAGTCACTAAAAAGGCATCAAAAAATGACTGGACATTGCTATTGTCGCTCGTGCAATCTTTACTTCACGTCTATTGATTTATTTCGACAACATGCAACCTCTCCTGATCATGTGGGGCAATTTCACTGTTGTGACTGTGATCGAGACTTTGTGGATGAATCTGCTCTAAAACAACATCTTCAAAACAAGATTCATAAGCCTCCTCCGAAGCATCCGAAAGGATTTGCATGTGACAAATGCGAGCGGGTGTTTTCAAAAATGGCCTCTTTGGAGCAACATAAAAAATCATTAGCCCACCATCCCCTCAGTGACTTGGAATGCATAGACCCAAAGTGTCGGAAACACTTCAGATGTCCCTCGTCTCTCTTGCATCATCTTGAGAGCGGTACCTGCATCTCCGGGATGGACAGAGACCAACTCAATGCAATTGTCGTCGCACATGATACCAAGCAGATAATCCATACCCAGGATCACCCGCTTGAGATCACTGCCTCGGAAGATAATGGCAGCATATTTTCGGACACGAGCACCAACTCTGAAATCATTTATACTCCCGGGACATCCGTTTCTTCCCTAACTTTGACGAATATTAGAATACCGCCAGCCAATGTGCTCAGTCTGAACGAGGGGAACCGTTGTGACGTGTGCTCAAGAACATTCAAAACGCTACGGGCTCTCAAGGACCACCAGCAATCACCTGTCCATACAAGCACTCAATTCCACTGTCCCATAGGACTGCTGCGTGGAAAATTTGAGTCCAAGCCAGTTCAGTCTTTTAGTACGCTAAGTGGGCTCGCGCAACATCTCGAAGCTGGAGCTTGTGCCGGAGAGATTGCCATACTCCGCGAAGCAGCTAATTACATCGAGGGCTGTCTTGAAGATATGGGCATTCGCAAAAGTATTCTGCTGAAGATTGAATCGTAGTACATGTACGAGTTATTGTTATGAGAGTTGAATTCTATAACACCTCTTTCAAACATTAATTTAACAGCTAGACTGTAAATCTTGAATCCCTCAGCAATACCTCTGAGCTCGGACTCTAGAACCAATCTTCGCAAGTGGCCCTGTGTTCGCTTATTGCTCCAAGACTTGTAACTTCATCTTCACGCTCCCGGAGAAATCATCCGGCGTTTTGCTTTCCGGGAGAGGATAGTAAGAATCCTGTTTCAACTAATAATGAGATGATTGATTTATGCTTACATACATGTATCTTTAGTCCCCTAAAATTCCAGGCTCCGGAGGATGGTTTCAGCGTCCTGTGATCGACGATGAACTGCCGAGTGACGAATATTGGCACATATATTGAGGATATCTCGTTTGTCTTTTTCACGAACCACAGCGAGGACCGGCGAGAATTTGTCTGGACAGTCCATGATAGTGCGACACCAGGAATGCAACTCCAGTGAGTTTGGCTCTGTCCAGCCACGTTCCTCCAAAGTGATTGGAAGTGTTCATGTTTGGCCCCAAAATTTTCGCACATTTCTTCCAGGATGCATTGGAGATGGGATAGCAATAGATGTTGGTCTTTAAGAGGTAATAACTCGCTACCGCTTACAGCTTAGCCGGCCGGTGTACGTATAGCCTCCAAGATTTGTATTTCATACCTGGATTGATTCTGCCTTGAACTCATGAGAGCAGCTTTGCGCGCGCCACGTGCTTTGCGCCATTTTTTGTTATGTTTGGGTTTACCGTCTTTCATATTGCATGTGTTCATGGACGAAACTAGCCAGGATTCCAGCGGAATTATCAAAGAAGGTCACAATTCAGCACAATAACTAGTCTCCGAAATCGTGGTTAAATTTCTCAGCTCATGTGGCATATATACAGGTACTGCGTCGGTCCTAAACGCTACTGTAATCCACTCGCCGTTTTCGATTTGCCATTATAGTTTCATCACACACGAGATATCAAAGTCAATATGATGGGATTCAGTGTGAGACTGGAAACACAATCGCAGGCGACCGGACTGGAAGAATCGCTCGCAGGTAAATACAAAAGATGTCGTATCTCCGTCTTTTCCTTTGAAATACTGCCCCTGCAAGCGAACATTATTCAGCGTGATGTATGCGGACAGACTAGAGCCCTGGCCCGATATTCGAACAACAATAGGCAGGGGAGTTTTTTCTCCTTTCTCAATAAAACGTGGCGGAGGAATTGCCACATAGATCTTTGTATTCAGGAAATAGTGCGTAATCGTCCAATCAGACCCTTGGTAGCTAAATCAGATTAGACAATGTATTGTACAGCGAGAGCTAACAGGAACATACTTGCGTCTCAACTCTCCAATTCTTTTTTGAAATCTTTGGCATTGAAAACAGGTAGAGCATGGCTCATAGGAATCAAGGACATCCCGCCGCGTGTTGATCGTTCGAGGGGTGCGCTTCAGACATATGCTTAGTATCTTAACACGGCCGGATTGAATGCTATCGATCATGTATTGCATCAGAGCGTCTTCCTCCGGTGAAAAAATGCGTCTTTGAGGAGGAGAGATAGGATGAATCGTACACAGCCCATGTCGAAGATTCTGTGGTTGGTAAGAGATATATGGACGTAGTGCGGCTGCGACTAACTTTTGTCCTAATTCTGCCGAGTGTGGCAATGGAGATGGAATGGGCTCGTCTTTCGATGATCCCCCACCACTCGTAGACACGCCAGTTTCGCTTTCAGCACTGTTCAAAATTAAACTAATATCCATATTTAAAATATGAAAAAAAAAAAATAATTTTGCAGTTGTGTTTTCACACACAATATGGGCGCTGAGGTGGTTGATAGTGATACTGTACCGTCATATCTCAGATTGTCGAGACAGCAGTTCATCACGGAAATGAAAAGCAGGAGCGCTACTTATACAATCTGCGGAGCTCGAGCGCTGATGCTATGAGACTGCGATTAAAGAAACAGGTAAGCCTGGACTACAATGGCTTACTTCCACGAACACGATGTAACATCACTGACACGTTGACAGGGGTCGACCAAGCTGCTGGGACGAAAACGTCACCTGCCAACCAAGGGGCCCCAACCTCGGTTCTAGGAACTTGTAAAGCAATGAAGCATTATGCTATGGACTTAACACTACAGAGAGTCAACATTGCCTGGGCCGCTTACGCTGGCTCTATTCACTATCTAGACCTTTGATTTGATGTTCGCACTTCAGATTACAGCAGGAGAGCTCCGGATCAATGTAATCCTGACTGAATAAGCGTCATTTTCACTATCAAGTAGCAATCAATAAATACTTTCTTTGCTCATAAAAAGGTGTATATAAGGAAAAGACAACTAGACATCTGGTAATTAAAGAATATCAAAGCTGCGGAATGAACCTCAATCCTCCGAACCCGGACAAAATGGGTGAAAATAAAACACTGATGAAGCGCAAAATATACTTGGGACCCAGTCACTATAAGCTCCACCACTGGTTATCGGAAGAAAGCATTCCCAAGTACCACAGTGCTAGCAGAACCGTCAACTGCGGTTGGGATACACTACCACGCGCAATCCAAGGTATGGAATCTGAAAGTTCTAGATTGCCGTAATTATCAAGCCTGCGAATGGCGACAAGTTCACGATCGGTGAGAATAAAACCATAACGAGCGCGATGCTGCTTCATGTACCAGTTGACCTGGGACAATGCCTGTTTAAACTCTTTTCTATCTCTCTGAGTAGGCCCATTTCGCAAATCCGAAGACCATTTGTATGATGGCTTGAGGTCTCCTGGGGCACGATTCGGTCTCGTAGATTCTGGAAGGTCCGTTGCGAAATATGCGGTATCGGGTATGAAATTTTCCACTGTTTGGGCGAGATTCCCCTCGCCAAATGATACAATCGTGCGATTACCAAGACTATTCTGCATACCAAGATGTTGAAAGCCCACACGAAGCCCGCGTCTAATCCTGGAGTCCAAATACAATGTGAATCGTTGTCGAAGGCTAGTCTCTGAAGTAATTGGCTGCGGAGGAGATGTCGGCATGGGCTCACGTTGTATCATGGCCCCGGTGAGGAGAGGCCCGTACTGGTTCAGAATATTCCCCAGATTGAAACCGTTCCAGCGACCCACGTTATTAATATCAATAGCGGCATATCTCCCGCTTGTGGTATTGTCTCGCGACTGTCCTTGGTTGCTTATTGGTAATCGTGGGGGTCCAGCTTGCAGATATTCCATTAGACTAATGTTGTTTGCCATAGTAATGGTTTGTATAGGAAGTATTCCGTCAGGGTACAAAGCAGGGAAAGCGTTTTCTTCGAGAATACGGAGTTGAGGATTTTAGAGTATTTGGGAGAACAGACCACAGGATCATAGCTACTTGCCTTTTTATATTGTATCCCTGACCACGCCATATCTATATATACTCACAGGCGCTTAGCAAAACATAAGACACCAAGAAGAGCAGATCGAGAGAACACCCGATACCAATACATGTTGGGACTAACCAACCAGACCAAAAAGCTGCGCGCATACTAGATGATCTAGTATGATAGTACATAGCGAGGATGAGATGGTGTGAGGTGAGATTCCCAAGTTTTCATAATGCCAGCTTGTCAGGAAGTGAGGCAGCCTCAGAACGACTATGCGTCTGCTTTTCGGAGGGACTAAAACCCCAACACCATAGCCACACTGCTGTAAAGAGCGCAACTTCAAACCTCCCAGGTTACAAAGCGGAATGTGACAGGAAACCGACTGGCTCACGGTTGCTTAAAATATTTTAATGTGGCTGAGGAAGCTAGAGTGATAGATTAGGCTAGTGGTGATATAGCCGCCGAGGTCAAAACGCTCGGGGTCCGTGCGTCGTTGAACTCTTCTTACATAAGGCCTTCCTCCCACTGGTGGCAATATCCGATCGAAAGCATTGCAGTATGAAGCTGGCCATGGGACTGACAATTGCTGATATTACTTTCACCCGGGTTCTTAAAGAATCTGACTCTTCTACTATTTTCCAAGTGACCGTTGAAGGGAAAACACGTGTCTTAAAGGTGGTATGTTACTAATGAATCTAGTTTCCTGAGCATTTCTTAACATAACTTCAGTACCACACAACAGAGAGATCTCACGCCGACCCTTCTAACCGTGAAATTGATGCCTTCACCTGCGAGAGCACTGCATATTGTCGTCTAAAAGAGAAAGGGCTATGTCAACAAAGAGTGGTACCGGACTTTTACGGTGTGATAAAACAGATCGATCCGATATCATGCCAACCTTTTTTGAAGCCGTTTTTGAAGGATAAGCTACTTCCTAATGCTATCCTTATCGAATACATTCCGGATCTGCATGAAATAGATCTTTCAACGTTTTCAGACCACCGCATTGCCACACTTCGTACAATTCTGGAAAGCATTCATGGAGTAGGAATTTATCATGGTGATCCCTATCCTCGAAACATGATGGTTCAGAAATACTCAGAAAGGGTCCTCTGGATAGATTTTGATCATGCACAAACATTCTCAGAGTCTGAATGGAAATGGCAGTGGATGCAGGATGAAAAAGAGATGGTTGATGAGTTCCTTGACGCCCTGGTAAGTATTCCCCAATTAATTTACCGATCCAACTAACCTTTGCCTAGACAAAAGATTATAATGATGGCAAGATATCGCGCACCTGGCCTTATTATTACACATATTTATGAATTCCCTTAAAATTATAGAGTAGCTACAAATGAGTTATCCGCTCGTTGAGTTCTCACGGGCACCTTTTGTTGTAGGTACATTCAATTCGATTCAAAGTCAGTTAGCATGGGGCTCCTGACTAAAGCAATCTTTACACACGAAACAGAGTTACGCTTCCTTCCCGTTTGGATACCACCTTGTTGCAATGAGCATAGGCACAAGAAGACTTGAACAAGGTACCATTGAGCTTGCTTATACATTGGAATAGATATACATTGGAATAGAAGCAATCTCTATTATCAAAACTGAATGAAAAGAGGATGAATCAATCGTCCAGCGACCTGGTCTATAGCTTCGAGGAGTTTATTTTACCAATCTATATCGCCATGCCAATGGTTGGTTCCTCAGTGGGTTGTGGCTGCACAGGCCGGACTTGGGTTTCAGCATCCTAGGATGCTGAAATCCTGACCTGTATGGCCATAAAGAGGCCTCCATCCGCACTTCTGCCTTCTCCTTCTTCATTTCTCTCCCACTATTAGCTTCTCTCGGGGCGTTCATCATGGATTCTGCTATCTCCAGCCCACGACCAACAATCCCCCCGAACCAAAGGAGGCGTTCGCTTCTTGAACTTTCCGAAAAGCTCCGGGAGCTGGCCGACATGCAAGTCAAGCTAGAAAAGAAGGCATTCTGTAGCCAACAGAGCGAAGGCCATACGCGCAAAGGTCCAGAAGGGGCTGGACAGCATTTCTGATCAGCGTACCGCTTTGAACGATCATATCGGCGAGCTGAAAGGGGAGCTGAAAAAGGATTTCAGAGATCTAGATCGATTGGTTGCCTCTCTTACTGTGCACTGGGTCCGTATCGAGGACGATATTGCTAGGGAGTATGGTTATGATCAGGCAAATGATGACCACTGGAAGATTCTTGGCCTAGTGTATAGCGACGCAGAGGAGCAGTGGTGTCGCACACATTCAGAGATATAGGACAGATCACGCGCAATGGTTTGGTGCTCGTCTATTATGGACACAACATCCGTCCTTGACAGCCATCCAATTTAATGACGGAGGGGCTTGTATCTTCTTCGTAGAACAGCATTAATTCGCGAAAGTGTGGTTCCACCATAAATTGCTGAAATCCTTGGAAAATACAACCTCTCAAATCTGGTTGATTATCCTCTGCTATGAATTGGTCCTTGTAGGCTACAGTTGCCATATCTATGTTCTTCTCCGGCTCTTTGAATGGTGTCCACTGCCTAGATAGTGACTCAAGATATGTCCTGATTGCAAAATATATAAAATATCCTAAGTCAGAACGGCGACCCTATTTACTTACTACGTAGTAGACAAAGTAGCAGGCACTAGTATTTCATGTTAGGACATTGACTCATACTTATGATATCAATCAGTCCGTCTCCACATAGTGGCAAAAAAAATACAAAAACAAAAGAGAAAGAAGAAAAAGATGAAATGCTAGTCACCGCCATATACGAAATTCCAAGCATACTATTTCCTTTCCGCCCGTCCCGCACTGTAGTCGATTTAGGCTACTGGGCCGTGTTGGATTAGCTAAGCTGATTCAACCAATCAGATAGATGAGATTTGTCAGCCAATAATAGCGAGCCATACACTGATCCACCGAATAGGGGGTAAAAGATATCTTCCACCTTTACTGTACTTAGAAAAAAGAACAAGGACAATAAGGGGTCAAGGATTCCTTACTTTCGGATAGAGATCCGGAGAAAAATGGGTATATCATCTTATTCAACGTCGCCCAGGGATTGAATCAAAGTTCTCACGGAAATACAACTATGAGCGTGCTAAGTGCGAAGATCCAAAAATAATCGAAGAATCTTTTGATCGCGTAGGAGAGGCTATATCAGAATATAGAATCTTGCCAGAGGATATCTAAAATTTTGATGAGACTGGCTTTGCTATGGGACTCTGTGCGACTGCAAATGTTATAACAGGAAGCGATCGATATGCTCGGCCAAAGCTATTACAGCCTGGAAATCGAGAATGGGTGACTGCAATTGAGGCAACTAATTCAACCGGATGGGCCCTGCCTTCGTACATCATTTTCAAGGCAAAGAAATATGCTCAATTAGGCTGGTTTGAAGATCTTCCAGATGATTGGGAAATCAATATCAGTGAAAATGGATGGACCACAGATAAGATTGGATATGAAAGCGCGTTGGTGATACTGTCCTTTATTCAATAGTATCTATTATGAGATTTGGAAGCTCTACAATGTGGTAAATTAAGATTATACTCTGGGCAAATCTGCATTATTGTTTCTACAGGGTTTATTAAAATCGCGACATAGGACATAGTTGAGAGCTGGATGTAAGGCAGTGGACGTTGCCCTGTCCTGGTTTCCCGATCGAGAAGTCACATGATTGAAAGCATGTGATCAATACTGTTTGACACTGAGCAAACGCGTAGCCTACTGTTTGTTCTCCTCCTTATGCATGGTACTCTCGTACATAGAGACTAATACCATTCGCGTTACTTCCTTGTTGTCACTATTCACTTCTACAAGATTTCCTAAACATTACAATCTAAAATCAAAATCCAATCTGACAATCCAAACATTTACTCCGCTGGTGGGTTTTTGGGGGATTCCAATATTTCTACGGTTATATTTATTAACTTCTTTAGATATGGAAAATAAACTCGGCCCTCATCATATTCACAATGAATCTGATGATGAAATCATTTATGAGCCAGATTGCCTGTGTACGACCAAGCATTTGTGGGATTCTGGTGATTTCTGTCCAGGAAGCATTGCTCGGTTACTGTTTCTTGGTATTACCTTACTTGATTTTACCCAAGGACGATTGAATGAGCCAACTTCAACTCGATTTGACTTTGTCAATCTTACAATCACTAAAGGCATTATCAAAGATGCTTTTCAAACCATATACTCCAAGATTGAAGCAAGGTATATTCTTCTATGTGATATCTTAGACTTTCCATATTTTAGGCTGATTTCTTATCTTTAATAGACCAGCCAATGTCGATCAATGGACTAGGATCCATAGCCGTCTTCAGCTTGAATACACCCGCGCCATGTCAATCGGAGGCCCCTATACTCCAGCCCGAGTTGAGAGTGTGAAACCCATTATTGAAATCCTCATTCAAAATATCAAAGAGATTGCGGAGGAGATTCAGCAGCTAGTAGTCTAGTTTGGATTTTTACTATTACTGGCATGTCATAATCCTTGGCTTGAGGATAGTCAAATTAGAATAAACACCTCATTAAACGAAGGTTCGATGGTATTCTGCTAACGAGAGTATCACAAAAATGAGCGTCAAGTTATATCGATGAGATAGTAAGAGAGAAGTAGTGCTAGTAGTAGTAGTAGTAGTAGATTTGATATACCTGCTTTAGCTAGCCACGGCCCACGGTCACCATAAGGAACATCCGCATTAGACATAGACACAACGCAAAGGCATGAGGACTTTAAAAACTAGTGGATGATAGAATTACCATTTCTGAATACACTTCCAAAATTTGAAAAGTAAATAATTAGTCTTTGTACAGTTATCTAATGTTGAAAATGTTGACTCCTATCTATAGTTTGTATTCAGCCATGGCATAACTATTGATTGAATTTATTACGCCCGGAGGGACTAACCCTAGGTAACGTAATCAACAAGCGAACCGGCGCTTTTTCCATCGTCCTAGGGATTTAATTTACCAGGGATGCATTATAAATCTATCTGGTTTCTGAAATTTTATTCATAGGGACCTATTAGTGGTTCAATTTAGTCCGGAGACTGCTTCTCCTGGTTAAACTTGGTTTACAGTAGGTTCTCTGTGGTATTGCCCTAGCCCATGATCAGTAAGCCCAAACCACTATCAGCTCCTAGTGTAGTCAGGCCCCATCCATGTGTTGTGCACAGCTGGCTTATACAAGATATGTATCGCGCTAATTGTTGCATTTTACGTAACGTAGATGGGAAAATGATTATGTTAGCCGCACTACTCCATTCAACTCGCAAGCCAACTCTTGGTTAGATTTATCGTAAATCTATTGCCTCACAGAGAGTATATAGGTGTATGGATTAACCAGCTGCTTCTATTCTATCCACCCTTACTGTACACTGGGAAGATTTGACTCTTGCCAATCACTATCTAACATGCTTTGATTGTCAAAACCAGTCAAATCTTCAAGTGTCATGTCCCTGTTTCCGGCATAGTTTCTGCGCTTCCACATGTTTTGCGCCCACATTTTCACCATTTTCGGGCTCATCGCGTCCTCGTCTTCTGCATCATCGCCCATCCAGTCGCCAAATCTATCCAAGGGATCAAAATCGTAGTATCGTACAGAAATGAACTCTTTTCCTTTCCGATATGCGAATTCGAGATCTCTTTTGACTAAGCAATATACCGGTCGCCTACCATTTCCATTCATATCTGCGTACCAAAAGCCAACGAAAACGCCTGCACGGATGAATACAGGAGTTGAATGTAGTTCACAGCCTGGGTCATCTTCCTCGAAAATGATGTCTTGTTGTACATAACTTTCTTTCTCCACCGACGGGATTGGTTTGTCTGGACAACGTTTTGAGGGCATTGTGAATCTCGTCTTCTTTAAAGCGGGCTGGATCGAATGATTTGGATTTTGTTTCCGTTTGCGTTTTGGGGTTAGGGTTAGCAAGTCGTCGCTGCAGGTGCACTACTGTACTAAATTAAAGGGATCGACAAGACGAAGTAGAAGGAGACGGATCAAGAGCCGTGGATAACCACCGTTTCATCTTGATAGAGGCACGGCATCGTAAATCAGACTGGAATTATCAAAGAAATACCTTTATTAGTCACTTCTTGTTTGTATGTGAGCCACATTCCACCGAGTCGTTGGCGAACAACTGTAGGCAAACTGAATGTATAAGCTAGCCTTCTAAGTGAAGCCAAGGCATTGCTCTGATGTCAGCTTACTTGAATAACATTTACTCATAAGTTGACAGGTGCAGCCACATCAAGAAGTAACTGTTCATCGTATCTCGGGTCACCAGGAAGACAAACGAGCGATGAGAGGGCCGCCAGATTAATTGAGATAGATGAGGGCAAGAAAAATGGGAATTCGAAAGCGCCATTGACTCCTGAACAGGAATCTTCGGGCTATCGAACAGATGCCTGAATTGTCTTAGCGGTAAGTATCGAATCTTTACGAATGGAACAAAGCTGGGGTTCTATGGCCGATTAACGATCAGCTGTACCATAGAGAACAATCTGAAAGTGTATACAACCGTTGGCTACCAAATCTGGGACCTGAAAAGTCCCTGTGATATCATTATTTAGCTGCTTACATCTGTAAGCAAATAACTGGTGGTACAAGAAAGAGAAATATAGATGCATCGAAAAATTGGTTCATATTGAGTTAGAAAAAGGCAATTCTTAAATGTATTTGTCAGATCCACGCTCTTCGCACACGTTTGGACAAAGTATGTTCTACTGAGCATTCGCAGGGCTACAAAGCATGAGAAGAAAGATGATATTTCATGGCTTCACAGAAAAACCACACATAGCCGCCCACTTCTGCAATATTTGTGTAATACGACGATGCTCTCATTCAGCAGCAGCATGGAGAGCATTGCCATAAAAACCACCTTGAGCATTGACATCCGCTCCCTTCTCGAGTAGTAGCTGAACAATATTAAGATGTCCTCCATTAGTAGCAGCCTGGAGAGCATTGCCATAGTAACCACCCTGAGCATTGACATCCGCTCCCTTCTCGAGTAGTAGCTGAACAATATTAAGATGTCCTCCATTAGTAGCAGCCTGGAGAGCATTGCCATAGTAACCACCCTGAGCATTGACATCCGCTCCCTTCTGGAGTAGTAGCTGAACAGTCTCAAGACGTCCTCCATTAGTAGCAGCCTGGAGAACATTGCCATAAAAACCACCCTGAGCATTGACATTCGCTCCCTTCTGGAGTAGTAGCTGAACAGTCTTAAGATTTCCTCCTTTAGTAGCAGCCTGGAGAGCATTGCCATAGTAACCACCCTGAGCATTGACATCCGCTCCCTTCTCAAGTAGTAGCCGAGCAATCCCAAAACGTCCTCCATTAGTAGCAGCCCAGAGAGCATTGCCATAGTAACCACCCTGAGCATTGACATCCGCTCCCTTCTGGAGTAGTAGCTGAACAATCTCAAGACGTCCTCCATTAGTAGCAGCCTGGAGAGCATTGCCATAAAAACCACCCTGAGCATTGACATCCGCTTCCTTCTGGAGTAGTAGCTGAACAATGTCGAGATGCCCTCCATTAGTAGCAGCCTGGAGAGCATTGCCATATATTCCTCCCTGAGCATTGATATATGCTCCCTTCTCTAGTAGTAGCTGAACAGTATCAAGATGTCCTCCATTAGTAGCAGCCTGGAGAGCATTGCCATATCGTCCTCCTTGAGCATTGACATCCGCTCCCTTCTCAAGTAGTAGCTGAACAATCTCAAGATGTCCTCCATTAGTAGCAGCCTGGAGAGCATTGCCATATCGTCCTCCTTGAGCATTGACATCCGCTCCATTCTCAAGTAATAGCTGAACAATCTCAAGATGTCCTCCATTAGTAGCAGCCTGGAGAGCATTGCCATAGTAACCACCCTGAGCATTGACATCCGCTCCCTTCTCAAGTAGTAGCTGAACAATCTCAAGATGCCCTCCTTCGGCAGCAGCCTGGAGAGCATTGCCATAATAACCACCTTGAGCATTGATATCTGCCCCCTTCTCAAGTAGTAGCTGAACAATCTCAAGATGTCCTCCATTAGTAGCAGCCTGGAGAGCATTGCCATATCGTCCTCCTTGAGCATTGACATCCGCTCCCTTCTCAAGTAGTAGCTGAACAATCTCAAGATGTCCTCCATTAGTAGCAGCCTGGAGAGCATTGCCATATTCTCCACCCTGAGCATTGATATCTGCTCCCTTCTGGAGTAGTAGCTGAACAGTCTCAAGACGTCCTCCATTAGCAGCAGCCTGGAGAGCATTGCCATATTCTCCACCCTGAGCATTGACATCCGCTCCCTTCTCGAGTAGTAGCTGAACAATATTAAGATGTCCTCCATTAGTAGCAGCCTGGAGAGCATTGCCATAGTAACCACCCTGAGCATTGACATCCGCTCCCTTCTCAAGTAGTAGCTGAACAATCTCAAGACGTCGTCCATTAGCAGCAGCCTGGAGAACATTGCCATATTCTCCACCCTGAGCATTGACATCCGCTCCCTTCTGGAGTAGTAGCTGAACAATCTCAAAATGCCCTCCTTCGGCAGCAGCCTGGAGAGCATTGCCATAGTAACCACCTTGAGCATTGACATCCACTCCCTTCTCAAGTAGTAGCTGAACAGTCTCAAGATGTCCTCCATTAGTAGCAGCCTGGAGAGCATTGCCATATCGTCCTCCTTGGGCATTGACATCCGCTCCCTTCTCAAGTAGTAGCTGAACAATCTCAAGATGTCCTCCATTAGCAGCAGCCTGGAGAGCATTGCCATATCGTCCTCCTTGAGCATTGACATCCGCTCCCTTCTGGAGTAGTAGCTGAACAATCTCAAGATGCCCTCCTTCGGCAGCAGCCTGGAGAGCATTGCCATAGTAACCACCTTGAGCATTTATATCTGCCCCCTTCTCAAGTAGTAGCTGAACAATGTCGAGATGTCCTCCTTCAGCAGCATCCTGGAGAGCATTACCATATCCTCCTCCCTGAGCATTGACATCCGCTCCCTTCTCAAGTAGTAGCTGAACAATTTTAAGATGTCCTCGTTCAGCAGCAGCCTGGAGAGCATTACCGTATCCACCGCCCTTGGCATTGACATCCGCTCCCTTCTCGAGCAGTAGCTGAACAATCTCAAGACGTCCCTGCTCACAAGCCCATTGTAATGCAGTTGTTCTTGACCCGTCTACTTGATCAATTGCACCTGTCTTATTCACATCTATCCGACACAGTATGCCTTGATGGCCATTGAACGCAGCCAGATGCAGTGCCTCCATTTGGGGTTGTGGATGATACGGCATTGCTGTAGTCCAAAATTTAGGAAACCACAAGCGGAATCGCTCCGTCCTGACGTCATATAGCTTCCAGGCCCGGTTTACTATCTCATCATCTGGGCATACTACGTCCCGAAAATGATCGGCCCAGTTTTCTGCAGAATAGTCCAGTAAGCTCCGTATAGACTCTTCGACATTACTGACCAGATCATTCAGAAGAAGGTATTTGAGGCATATTTCAGTCATTTGTATTTCTGTTTTGCGCTGCTCAAGATGCCAATGCATGTTGGCAGATCTATCGTGTCTGCTAATGAGGAACTCTCTTGCAGTCTGATGAATGAGATAGATTCTGGATTCCTTGATGAAAACAAACAGTCCACAGAGTTGGCGTATCTTTTTGTCTAATGCACTAGGGTTCAGTCCTGCCTCCGCTGCTGTTTCAGCATCTGGAGATGTTGCTACACCTAAAGCCATAGCCATCTCCTGAACACTTAGCGGACGTCGCGCGCCAACAATAATTCGCAGAATGATTTCTACCGTGGCTTTCTGGTCAGAAGGAGCTCGATTGAGTATTCTCTCGTATGCTTCGGGGACATCCTTTGGAAGTGATGGAATTGTTTCATTGTCTGGCCGAAGACTATTTTTCAACGTTCTTTTGATATCATCGATTGCTAAATACAACCAGAGGTATGTGCGATGCTTCATTTCACGCAGCTCTTTTATAAGCCGCTGTTGCGTGTCAGCACGCAGACCTAGGTCCTTCCCAAGCTCAGTTACTTTGACTTTGACTACTAGGTTGATCTCTTCGTGAATTTGATCGTTCTCTTCTTCACCACGGAGATGGACCTGCGGAAAAAATTCAGTAACTGGCCGAAAGCAATCTTGAATATCATCATATGGTCGACTTGTCACGAGAAACTTCAACCAATTTCCTTGACTGGCCTGGTGTCGGTCATGAAATTCACGAAGTCTCTCAATCAGCTGTTTCTGGTCTACATCATGGCACTCATCGAGAGCATCAAACACACAGACTGTATTTTTAAATATACGATCAGATGTGGCCGCCATGAAAATGCGCCACATGTCGTCCACTTCATATTGAATCTTCTCTTTATTCCTTTCCCAGAATGGTAATGCATGTCGCAACAGTTGTGGTTGCCAGCTGAATAGCTGATGAAGCACGGCACATAGCGCAGTAGCAAGATTATTCTGCTCGTCATTATCCTTGAAAAAGAAATACACAATGGAGACAGTCGGGTCGGAGGCCCCAAACACGCTATCAATCAGGGATTTGGCGAGTACGGATTTACCACATCCTGGGTCGGCCGAGATCCACAAGAGATTATTGCTTGTGGCGTTCCACCAACGCAGGTACTCAGGGCTGTTGAGTACCCACTCACACGTTCCTTCCACGCGGTTAGGATTGATATTTTTGAACTTTTCATAGGTCGACGTCTTGAATGCTTGATGACAGCGACGTTGATCTTCCGTCAAGACTCTCTCCATTTTCTCGCGGTGATGGCTTTCTCGTTGATCGAAAGCCTTTCTTTGGTCCTCCTTAATATCTTTAAGCAGGGCTATTGATCGTAGAATAAAGCGTCGTGTTAGACTGTTCGAGAAACTATCGTATGATACCGGCAATTACTTACGGCACATATCTGCAACTAAGCTCTCTTGAGATACACCTTTTGGCACATAGCCTAGCAGCTCTTTCGTAAAGGCTGCAGCCGCTAGTGCAGCATAACCTTGCCATTGTTTATTCTTATGTGAGTCGGCATAATCGCAAATACCCCGTACCACCAGGCAAGGAAAGTCCGCCATTAAGCCCGCCGCCTCCATCTCAAAACACAACGCACCGGTATCCTTGCGGATGGCCTCCCTCGTCTTTCCGTCTTTAATCAAAGTATTCCCAGATGCAATTGTTCCATAATGTGTTTGTGGGTTGCCGTCTTCACGGGTGATACGATCTTCCTCCCACTTCACCAAACACTGATCACAGGATGCTTCGTTCTCAGGATGCTCATACTCTATTTTGAATAGCCGGTCCGTGTCGACGTCAGGGCGGCTGAAGGTGTTCCGTGTCCGTTTATTTTTCCCAATAGCTTCTTGAAGGTACACTGGATACTGAGGATCATCATATAGTTCTGCCGCCCTCATCTGAGCCAGCGCGTTCAGCAACGACTTTGGCGGGCTATTCAAGGACCCAACAAGTTGAGTTTTGCCATCTCTGCCGATTTTGCGCATGTCGTGTTGAATGACGCCGCCATAAGAGCCTTCAGGACGACTGACCACAATGTCACCAAGGCGAATATCGTGCTCCACGGAAGGAGCTCCTCCGCCAATGCCCACCATCAAGCCGATGCGGAGCGAGTCACGAAAGGTTCTCATCATGTTATTAGCAACTGTGGTGGCTGAAGTAGTCCCGTATTGTCCATCTGGCAGACACGCGATCACGACATAGTGACGGCCGATCCGACCTAAGGTGTATGTATTGGAGTCCGTCCTTTCCTGCTCTTGGAGAATACCGAAATTCTCGTCCAGCATCTGGATTGCGGCGGCTGCTTCGATAGGTAGGGCACATATCCAACCGATCTGGAACTCATATCGGGACGGAGGAGTTTCCATGGTTCAGAGTCGTGACATCACAAATATGTATCGGGTTGAGTGACGAGAGAAAACAGTTCAACAATACGAAAACATTGTTTCATGATAGATACGTGGCGTGAGGTTCATACAGATGTGTCGACAAGGCTGAGCGATAACAAGGCTGACTTTGAGGTTGAGGGCGGTAAGAGGGAGTTCATGATTGGAAGAAACTGATACTCTTAGCACAAGATCCCGCAGCATATCTACCACTTCATTGGCTGAAATTTGAAGCGATACAATCTGTCGCATCATACCTGACCATTCATAATATATGTGAGCGTAGGAAATCCGAGTGCGATAAAATCCAGCAGTGTAGTCGATTTTGGCTACTGAACCCAGTGGAGACAAGTGTCAAGTGCTTTTTGAGATCTCTCAGAAGTGTTGGATTGTATGTAACAATCTCTAGCAGTTTATCTCAACGTATCAAATTATGTATGCACAAGTATGGAATCCTTGATCCCCTTATTGTCCTTCTTGTTCTTGTCTCTAAGTACAGTCCAGGTGGAAGATATCTTTTTACCCCCTGTTCGGTGGATCAGTGTGTGGCTCGCTATTATTGGCTGACAAATCCCTTCTGTCTGATTGGTTGAATCAGCTTAGCTAATCCAACAAGAAGCATGTTCCGCCCTAGAAGAGTTCCTTATTCGTTAAAGTAGCTACCTGTCATAGACCCCAGAAACACGGTACAGAAAAAACAGAGACATGTTGATTTCAAGTCAAGTTCAGGAAGAATAAGGCTAGTAGCGAATAATCTCAACCCCGGTCTACGCTTCCACCACGTTTGGATAAAAGTCAAAACAAGCTTGAATCGGTCTTTCGCACTGAACACAAGAGTACTTGAACAACGAACCCTTGGAATGGATGTCATCCACACAGTCTTTGCACAGAGTATGGCCACAGCTGAAAACGTTCCAGTTCTCATTGAATGTTCTATGGCATACAACACACTTTAAAATATTGCGCCGCTTTTGTTCGTTGATTTGTCGCTGCAGGAATTGAATCTGCCGATGGAGCTCTCTCTCTTTCTTCTTCCATTCATCCTTTTTCTTCTTCCATCGATCCCTTTCTTCCTTCCATCGATGTCTTTCTTGGGCTGATTGTTCGTTTTGCTTTTCTAAGGCTTCATACTGTCCTTGTATTTCAGTCACCAATTGCCTCTATTGATTGTCAGCCATGATCGAGGAATTTGGACAAGAGTTCCTTACGATTTTAGACGGAAAGCTCGGCGTATCCGAGTCTTCTCTTCCTCGTTTACCAAGAGATGATGTCGAGATCGCATGGTCCATTGTGGCTTGGTAGTCTCGGTAAGCATAATCGAGATGACGAGTATTTCGACGCCGTGGTCGTGATGGTTGTGAAAGGAGTGTGCTGCTATCACCCTCGTTTTCACTAATTTCGATGACTGGAATACGGAGATTCTGTACTCCACTGGACTCTTCACCAGGCGAAAGTCGCTCACTAGATAGCTGCAACGGAGGTAATTCCTCATCGAAGGGAATGGTTGAGGGAGGAGAACCAAGTGATGTCTGTGCAGCAGCTTCGGTAGCCAGGGATTCACCTTCTCCTCCATGTGTGAACCTTGGGATATGCAAATCGCTGACCAGGAAATAAGCTGGTTGCTGCTGTCCCTCCATTTTGTCGGATGTGTCAGCGTCGACGAAAAAAATTGAGATGAAGGATTTTTCCTACTGCGGTGGGAAGTTACCCCAATTTATACCTTTTCTCGGCCAGCAGATATCCGATGATTCGTTATTTCAATGGGGCTGAGCGATCCGTCTCTTATTATCTCAGGGGTATTAGATGCAACGCTGAAAGTGCAGATGAGAGAAACTACAACGTGAGGCGTAGAATCTGGCCTATCAGATTTCTACCACCCAGGAAATGTGGCTCGATATCATGCAGCATAGAGGGTACTCTTTCCCAGAAATTGATATTCACAATGGCTCGCGACCTGACGCATCCTAATCAGGCAGGAGGAGGCGTCATGAGCGGCACTGCGACAGCTCTCATGGTTTTCGTCGACCAGTCAGTGTACTGGTGTATTATAATGCCGGAGAAAATCGGCGAGTGTCGCACACAGCCATGCCTCTGGTGCCGACTATACCGAAGAGGAAAATACTCAAGAAAAGCAGCGATATCACCATCATTGCAAGGTGTCTTTGTCTCTGAAACATGTGCTGATTGAACATACATTGAGCCAGTTCCCCTGGAGCTAGAATCGATTGCTAATAAGCTGCAAAGGTGCAATTTGGCACCCCTTGGATATCATCGTGGCTGATCAGACACCATTCCGTGAAGGCCTTGTCTCGCCTTTCAAGTAAATACCGCATCAGTCATCCATCAAGGTGATTTTGATCGTATCATTAATCAGTTATCACTAATGCGGTGTAGGAAGCTTACAACCAGTTCCCACAGAGACGTCGACATCTTAGGGTTAGCAATCAATATAGAGAGTTGGCCAAATGGAACGTCAGAGTAGAGTACGTCCCCAATGTTTAACGTCTCGGTTGCAGGAGTTGTGGTAGCATGGCGGCGCTATCCCCAAATTTGACCATCTTCCAGCGAACCTTCCCAAAATAGTTTAGCGTTGTTTGGCACTGCACGCACAAGATATCAGGCCAGAGATAACCTTTTCCTTCTCTCTACCTCTCTCATTTTTCGTTATCCCACTACATACCCCGCGGTGAGTTGTGATCGAATATGGCCTAGTCCTGTTTCTGACTAACCGTGATTTAGTGCTCCTGAACTCAGACAATCCAGTGACCACTGACAACACTCAACTCCAAACACACTACACTGACCGTGGGATGTCTATCACTTCAACCTCTTCTCACCGTCTTGGAGATGAAAATATTACCGAGGAACGCCGCCTGCGCGCACTGATGGTGCAACATCCGCCTCAAATACCGTATTATGGCGTGTATGTGCGCCAAGCTAGTGGCCAAGCCGGAGGTGAGCCAACTCCTGTATTCTCTCTAGAGCCACACTAACCTCAAACTAGATCCTGCACAGCCCATGAGACACTGGGAACCGAGCGGCCTGATTGACCCAATCTACGAGGGCAAACGTCGTCAGCGGGCTGTATCCAAAAAGGCAAAGGCCATACGAGCAAAGGTCCAAAAGGGGCTGGACAGCGTTTCTGATCAGCATACCGCTTTGAAGGATCAAATCCAGGAGCTGAAAGGGGAGCTGGAAAAGGATTTCAGCGATCTAGACCGATTGGTTGCCTCTCTTACCGTGCACTGGGTCCGTATCGAGGACGATATTGCTAGGGAGTATGGTTATGAACAAGCAGATGAGGACCAGTTGAAAATTCTCAGCTTAGCATATACAGACGCAGAGGAGCAGTGGTATCGCACACATTCAGAGATATAGGACAGATCACGCGCAATGGTTTGGTGCTCCTCTATTATGGACACAACATCCGTCCTTGACAGCCATCCAATTCAATGACGGAGGGGCTTGTATCTTCTTCCAGAATAGGAATAATTTGGGGAAGTGCGGAAAGATACTCAGCTTCATGTTCCATCACAAATTGCTGACGTCCTCGGAAAATACAACCTCTCATATCTGGTTGATTTTCCTCTGCCATGAATTGGTCATAGTGGTCTGCATTAAACTGAAAATAAATATTACAAACAAGACCATTCTGAAACACTTCCTGTGATTAGGCTTATAACAACTAAATAGTTACACCTATACAAGAGTTACTGCACAACCTCAAGACAACCCTTCCCTCGAGAGCAGAGTAGAATGCCCTACTGTTTACAACAAGCATTTGACATCAGCTCCCTTTCGCAGTAGTTGCTGCACAATTTGAGGATTCCCTCTTGACGACTGAATCGTAGTTTAAATGAACACTAGTAAAATGATACGCCTGGATGAACAATCTCGTTGCTCCCCGAATTCTATAGCCACACTTCTTGAGTTGTAGGCCCATGACGTTTTTTCGAGTTGTAGTTATTGGATTCCTCATACAGAGCGCGAACGGATGAGGAATTAGCCCATCACAACACTTTCCAGAGAAGAGATACCGAAGGCCGGTAGTGGTGTGGACTTATTCATGAAACCTACCTGACTATGTTCATAGTCAAGGATTAATACTCCGAGTTGAGACCACCAGGAACCGAAACTATATTCATAATCTGAGTCCGTAGAGTTGTCTCCTGTGATTATCGTAACACATGTAGTACCTGTCTGATCACGCTGGTACGGTAGATAAGCACCAGGAATCGTAAACGTCCCATTCCCAAAGCCAAAGGTGAAATCCGGTAATGTTGCATTGCATGGATAGCGATACGTGTTTTTCGCAGCCGACCATGTAGCACCAACACCTGTGAAGTACCAGTCCAGGAGCTTTTGCGGCCAAACAAGGGACTGTTCTTCCGTGGAGATAGTTGCTGACCAGGTCGCAATTGGAGGATTTTTTCTACTACCGGCTGATATGGCTGTAATATTGATACTCCATGTAGGTTGATTGGCGTTCCTTTCCGCCCACGCAATATCAGCACGATTATTTGGGTTTTCGAGGGCTCCAAAGGTCAATGTGCCGTTCTTCCAAGCACGGTATAAGTCAAAGGAACATTTCCATTCTACAAGTACGGTCAATATATACTCGCCTGCGGTTTGAAATTGATACTTACCTGTCAGCTGATTCCGAATCGCATACATAAAATTCGGTGAATCAGGAGGTTGCCACGGGTATGGGTTAAGTCCAATAACTCCACTTGCTCCGCCAAACGGCATAATTCTCCCGCTTTTCTTCAGATCATATTCCCAGAGTTGACCGAATGCAATGTCAGAATAGAGTACACCCCCAATATTGAATGTCTCGCTACCAGCAATCGCCGTAGCCTCAGCACTATCCGCGAATGTGTACAGAAAGAGAGGCACACCATAGTTCTCCGATATAATTTCATTTACCGATGTAGAGTCACTGCTGTTGTACACGGGACTGCCGCTTATCACTGCTCCCTCATAAGTAGATTGAATTAGGGTTCCATTGAATGTGGTATCGAACTGGACATCGATAGTTTGTCCGGGCGAACCTATTTCAATTAAGCCGATCAGGCTTTGCATGTTAATAATGTCCCTTTAAACATGAGCAGTAGCATACCCATCATTGCCAACAGTAAGAGGAACTGTGGAACCGTAGTTTGTTGGGATGCCTACTGAGGATGTGCGGATTGACCGCTGTGCAAGCACTCGATGATTGTGCCGTTGCCTGTGATGAGCCGTATTAGCACAAACCAGCGAGGCCATGGCCATGTACAAAAGGCTAGTTGTAACGCAAATATAGAACATCATGTCTTGCCTTTAAGCCTCCTGTTTATGAGAAGATATTCAATGTCACAGCTTGATGGAAGCCGGTCATTTATATCTTGAGGTGCAGATGGATTATGGGACATAACTGAGTGGAGATCCTATTTACTTACTACGTAGTAGACAAAGCAGAAGCGCACTAGTGTTTCATGTAAGAACATTGACTCATACTTATGATATTAATCAGTCCGTCTCCACACAGTGGCAAAAAACAATCGAAGGAAAAAAGATGAAATGCTGGTCAGCGCCATATACTTCTGTGGAGCGACCATGACTCACCCTGATGCAAGCTAACAGAAATCCAAGCATACTATGTCCTTTCTGCCCGTCCCATTAGTGAATACAAAATACATAGTATGATGCACTGTAGTCGATTTAAGCTACTGGGCCGAGATCCACACAGCGAGATCGGGGAAGATTCTCGATCCACATGAAATTAGGGTTTAACGGTCCCGTCTATTATTCATTCTCCTCCTTTCTTTTATCTACATGCAGCAAGCAAGAAAAGACTAGCAAGACCTCACATCATTCTAGAAATTTAATTCACCAGCGATGCATGATATATCTATCTGGTTTCTGAAAGTTTATTAATAGGGGCTTATTAGTTGTTCAATCCGGTCCGGAGGCTGTTTCTCCTGATTAGATATAGCTTTAAAGTAGTCTCTCTGTGGTACTGCCCTAGCCGTGGTCAGTAAGCCCAAATTACTATCAGCCCCTAGTGTAGTCAGGTGACTCAGGTCCCATCCCATCCATGTGCTGTACACAGCTGGCTTATGCAAGATATGTATCGCGCTGCTTGTTGCATTTTACGTAACGTAGATGGGAAAATGATTAGCTGCACTCACTCCATTCAACTTGCAAGCCTACTCTTCGATTACATTATCGGCATAAATCTATCGCCTCACAGAGAGTATACAGGTGTATGGGTTAACCAGCTGCTTCTATTCTATCCACCTCTTACTATACACCGGGAAGATTTGACCCTTCCCAATCACTATCTAACATGCTTTGATTGTCAAAACTAGTCAAATCTTCAAGTGTCATGTCCCGGCTTCCGGCATAGTTTCTGTGCTTCCACATGTTTTGCGCCCACATTTTCACCATTTTCGGGCTCATCGCGTTCTCATCTTCTGCATCATCGCCCATCCAGTCGCCAAATCTATCCAGGGGATCAAAATCGTAGTATCGTACGGAAATAAACTTTTTTCCTTTCCGATATGCGAATTCAAGATCTCTTTTGACTAAGCAATATACCGGTCGCATCCCATTTCCATTCATATCTGCGTACCAAAAACCGACGAGTACGCCTGCACGGATGAATACAGGAGTTGAATGTACTTCACAACCTGGGTCATCTTCCTCGAAAATGATGTCTCGTTGTAAATAACTTTCTTTCTCTATGGAGGGGATTGGTTTGTCTGAACAACTTCTTGCGGGCATTGCGTATCTCGCCTTCTTTAAAGGGGGCTGGATCGAATGATTTGGATTTTGTTTCCGTTTGCGCTTGGGGGCGGAGCGGCGAGACAACTCTGAGATAGACCGTTGAGTTGGTGATTTATCGCTTGTCATGTCTTCTTGAATCGACAGGAGTGGCTTGAGCAACTTGCGGGACTTCTTGATAGAGCAGTTCATGAACTATTACCTCTGTGATTAGCAGCCTCTTCTCACCGTACAAAAGAGGGCACCATACCTCTGGTTTGGCGGCCTGGATTTCCTTCATCTCTCGCGTCTCGGCAAGATCTCAAAGCTGGAGCCAGAATATAGCTTGACGGTGGAAGAGAAGTAAAAGGAAAACAGAACAAGAGTGCGGACGGAGACCTTTATATAGTGTATCACCGAGCGTTTTGGCATCCTAGGATGCCGAAGCCCAACCCGTGCGTGCGATGCTACAGCCAATCATAAATTTCAACGGCCACTAAGGAGCAGGCTCTGTCTACTCAGGAACACATACACGAACGTACGAGCCCAATCATTGGTGAAGGAAGCAGCTGCACCCCTTCTTTGCTCGATCGTCCTTCCGTCTTAGATAGTGCTCGGCGTAGCTGAGAATCGTGGTGTATGAGACACGAGCTTCAAGGCGCTGTCTGGGCCTATTAGCCGGATGAAGTATGTATAACCAGTGATGAGAATTCCGGTTAGTGATATGCAAGGCTAGATAGACTAACTCGTATCTAACTGTTTTTGTTCAGTACATTCCTTTTTTCAGTTAACATGTTTTATGAAGCCAATACTACACTAACGCATTTTGTAGACAAGACGGTGAAACTTACAACATTGTCCACCATCAGTGTACAAGGCGCACATGCAATATGTCTCAACCAAGCTGTCCAACGCGTAGATGAGCAACAATACCATTCTGGCTGCCTCATTTCCGACTCCCATCACATCCAACCGGCTCGTCATGAAAAGCTTTCACGGTATCTTTAATTTTCGGTGCTGAATCAATCCCCGAGCTCCCGGGCTATAGGGTAGTAATTCTCTATGTTCGTCACACCTTGAATAACGCCTTGCAAAAGCCCATGCCTGCTGCCATATTGCCTATTCTGTTCAGCTAAGCACTGTAGCCTCGGCTAAGCAGCATGCCTTGCGTATCCGCCAGCTATAGATGTACATTGGCAGCATACCTTACTGCCTAATAAGGACAAGTCGCACCTCGACATGTTCGAAGGACAAATCAATACTATCCAATTTCTGGTCATCACCATTAGTCTCGGTTCTCAATGGCTAGGTTTCTCCTTTTTGCTGATTGTCACATCCGACTTGTTCCTTTTCGACAGATGGGTTTTCTCGTTCAACATCAGTCATTGGGCTTCCATATGTTTATGTGACCCACCACGTCCCAGAATAGGCAGGATCTGTCCTCGAATTAGCCATAGACTTCTCTAGTTCATGATGAGCCCTTACCCGAAGCGTTCTGGCACAGCCCAGGTGGCGAGTCACTGTTTCACTGCAGATTAGCTGAAGTGCTGATTAGTTATAGCTCCACAGACACGACGTATTTCGGAATCCTGGGATGCCGAAATCCTAGGTCTTATGGCTATAAAGAGTCCTCGATCCGCACTTCTGCTCTCCCTCCCTTCTATTTCTCTCCCATCATCAAGTCATCCTTCAGATTCCACCTCCGTTAAAGTTGCTGCTGACATCCTATGCACGATGGACTCTGCTGCTTCTAGTTCACAAATAGCACCCTCACTTAACCAAATGGCTAGTTCACTGCTTGATTTACTTGAGAAACTCCAAGAGCTTGCCAAAGTGCGAGAAACGCAAGAAATCGAGGACGTGGAGCGGCTTCCAGAGGTAGAGTGCCCGGAATCACTGGTGAGAAGCATGCTAATCGCAGAGAAAACTAGTTTCGTGACCTCGTCCATCAGCTATGTCAAGAAGCCCCGGCAGTTGCTCAAGCCATTGCGGTAGCAATCCAAGAAAACATCCCAACTTATGAATCGCCAACTCCACGGTCTAACTCAAACTCGTCTCGCCGCTTATCCTCGAAACGCAAACAGAAACCAGATCAGGCTTATCAGCCGAGTCATCCGATCCAGCCCGCTTCAAAGAAGCGTCGCATAACGCAGGAGTCCCAGATTCTCGAAAAGAAAACCGAGGATCCCATTGGATCCATGGCCTGTATTGACACGGATGGGGTCCAATTAACATCGAGACGAATGAGCAAGCCAGATGTCTTTCCTTGTGTTTCGACCTCCGGGGCGCTCATCACAGATATGGAGATCGCTCCTGAAACCGAGGACAGCCATCCAGAGACGACGCCGATATCTCCCGATGGCGTCAAGGAAGTATCACCGTATATGCCTGACACGGATTTGACAAAGGGCGCGTCTTTCCTTGAGACGGTTTACCACGTCGTCAACGTCGTCAACCAGCTGAAAAACTATCCGAGCGGTCTGCCACGTACGGTCCACATTCAGATCCTTCAAACCCTTCAGACTTACCAGGAGACAACCATGGAGTCGAACAATGACCAGTGGTCAGACGGAAGTATATGGAAGCAGGTGCTGGAAGGAGGATCAGCCGCAAACCGTCGGTATACCATCCTCAACATGCTCGAATATATGGGAGCCTCGAAATGGTACGACAGCCAGATTGACCTGGCACAGCGTACAGGTTTAGGTCACAAGGGAGCCGCAACTCAGGTGCTAGATCGCATCACCCGTCATAAGGACTTGCTCAACAGAAAGCTGATCACCAATCAACTCTCTAGAGGAAAGAAATTGCGTACGAAGCTGGTCAAAAATCTTGGACTGGGGATCCTGTTCAGTCCAGATATATGGTGAGTATCAGCCAATATAGTCTAGTTCTGTGCTGACCGGGCGTACAGGGATTATACCAAAAGAAGTATAGGTCAAATCGACCTGCTGGTCAAAAAGTTTCAGGTGGATGCACAACGGATGACCCTACTTCGAATTCTTGGTGCGCAGGTGCAACAACTGGTCAGACATGGCTCCACTGACCCGGAAGCCTTGTACAACTCGCTGAAAGAACATGATCTGGTCTCTGAACCAGAAATTCAGAAGATCAGAGAGAGCCAAGAGTCAGAGCATGTAAGAACGTTGCCATCTCTCTTCTTGACCGAGCTGACAATAGCCAGAATGCGCTACCAGAAGGGGCATTGGATACAGCAGTTGACAATCTGATCAATCGGGTTGCCAATCAAATTTTCACTAAGCAGAGTCTGGAGGATGTTGACACGTTCTCAATTCCTGGAAATGTAAAATTACCGGGCGACTTGTTTTTACGGTTCCGCCCTGGGGAATGGCTCAATTCTTGGGCTATCATGGCAGCGATGCAGGTAGCAGACCGGCCACCTTTCGTCAAGTTTAGCGAATGCATCCCGGTGAACGACATTGGAAGGCATGGTCGAATGCGATCAATCAAGAAGCCCTTCCAGATCTGGGCGAAGAAGATCGCCGAGCTCCGCAGAGAAGCAGAACATGGACTGGAAGACTGTCGACCCCTAACATTCTTCTCTCCTATCTGTAAAGAGAATTCACATTTCACGCTACTCGAAATCAATGATGGCGAGAAAGTAATCCGACATTATGACTCCCTGGCAGCGCCTACTACTATCAATGGCACAAAGAAGACGAGCATTGCCGCTCTAGTTGAGGTACCACCATTCTATCAGATGTCAGAAGCATTATCTAACAACGTTATAGGATGAGTTTGGTGATTTAGAGTACCAATATATTGAAGCAGTAAGCTTTTGATTTGCGTTCGTCTTGTTAATCAGCTGCTAACCTGAACAGCCTACACCGCAGCAGAGTGACGATTGGAGTTGTGGGACTCGAGTGATCTGGAATTTCAAGCAGCGATGTAATGGGTTTGATATCGGATCGTGGGATACTGTGCTGGACTCGGAACGCATGCAGTTGGATATTGTAAACGGTCTTATGGCGTGTATTGACTCGCACGCTATACGCAAATATAGCCGAAACAGCAAACGTGGGGTCACTAATGAATTGCCAAGATGCAGTGGTGTGGAGGAATCGTCTCGTGTTCAGATATGCTCAGCGAGTGAGGCTTAGAGTAGAGCTGCGTGGAACTCAAATATAAATTAGACTAGTAGAACAGATTCGAATTGCTATTAACCCATCCTGAGATAACAGAGAAAATTACCACTTGACCGAAAAAGGGATAACCCTCAGTGCGGTTTCTGGTAATGGTTGTGTATGCCCATTACCGTCTTATCCATATTCGGCTTAGCGTATCCCTAGT
The DNA here is from genome assembly GCF_000003125.1 of Talaromyces stipitatus ATCC 10500. NCBI lineage: Eukaryota > Fungi > Ascomycota > Eurotiomycetes > Eurotiales > Trichocomaceae > Talaromyces > Talaromyces stipitatus. The sequence continues at coordinate 160,889 of NW_002990113.1, read as the reverse complement.
CACTTATATGGGGGTTCGCGCCGTAGACATCTTGGCGACCACCGTGATTGGTTAAAACTGGCTAGCCCACAGCTTGGTTAGGCGCGAAGGTCGCTGATATTCAACAATTGTTACCACTCAAGGATCAACTCTCTCCTCCTGCCGAAACATTCTCCTCTCTGCAGCGTTTCAGTCAATGTATGACACCACCTTCTCAATACTGTCATTTATCCGATTATGAAAAGGAAAGTCGGCTCTCACGATGATATCGATAAACGGCCGGTCAAGCGGCGCGAACAAGAAAGTTCGCCGAGTACAGGCTTCGTGAACGAACAACAGCAAACTCAACCACAACAGCCGCCATCACCATTATCAGAATATCTTGGAAAAGAGGCCAGCAGTGAGTCCACATTGGTATTGGGATATAATTGACTAAGCTAAGAAACTGGTTGATTCAGAATGCAAACGCACTGCAAATGCGCCTTCCTTTTCGGAGTCAACCTTTCTTGAAGACAGAATTTGGAAGTGGATTGAGCGGATTCCAGATGAAGTTCATGAGCTGGAAGATATGAGTCAGCCACCATCCAAGAGGTCGCGATCAATCTCGACCGATCGTGGCAGGACCCGATCGGTTTCGTCCGATGCAAGCACATCGTCTCGAGATGCGAAGTCATCAGCATACAAGGATGTCAACTATGTTGCTATCCTTGGACAGAAAGGCTGCTTCATGCAACCATCAATGGCCGGACCGATCACCGAGGACGCTGAGCTATGCGAGCGACTTCTTCGTCAGCCGAACGAGATTCCTACTGGCACTCTATTTGAGGACGAATACGTCGACCACTTTCACAATACATTGCGGAATCGGTCAGAAGCCCGCCTGCTGGTAGATTTCCATCCCCTTCTCATGCCATCTGCCGAGAATATATATATTCAAGGAAGCGAAGAACTGAAACATGTGATCGACGGTTACAATGATCCATGGCTCAAGACGGAGCCAATACATGGACCAAAGCCACAGCCGGATCACGCCTGGGGCTTAAAATGGTCAGCCTTTTCAGAACCACAGCGGCGAAAGCTTGGAATTGAGCCCGACAAGAAATCTGTATATGCAGTGCGAGACGACATGTACTTCCCTTACTTAACGGCTGAAATCAAGTGTGGTAATCAGGCTTTGGAATTTGCTGATCGTCAGAACATGCACAGCATGTGCATTGCCCTTCGAGCGGTGGTCAGTCTGGCTCGGGCTGCTCAATGCCTGGATCAGGTACACCGAAGGATCCTGGGGTTTTCCATTTCACACGAATTAGAGGACCTGCGGATCTACGCGTACTATCCGGAGATCAGTGAAGGAAAAATTGAATACTTCCGCTGGTCGGTGAAACAATTCAATATTTGGTCAAACGATGAGAAATGGGCATGTTACCGTTTTGTGGAGAACGTCAATTGTGAATTCCTTCCTATTCATATCAATCGATTGAATCATTTTCTGGAAAAAATTATCGATCCTCAAGATATTCCCTTTGAAGGTAACGACGACCAGGATTATGGCTCCCAGGAATCACGGATTGGATCTCGAGAACGATCTGCATATAGCCGCGCTCCATCCTCGCAATATCGGGGACATGCGGAGCTACGTAGCATGATCCATAACCTGCAACAACAGTTAGAAGAACAGAGAGCGGAGCAGAGGGCACGGGAGGAGAAGCTTCTCGCTCAAATGGAAGAACGTGAGGAGAAGCTTCTCACTCAAATGGAAGAACAGAGAGCAGAGCAGAAGGCACGCGAGGAGAAGCTTCTCACTCAAATGGAACAACAGAAGGCACGAGAAGAGAAATTGTTAGACCAATTATTTACACGTCTTGAACATAATGAGAAGCCAATATGATATAAACCGTAGCCCTATTGCTAGGGACTTGAATTGACAACTTGACATTTTGTAACTAATCCTTGGATGCTGCTGTCGGCTTAATATATATGGCTTTACTATACACAGTTAGCCATGGTAGATAGGCTCTGATTTATATTCAATTCGCACATGATGAGGAAATTGAAAATCTTCAATACTGCACTGAAGGAGAATCAATTCGTATCTATCGCACGGATTAACTATATACCGGTTGGGTGTTCTGAACTTTGATTGGACCTTACCAGAAAAGGTTAGTTCATTCCTATCCCCTTAGGGTTATTTTACCCTAACCAGTACCCGCTTTCAATTTTGAACACATGCATGTGAAAGAAGACGGCTGGTTCTCACAGCCAATTACCTAGATGTACTAGCCGCTTTACCAACCCACGACATCTAGCCCCACCCTGACCTCTTCCCAAATGATGTCCGTCTACTCTGTACGTGCTTATACATAGTATATTTGTTGCTGGCTGAAAACTTAATAAAATTCATAAACGAAACATCAAATCCAACACAATACCGCGGCACCCGGTGCAATACTCACTCGTCTTTAAACCCTGCTTCTTGATCATTCATATCGACTACGATGGCCGAAGCTGTAGGCCTGGCTTCTGGATTGCTGACCTTGGCTTCTTTTGCTTTTCAGTCCAGCGTCACACTGTATGAGACTGTCAAGAGTTTCAATTCTCATCCAAAACGTGTCCGTGACCTTCTCGAGGAGCTGGAGGCTCTGATTGCGGTTCTAGGTCCGCTCAATGACATGGTCAAAAACCCAGCGGGGACGTCACTCCCTGCGCTTGATCTTCCCCTGAAAAGATGTGGAAATGCCTGTAAAGAATTTGAACAGCAGCTTATGAAGTGCTTATCGCGATCTGGCGGCGATCGGACAAGCTTTCGCGACTGGGCTCGATTAAGGTACATGAGTGATGATATCGATGGGTTCAGGCGATTACTCGCTGGGTACAAGTTGACTATTAGTATTGCCCTCACTGACGCAACACTGTAAGTGTGTGTTTTCGTGCCTAGCCAATATGGTTAGGGTACGTTGAGTTAATAATTCTGCAGTCACCAGTCTTCTATTACCGCCGAAATCCTCGAAAATCATAAACATCTGATCGAAGTTGCTAAGGACGATCTGGAAGCACATCTTGAAAGTATCGATGAGAAACTGGAGCGTGTACTTGGACCGGCTGTGGCAGCCTCGGAGCGCGATACTTTGGAGATGCAAGAGATGAAGGAGGAGCGACTGAGCACTGAAAGATGTCTCCAGATTTGTGCACGCTTATCTGAGCATATCGAGCAGATTCAGCTCCATCCCGAGCACAATGATCATCATGCTGGATCACCGGAGCCTGGTGCTGTACCTGAAATGATTGTCAATCAGGGGCTGCAGCAATGTAAAGAGAGCCTCATCTTAACAGCTGCAAAGTTGGAAAAACATATGCAGGATATCATGAATCGGATGCTTGCGAAATCCAGGTCACATTTGACGTCGGATGAGGAAATTGCGAATTTAACAAGATTACGAGATGAGTGGGAAACAGCCCGCCAGTGCATTGGAATATGCTCGCAAGCAGACAAGCATCTCAAAGAAACTGTTACTACCATTGAAAACTATGGCACTGGCGATGCTATTCAGTTCATGATTTCAACCAACGGACAAATCATCCATGGGAAGAACCGAGGACTGGGTTGGAGAACTAGGCAGGTCGGCGGCCATCTAAGTGATGATTCTCTTCAGCAATTGTCCCGGGACATGACAAGCATTAACCTCCGCAGAACTGCAGATGAAGAGTTGTCGCAAGACACTCAGCAACCCACTTCTGCTGATCAGGAAAGCCAAACTCAAGCGTACAGGGAGCGTTACGGGCGAGGATATCAACTTACGCCTAAATCGTCTCTAGGCAACACTCCTGCTTCTTTCAATCAATCAGGCGGCAGTACTCCACCGAAAAAATCATAGGGTTATACTCTTCCGGTCAAGCATTGTTTGGTGTTTCAATAACTGCAGTTGCTCAAGGTCCAATGAGTTACCAACCACATTACTAAATGTATGAGGTTTGATGATCTTGCATGGGAACGAAGCGACAATATCTCTTTTGATCAGGAGATAGAATCTCTTCACTGAAAAGGTCCTTCGAGACATAGGAGGCTTCATCATCCGGCATAGAGGTGGCCCGGCAGAGGAACTTGAGTATCCACAGAAAAGGTCATTCCATCTAATAATATTACATGTGATCCAAAGCTGGAGGATTGGTTTAAGGTGCAGGTTCAGGGATACTACTTTTGGATGGGGGCATTGAATATCCTTAGCCTCCAATTGTATCGATAAATAGACAAAATAGGATTCAAGAAGTATGATTAAAATTAGGTTCTGGTCCAGCTCCGTGTGAGTATTCCGAAAAGGAGGTTACACTTTCACAACTCTTCCACGAGCGGAAGCTGTTAGATGACCGAAAGGCCCAGCCCCGACGGATTCTCATCCAAGAGCGGGCAGGTGTTGGAAAGACAACGCTTTACAAAAAGATCATCCACGACTTTTTACACCAACAGAAATGGGCAGAACTTTTTGATCACATCATATAGATACCTTTGCGAAGACTTAAGGGGATGTCAGACTTGGATGAATTTTTCCATCAGGAATTCTTTAAACACGAAGCAGAGCGCGACAGTTTAGTTCTAAAACTCCAGAAAACAGCTTTGGACCAAACCCATAAGAAAACTCTCTTGCTATTGGATGGCCTGGACGAAGTTTCAGAATATCGCAATGCATCCAGAGCCGACCAGACTAAAATATTCAATAGCTTATTAAATGAAGACAATGTGATTATCACATCCCGTCCACATGCCGTGAAGCTTTTGGGCCTGACTCCTTTTGACCTGGAGTTAGAGACTATTGGGTTCCACCTTAATCAAGTACAAGCTTACTTAGCGAAAGCCATGACGGATCCAGATACTGTCAACCAAATTTATTCCTTTATTCAGAGCCATTGATTGATTCAGAGACTAGTTCGGATACCCATTCAGCTCGATCCATTGTGCTATAGTTGGGATAACGACTTTCGTTCTGGTGCTCTGCTACAAACCATGACAGCAGTATACCAGGCTATTGTTGACATCAAACTCAGTTCCGTTGAGACCGGATCTCTGTCGTGAGGACAAATATAAGAGTTCCTAGAATGATGACTTGGGATCTGGATAGACATCGCGAGTACGCCCCATCTTCTTCCAGGTGTCCACCCAACTCTGGCGTAGCGCAGGGTTGCTCAAAGACGACAAAGGGGTTCCCCCGATGAAATTCAGTCCTTCCTGGAAGATGTAGTTGGCTATATCTCTCCATTCCGACGCGGACTTGCCATCAAGCTTCTCTAAAGGATCTGATATTCGTAAGCAAGGTGTTATGCACACATAGTACATAGTATTGATTGCCGTTATGAACCTTAGGAGGGGAAGCCCTACTTACCATCTGCTGTTAATTCTTTTAATGACGGCAAATGGATAAATTTCCAGAGACCGCGGTCATCGTGATCAACACTAGAGGTCTTCAGTGCATTTCCTGTGTCCATGTAAAGATAATCGCCATTAGAGGCCTTGATATGTCGAAACCTAATACATGCACTCCGTTAGTAACACCGGCCTAGGAGTAGCAGGATGGCCCAAGGAACGAGGAGAAACAAATATCAGCTTGGAAAAAGAAAGAGTCCAGATTAAGACGATATAGACGAACCCTTCGTGTCTTTTGGCGCCTAGCGTCCACTGACAAGCTGCTTTTTGTGCGGGTGCAGGAATGGGTTTGCCGCTGCCTGTGAAAGAAGTAGGAGTCGCTGTTGTCGGCTGGGGAACGAAGCCGTCAAATTGAAGAAGCTTCCCGGACATGAGCATGAGCCAATCTGTATCCTGGAACATGGTAACTACTTGGCTCTGACTCCAGTCCAGATTCTCGCATGCATAAGTTACTCCTGGACCGAAACTTGTCAAGACATGATTTCGGCGATGTTTATTCAATATGAGATAGCTTTTCCCGTCTTTCACCATGATCAAAGCTTGCAGAGAGAAGATATAAGCAACAAATGGCCTAAAGATGAAATTTTCATCTATCAGTTGCGAAATCAGGGCCGTGACTTTACCTTGTAATTCCGGGATCAGACAAACTTTACCATGTTCCTTCCCATTTTATATGCCTCAGGATCTAGGTCGGGTTTGAGTGTTTTCCTCATTTGGTATGCACATAATGCTTGTCTGCTATAGTCTATTTGTCCTAGACTAGTCAGAAATTAAATGAACCAATTCGTACTTCTGGTAAGCGAGTTGTAGCGCAAGGCTAGGTCAGCTATGGATTACTTATCAGAATCCCTGCCTGCATGGAACCAATAGCTTTTATACTTACAGCTATAAAAGTACTCTTATTTCACAATTTCTCTCTAGGCTGCAGCGTAACATGGCGTGATTACTTTGCAATATCAAAGCAATTCCGTGTCAGACCTACACTGTACTATCACAGCCAATAGCTGAGGAATTCAAACAATCCTTGTCGTTAGGGATCGATTTGCCGTCGGCTAGGATCGAATTGTCTTTTGGTATTAACTGCGGTAATTTCTCTCTGGCAACGGCCCATATGCGGTTTGGGCAAAGTTTGAACGTTTCTGTTGCTTTTTCAAAGGCATCCAGGAGCTCTCTGTGAGAGGTGTCCTTTTTCCACTTGGAGTTCTCAGGCATCTCGGTACCGCGAACCCCACTAAAATGGCTTCAATCGCAGAGATTTGAGTTTATCAAAGATATAACGTCCACCAGAATGATTGATGGGAGAGATAACGATGTTGGCAAGGCATTAAATGATGGAGATGATTAAATCAAAAACCTACTTGCCCAACTTTCGCTATGGCAATTGCTGAGCTGAAGAGTGGCAGGCTGGGAGCTGCCCAATAGCGTGTCCGAGAGTCCGAGACCCCATCAGCTAGGCAGTCTGAGGCACAGGTGAGGATTCGGTGTCGTCGGGAGAATTATGTACAGAAATTGTGTTTCTTACAAAGCAGACTAGCAGCCAATGCCCCTCTATTGTGTAGAAGCAAGTAGCTGGCTTATGGAAAAGCCGGAGTACACCTTATCAAGAAGCTGTTGTCATTTATTTTGTGGATCGGCTTTGGTGGCTGGCGCGTATGATCTATGGAGCCTACAGATTGGAGCCTGTGAGAAGAGCAACCACAACAAGGTTGTGCCATTGTTCATGAGATATTAAGAGGATCTATATACAGTGCTCTGCCTAGACGGTACGATTTTTGAAGCAGTCAACTTTCCTTCACCTCAGTCCTCAACAATCTCCTGATCCTTCTGTGAAGTAACAACGAATATATCATCACCATCCCGATGAATAGACTCAAAGGGCACTCCCTCCCCAGCCAACATCTTTTCGATGTCCTCCTCTTCCTCCACTGCGTAGGTTGCTCCCTTCACATAGGGCTCAAAGCTCCATCCCGACGACATAAACCGCTTCGATATCCGCATCACCTGAATCGCCCACACAAAGTCCGAGCAGCCGCTAAATGTCATCTCCTGCCCGCCTGTTCTCCCAACCCCGCCGGATATACCGACGTCGACAATACTGGGTAGAGATCTAAGATAGAAACACAAAACGAAAGGTCAGTAAGCACATACAATCAATATATCCTTACTTCGGATAAAAAAAAAAAACGAGAAAATAAACCAAAGCACATACACCTGCGGCCCCAACTCAATCCCCCACCCCTTCCCTTCAACCATTCCACTATCTTTATCCCCCCTGACACCCCTCGCAATCGCCAAACCCGTAATCATAAACATTGACCAAGCCCCGATCAAACTCTTCTTCCGTTTCCTCTCAATCCAAGCCTTCACACACTCAACCTCCAAACTCTCCTCAATATACTCCTCATCTGGCTGAATAATCTCCACATCCACAGCGTCGAAACACCAGAACCGCGCTATGGATTTTTGGAACGCAATACCCGCCCCGCCGCCGGCACTTACTAGTCCCATCGCTTGGGGGATGGGGAGCTGGGCAGTTGCTGAGGCGGAGAGAGTGGAGCTAGTCGCGGATTGCCAGCGGAGGTCTGTGAGGCGGGAGGGGTAGATGGGCATGTATGCGGGGAGAGGGAGAGGGCCTGAGGCGGTGTTTATTGGGGGCGGTAGAGGGATGAGTGATGAGAGGAGGTGGCCTAGTTGGATTGGGCCCTTTTGGGTTGGGGTTGATGGTGGGTAATGGTTTTGAGCGAGGGTGAACCAGCATTTTTCCATTTTGGCGTCCGAAGAGGGGAGGGGGATTTGTGTGGTGGATAAGCTGAGATGATATGGGAGATTATCTGAGGTAAGATTGACAGGAGTATTGGCGGGTATTGTTCTTTTCGCTGCTTGCTTGGTTGACCATGGTGGTGGGGGGATGGGGACGGGGCCTGTTGGTTGTTAAGTAGTAGCACCGAGTAACATATTATCGAGATAGGGGTTTGGTGTGTGTAAGCTGGGAGATGTCAGAGTGCGCGCTTTGAGGCGTCTGGTGGATAACTTAACGATGGTCGGCTGATTATACCCCTGCCAGTCTATACCCCTGCCAGTATTGTGCAGAGAGTTACCTTTCAATGGATTGGCTGCCAGAGTCACCAACCGGAGCGCCAGGAATGGAGGTCTGCATCAATCCTGTCGTACACTGCCTCCCCTCCTCGTTCTTCCCGGTCATTGGAGAGTGGCTTGCGTTATGGTCGGGCTAGAATTTCCTTCCTTGACGAGGAGGGGATGCTCGTGTTGGGCAGATTTGATCCGCCATATAATCCGAACAACTAACCGCCAACCTCTTGAACGACTGGATCTTCCCCCCTCGCGGACTCGCACATCGAAAACACTCATTCGCAATACTCACAAGAACACCGCTTTCTCTCCTCATGGGACTCCCTCCGGTATTCACAGCCGCCAAAAACGGTGACTTGACAATCCTTCAGAAATTGCTCGATGACAGGGAAACTCCAAATATAACCACCTCCGATGGATGGACGCCTTTGCACGCTGCATCATACTACGGACAAACGAGCGTCTTGCCTATACTTCTCGCCCACGGCGCGGACCTTGAGGCGGAACTCCCTTTCGGAGCCCGTCCTCTCCACAAGGCTTGTGAGCGCGGGTTTCTCGACATAATAAGGCACCTGCTTGAACACGGTGCTGCGATTGAGGCCCGAACAAAACACGGTCATACGCCGTTGTATGTTGCAGCATCCAATGGCAGGCCGGAAACTGTACGGCTCCTGCTCGATAAAGGGGCGGATCTCGGGGCGCGCTCTGTGGAGGGGTATACGTCTCTGTACGCTGCTTCGCGTGACGATCAGCGGGAGGTGGCACGGCTACTGCTCGAGGAAGGCGCAGATCCTAAGGCTAGCTCTCAAGAAGGCTATTCGCCATTACATATAGCAGCGGCAAGGGGGCGTGAGAAATTGGTGCGGCTCTTGGTTGAGACGGGGCCGTTGAAAGATCTGGACGAAAGGACAAATGATGGAGACACCGCACTACGCTTGGCTGCGAGGAACGGTCACGCAGAGACGGTGCGATATCTTCTTGCTCAAGGGGCTAACGGTAACGTTGCAAATATCAACGGCTGGGGGGCGCTGCACACCGCAGCTTACAATGGTCATTCAAATGTCGTCGATGTGCTCCTGGCAGCGTCACAAGGCGGCTTGGAACTTGAAATCAAGAGAGATGCTTATCGGCCACTGCATAAGGCTGTCCAGAACGGTCATGTTGACATTATCCATGCTTTGCTTAACGCTGGGGCCAAGATCGACCCAAAAGATACTGTGGGGTTCACACCGCTCCATGTTGCTGTCAAATGTGGCCAGGTGGCGGCCGCGAAGGAGTTACTGGAGTGTAGAGCCGATGTCAACTCTCAAAGTTACAATGTCGATGGACTCCGGACACCATTGCACCTCGCTGTTCAGAAGGGCGACCAGCGGATTGTCAGCCTGCTATTAGCTTACGGGGCTGATGGCCAGCGTTTGGACAAAGCGGGAAAGTCGGCTCTGGCATATGCTGGCGAAAAGGAGGACGGAGGTAAAATGCTTTCCCTACTCAAAACCGCAGTGGAAACTACGGCCGCGGGCAATGAAGAGGATTTCGTCCTCAGCGTTCGCGGTAAAACTATGACAGGGTAGGTACTCATTGCTCGAAAGGTTCAATCCTGCTTTCCAGGGCTAATATAGGTTTACTATAGGACTTCTTGCACCTCATCCGAGGCCTGGTTTGACAAACTAGATGAGTTGCGCACCGTCCTTCGCGCGCCTCGTGGTGCTGTCCACGAGCCTGTACGGTTTGCTATTATAGACAGTGGCGTTGAACCTGCCCATCCGAACAAGATGATGATCCACGGCTATCGGGACTTTGTTGATGATTCGAAAGAGTGGAAGGACAACAAAGGACATGGCTCGACCGGAGTGGACCTCGTCTGTAAGGTTGTAAAGATGCCAAAGATCTACGTCGCTCGGGTGTTTGAGACTTCGTCTGGCAGCGTGGAAGTTCAAGATCGCATTGCAGAGGTATCTAGTCCCCACCAACATTTTCATCGAGGTAGAAACTGATCACCCAACCAGGCAATTAAACACGCTCGTACGGAGTGGAAGGTGAACATCGTCACCCTAGCATCGGGCTTCAATCGCCCACACGAGCGCATGGAGAACGAAATCCGCGCAGCCTGCGCTCAGGGAATCCTCATTTTCGCAGCCGCCAGCAACAGCGGAAACTCCGATTTCATCACCTTTCCTGCAAACAACCCTGAAGTCATCTGCATGTTTGCGACCGACGCGAACGCAAAGGCCATCACCAGCTCCATCAACCCATCTCCCAGCCTGAAAGGCAGGCCGAATTTTGCGATTCTCGGACACGAGGTAGAATCGCGGCCCCGTACAAAGCCACAGACTGGAACGTCCATGTCGACGTTCATAGGTGCGGGTGTTGCGGGTCTAATTCTAGAATTCTCGCGCCAGAGCATTGTCAGCGATGTCATTGGAACAGATTGGAAGCGGTATCTTCAGACTGTCCGTGGGATATCGGCTATTTTTGAACTCATGGCCGAAGGTGGTCATGAGGGTTATCAGTGTATAACGCCGTGGAAGATTCGCCCCGTTTTCCAAAAGACCCGGGAGCTTGAGAGGGAGTTCATTGCAAATGCTATCAAACACGTGTTGGAACGCTGCATCAGGGGGTCATAGTTTGTAAGTTTCTTTTTGTATATAGTCACTCCTTAGCTGTTTGTGCAGGTGATAGAGACAAGGAAGAAGGTGCTGGGTGTAGAGCATCCTGACATGCTGACCAGCATGGCTAACCTCGCCTTCACCTTGAAAAAGCAAGGACGCTGCGCGGAAGCCCTTGACTTACTGTAGAATTGTGTACAGCTATAGGAGGAACAGGTAATGCAAAACTTGATCATGTATATGTCTGTAATAGCTGAACCCTAGCTTCCGGTTTGGCGCGGCACGAGATCTCTGTCAATAAACGTGATATCGATCGGCATTGTTCTTTGTTATTGTCAGAACTTAAATGTAATACCAATTCACCAAAAGAGGACGCCCCTCAAGGATTCTAGTATTTCTGTGGTATTCCGATAGCTGAATGCTGGAAAAAAACTCCTTCATGATATAGCTGAACCTTGAATTCTCCCAGTGAATCTAATCACATTATTACGATTATCGTGAACATCTCGTCCATCCCGTCCGTTCTGCCCAGGCGGCCCTGGTAGACCATTCGCACCATCTCTTCCATCACGTCCATCCTGGCCCGGTGGTCCGCGAACGCCATCCATACCGTCTCGACCTCTTGGTCCCATCGCTCCTGGTGGCCCTTGTGCGCCATCCACACCGTTTTTCCCGTCCTTCCCATCTCGTCCATCTTTGCCACGTTGACCATCTTGTCCAGGTGATCCTCGTGCACCAGCAACACCGTCTTGCCCTCTCGGTCCCATAGGCCCCGGTGGTCCTTGTGCGCCATTTACACCATCTCGTCCATCTCGTCCATCTCGTCCGTCTCGTCCGTCTGTGCCACGTTGACCATCTTTTCCAGGTAATCCTCGTGCACCATCAGTCCCATCTTGCCCTCTCAGTCCGACTGGCCCTGGTGGTCCACGTGCACCATCAGAACCATCTCTTCCAGGGGGTCCCGGTGGCCCGACAGAGCCATCGACACCATTTTTTCCTGGGCTGCCTCGATAGTATGGCCTACAGCAGCAAAAGAATGCGACAAGAATTGAGACTGCAACGATGATACCAACTACTACTCCAATCAGTTGAGCATGGGAATTATGGACGGTTTGTGGTGCCGTAGACACCGAATTTGGAGACGGTTGCACCTGGCTTTCCGTCGTTGCCAAGGGACCTAGAGAAATCGTCGTGATTAATGTAGTAGAAACTCTCGTGATGGACAGGGTGATATCCAGACTGGCAGATTGGCGATGTACCAACACTTCAGAGTGGGACATCCTGAGACTACGGTAGATGAGTACTCTACAAGATAGGACAGTCTTGTAGCCCACTTTGTTCAATGCACATGAATCTTTGTATGTGATTCGTTTTTGCAACATCCCAACACCAAGACAAAGATGGTGTCTGGTTTCACGCGAAGTGTCTGAACTGCCACAATAGAGCAAGCTTTCCGTAGATGACCAGATATACGTTTACCATGAGAATATCAGGAAGATAGGAGGGGTACAGGGCTGTCTGACGTCTGACACCTTTTCATGGCACGAATCCTATGGCAAGCATTCTCAGATGGGATGATCGAATTTGTATTCTTGACACGCTAAAGCACTATTCTATCTAACGTGGACCGCAGTCACATGTATTAATGACCTTAGTGGTTACCTTGTCTCTGCAAACAAGGCTATTGTCCTCAAGTACTATGCGGCACAGTCACCCCTCACTACAACTTCAGCCTTGCGTAAAACTCACCAAAATTATTATGCTATACCACCTGTATGACATTCACGTGAATATGGCAGATAATGTATGCATACATGATGGATGAGAGACAATTATGGTCGTTAGTATATCAGAGACTAATGCCATATTGAACAATAGTTTCCTATAGTAATGAAGCAAAAATAATATATCGTACACTAGCTTTGCTCGTTCAGGTAAATAATTGTCCGAAATTCCAGGCACTGGATCTATTCCAACGAGTATTAAGCCTTGCATCGACCCCGCAACACTGAATGCTATTTTTGACTTCGCTTCGATTGAAAGAAGTGACAATTCTCGACGAAGAAATCTTCGTCGTTTGATATACTTACATAGACTAACACGAATATGAGTACTAGACACAATCAACCACGACGTGGTACAGTTGGATGGGTTGATGATCTCATGTACCCTGGTCTATTGCCACATCGGCAGAACGCAACCTACCACCGGTATCAGTATTCTTGTAGTTCTGTATACAGTTATCCTGCATATTGTATATCGTACCATGCTTTCTGTTTCCGGATTAGACTATGAGGCCCAGAATATTCCATTCCCTTTTTTCAACCACCAGCGCAACAACCGTTCCCGGGAGATGAGGTAATCAAAAGTTGTAAACAACCTTAATACTGCAACTTCACCAGATATACGTAGGTTCAAATCTTTATATTAATCTAAGTTACGAATATAGTAAATCAGCAAACAAAAAGTTCTAAGCAGAGCGATGGATTGTAACAGTGTCGAGGGCATCATTGGCTACACATTCAATGACCGCGAGCTGCTTGCAAAAGCATTACATCAGACTCAAAATAAGCGCTTGGCTCTTTTGGGAGATAAAGTCGTGGCGCTCGTGCTGATAGATTCGTGGTATCAGACTGGGACAAGCTGCTGTACGTACCTCTTCTCTTTGCCAGTCAAGAATTGCTGCTCACATTTTATAGCCGCGGGAAGCTCACTACTGCAACATTCAGCAAGCAATGAAGCAATGGCTCACCAAGAGGATAAAACACACCTGAAAGATACAGTTTGTTTGAATTCTCATCAAGCCCAGTCTATCCATGGTTTAGCGACCAATTTTGAGGCTGTCGTCGGTGCAGTCTGGATTGACTGCGGAAAGGATTTGCAAACCTTGGAGAAGGTGATAAGACAACTTTACACGTACTGAGACTGAAAACCGGTCCTGCAGACATTGTGACCATGCTATATCTATTTTGTTTCGCCGTCAATTGCAAGGAGGAAATGTATCAGAACAGATGAGGGTGATATGTCCACTGCTAAGCTGGAGCTGAGCCTTAGCTAGTATGAGGAAGGCTCAGTATATCCATGCCATCCATACAGTACATGCAAACAGCTTTTTCAGTATTGAATCGGGCATAATGTTTCCCTTGCCAAACGTCCGGCCTTGTCCTTGTTTCGAATGTGCTATAACTATGGTGCTTTTTCACATGCCATCACAGCTTTCCACGTCTTTTCGATGAGTTCACGGCGACATCCTGGATACGTTGATGTGAACTATGCTTGCGGATTTCCTCCACAAGCGGGTTAATTTTCATCTTATCGCCACATGCTAGGACCGTCATCAGGTCCAGCAGGTCTTTCGGATTCGGGTCGTCCGTTGCCGGAAATTGTAATTGCAGGCGATCGAGTGAGGAGAATGTTCAACACCCAAGGTGTTCAGCAGTGGCGAGTCTAATGGCAGTTGATTTAGCTTGGAATGGTTGTTTTTCCGGCAGGCGTCCTGTTCCCATTGATTTCCGTGCTTCATCTTTTGCGCGTAGTGTCAAGTTCATGTCTGCGTGCGCTGGGATCCAAATTGTATTGACCAGCTATTGACTCATCCTGAGATAACAGAGAGAAAATAATCACTTGACCGAAAAAGGGATAACCCTCAGTGGCGTTTGGTAATATGCCCATTATTATGAGGCTTAGCGTGCCACTAGTCACAATAGGGCTTCGCGCCCGTAGACATCTTGGCGACCACCGTCATTGGTTAAAACTAGCTAACCCACAGCTTGGTCAGGCGCGAGGACGCTGAAATTTGAGAATAGCATCACTCATTACATGTTTGTTTGAGGATTAGGGTTAACCCTACTCCTACAGATTATCAGCCATGTTGACTATTCATCGTGCCTGGCTTTGTTACAAACCGATTTACTTCTCATGTCCTAATACGAGTTTACGTGCGCCATCACTGACACGAATGCATATTGAAATCACCAAATTAGTCGCGAACCAATTCTAAATACAAATCATAGCAGCCGCTCCTCTCGTTGCTCAGTTTTACTGTCCCAAATTCTACCGTATCTCTATATGCTGAAACTAACGTCCAGTCATGCGGATATGCACCAAGTAGCGTTCCAACTAATAGGCCTACTAGCCGTGGCCCAAACATTGGTTTTGCAGGGCACTCGAACGGTCTAGAACCAAAAGGTAAAAAAGCCTCTTCTTGCTCCTTTGTCACTTTTTCCCAGCGTAAAGGGTCGAATTTTCCAGCTGTCTCTCCCCAGATGCTTGTTGACAGATGGCAAGCTTCAATATCCGCGGCGATCTTCTTCGGTTCTGGGGAAGTTGCTTCCTTCCAGGCTCTATATACTCGTTTCGTTGGCGGGTACAGACGAAGTGCTTCCTTGACTAGATTCTTTGCAGATGCCCCGTCCGGTGAAAAGGCTCGATTGAATCGCTCTGCCGTAGGATTTTCAGAGTAACTTACTAGCGCTTCCCTCCAGTTTGTATGCTCTTTACCTGTTTTGTATGCGACCTCAAGAAAGCATCGTAAGACGATCCGCCACATGGTTTCGAAACCAGGCAATATCAAGTTCAACGGGTTCCCGCGTGGATTCGATATGTCCGCATCTGGTAATACCTCAATAAGAGCCGATCGTAGCTTATCATTATGTTCGAATGCTATAAGGGTGTCTTCTTTTTTGGACATAATCCATGTGTCATTGATAGCCTCAGCCAGCTTAGTAAGGGCTTTGGACGGGACATCGTTGGTGCCAGCCTTTTTCCTGAGGAAGAAAAAAGCTGTCAGAACAGCGTTCAGAGTCATTGACTGTACCATAGGCACAAGTTCAACTTCACATCGAGATTCGTAAGCACCTTGGGCGTCACTTTTCCATTGCTTGACAGTGTTTTGAGTCGTTGAGACAATAATGTCCCAACTGTCACTTGAGAGGTTGATGAAGTTGCTTGACATCTTAACAAATTCCTCAACGTAGCATTGGTCGTCACTTGTAAAAGCATTTTGAATACCAAATGCTAGCTGTAGCGATTCGTTCGGGAGGCTTCTGGATTTGAGTGGTCTAAGCTGATTATCTCGGCCGTGGATCGTTTTGGCTGCAATGAGTGAACGAATTTCGCTCGGTGTGTAGTAAATTGTCTTTCGATCAGCAGCATCTACTGCAAGGACTTGGCCCCGTTGACGTGCTAAGATCGCCGTAATAAAGATGAGCACCGTGGGCAGGACGATACAGACAATAATGTCGTTTTGACTCATCTTGCGAATTTTTGAAGACTTCGTATTCGAGATTCAAATCAAGCAAGGCTTTGAGGGCCCCAACTAATATTCTGCTAGGAAGCTGTACCAAGATATCTAGGCATGAAGAAGGAATATAAACTGGAATCAGAGTGGAAGCACGGAGCCTCAATATTCATAGCCGTCTACACGTGATCTCATTCATGATTGACCGGATATCTCCGTACAATGATACATCAAGGATCCTTTGCTTATAGAGAGTCGGTGTTCCAATATCACTTCGGAAGCAAAAGCTCAATCCAGTAATTCCCAAATCCGGATCAAGCCGTCACAATAGAATAGATGATACGGTCGATATATTCTTCGGTATGAGAGATTGTGTTTCAAATTCGTAAGCTACAGCTCAAAAGCCTTCAAATAAACAGCTATTAATTTGACCAGTAAACTTGTATGAAATTTTACGTTGTGAACTAGTTGCTAGTGTGACTGCCCCTGACAGGTTTGTGAGCTGTCTTTGTGATATAAAACTGTCCGTCATGTCAATACCCTCCGAGCTGTGTTTGTTTGATCTGTGTATCTATTTATTTACTACTGTAGGAGATGTTCGGTGTATTCTTGATTGTCTTTGCGTTGGCTGTCTATTTATACGCCTCCAATACCCAGCTAGATCCTGAACTTTTTCCTATCTCCATGCTTAGTTTTCTCATCCACAGCTACCCCATGGTATTGGTTTTAGCACCTTCACACTGTCAAGATGAGTATTCAAACCTCTGACGACCATGAGTCACTTGCAGATCCAGCTTTGTTGGACAAGATCGACAAGCTTTTTGCTTGTAATGTCGGTGAATATATTAACCTGCCCCAACTTGTTGTGGTGGGAGATCAGTCTAGTGGCAAAAGTTCGGTCTTGGAGGGGTTGACAAAGCTTGCCTTTCCTCGAGATAGCGGCTTGTGCACTAGGTTTGCTACACAAATCATCTTTCGAAGGATTGAGGCTGGCGAGAGAACTATTACAGACACCATTATCCCAGGCAGCGATGCGAATAATCCTTCTCAGCTGAGAGAATGGAAAGCATCAGACCTGCAGTCTCTGGATGGTGCTGCGTTCTCTGCAGTGATGTCAGAAGTTAGTTATCGAAATTGAGCTAATATGGAACAAGCTAATACTCTTATTGACAGGTCCATGCACTCATGGGACTTTCTACATCAAAGGAAGACGGAAAACCCACATTTTCCAGCAATGTGCTGCGACTGGAAATTTGCGGCCCGGATGAAGACCATTTAAGTGTGATTGACGTACCTGGAATTTTTCGAAATACGACACCGGGAGTTACCACAAAAGGGGACAAAGATATGGTTCGAGAAATGGTACTTGAGTATATGCGGAATCCGCGCTCTATTATGCTCACTGTTGTGCCGGCCAATGTTGATATCGCAACACAAGAAATCATTGACATGGAAAGAGAAGTAGATCCGGAGGGCAAGAGAACTTTAGGAGTTCTGACAAAACCAGATTTGATCGACAGAGGTGCTGAAAGCAGAGTCGTAGACCTCGTGGAAGACCGAGAGATGAGACTTAAGCTAGGTTGGATCATAGTACGAAATCTAGGCCAAATGGAGCTTCAGGAAGGGATTACCGACCGAGATGCCGCAGAGGAGAGGTTTCGCCTTACCCCTCCGTGGAACACCCTTAGCAAAGATCGTTTTGGAATCAAGGCCTTGAAGTCTCGTCTGCAAGAAACGGTGACTGTAAACGCCCGTGAAACCTTCCCTGAGGTAGGTGTCCTTGTGTCATTATAAAGACGTCACTAATGAAAGCAGGTACGTGGTGAGATTAGCAAAAAGCTAAGAGATTGCCAAAATGAGCTTCAAGCACTAGGAGTTGAACGCGAAACCCGAGAGCAGCAGCTTGGGTATCTGCTGGGCATCATGAACTTATTCCAGGACATCACGCGGCAGGCTTTGACTACAAGCTACAGCTCCAACGATTCTTTTGATAGCCAATGGGAACTCCGACTCGCTACAAGGATTGTGAATCGAAATGACGTTTTTTCCAAGGACATGGCCGTATGGGGTCACAAATATGAATTTGCGCGAGATGCCGATGGAGACTCTAATAGCTCCGATTCAGAGGTCAAGCATGAAGATGAGGATGTGGAAAGCGCCCGTGCTGTTGCGAGAGTCGAACACTTAAAGATCAGAAAGACCAGCGACATGCCTGATCTAGAAGTTCTTGTGCATAGCATGGAGACAGACAGAGTTGTCACGCCGAGAAGTCACATACACTCCTGGATTGAGAAGCAATATCGCGACTCACGAGGCTTCGAAATTGGAACGTTCAGCTCCACTTTACTTGCCACGACTATGAAACAGCAATCGGACAAGTGGACATCAATTGCACGTGCCTATATCAGGTATCATCTTTGTCCAGTAACTATGTCCCATCGGGCTTGTCACCACGGCATTCTCGATTGTCCGTGCGTATGGTTCAGATATTGCCACCACCCCATAATCTCTAATCTTGTCATCGTTCATTAAGCTCTGTTGTATCATGTCCCTTTTGCCCACATTGAGTTGTAGTACGCGGAGTGATTTATGCATGAGATTGCATAAGGCGTACACGGCAGTTTTTACTAAATGACTCATGAGGTCCTCCACAAGGAACACACTTTAAGACTATAGCCTGGCAAGTACTGTGGTGATGTCCCTTATTTGCACATTTAGCACAGGTCTGAGCCTTCTTGCAGGAGAAGGCCTTGTGTCCTATCTCTTGACAGTTGTAGCATTGAGCTGGTCCTGCTGATGGTTCAAAGAGTCGAGTGTATGCTGATTCTCCAGCAATGTCAAAATATTGATCTCTCAATAGCCGTTTAGCATCGCTTCCTTTTGTGACATATACCACCATAGATCCATACGCTTTGTGGGAGTCCTTCTTACTGAGCCAGGAGATCTTAGCAATGTTGACATTATTCTCTTTTCCCAAGGCCTCGGCTGCTCCTGGTAGGATGTTCCCATCTGCATCCAGGACTGCTGTCCGGTTAGTATTGTCAATTTTGACCGGGTACAGCTGGTCACATAGGATTCTCATTCCGGGTAGCTCGATCTTTTGGGCCGCTTCTTTCACCTGTTGAATCTCATCTTCGTTCCTGCAAATCACTTTGACTCGGTCTGCATTTTTGGGGTCCTTAATCATTGCTGCACAGCGCCAGGTTTTGGTTTCCTCACTCCCTCGCATCTCTTTCTCAATCCGTTGTCGAATATTCGCTATCTGGGCTTGCGCTTTATGTTCTTCTCCCACGCGGGACGTGTCGATTGTGCAAAACAATGTGTTACCCAATGTCGGAGGCCCTGGCGGGCCGCGTAGTGCATCTTGCTGTTGATGGGGTCGGGTAGCAACCACACCTGCGTATGAGATCGTCTCTAGTTGCTCCTGGAGTTGTTTGCATTCTTCTGTCTTTTGGCTTTGTGTTGCCTCTAGCTGGGCCTGTAGCTCTTTAATTGAGACACTCTGTTTTCGGATCATTTCGGACTGTTCCTGAATCATCTGTTCCTGTTTGCTGAGAGTTTCTTTCAGCCCTTTGACCTCGAGAAAGGTGCTTTCCAGGTACTGGCAAATCTTTCTTAGCATGTCCTTGCTTCCGTCTTTGGTGCTCTGTTTCTCCTCGATGAGGTTAGCTGCCTTTTTGACCGCCGTGAGTTCTATTTGGGTCATTGATTTCTTCGATGTTCTAACCGTGCCGGTGCTGTCGGTGCTGCCCGAAGCCTCTCGGGCCCTTGTCGAGGGTGTTATCACGCGTCCCGAACGCGTTGTCGCTGGCTCCTCCACCATCGCGTCCGCCATCCCCAGCTGGTCGTCGAGCCGACTGTCGCAATGACCGTCGAATTGTCGAAATAACAGTCGAATTGTCAAAATAACTGTCCCTCGTATCAGATGGGGTTCCAATTTCGTGTGACAATCAGGTTTGATGCAAGCAATAACTACCCTGTGAATTTTCGGAAAAACATCATAGCCGTGACTCCGTGAGAACATGAGCGCCACGCCCAAGCCCACATTT
This sequence comes from Talaromyces stipitatus ATCC 10500, assembly GCF_000003125.1. Lineage (NCBI taxonomy): Eukaryota > Fungi > Ascomycota > Eurotiomycetes > Eurotiales > Trichocomaceae > Talaromyces > Talaromyces stipitatus. The sequence goes on along the minus strand of NW_002990113.1, from coordinate 140,513 downwards.
TGGAGTCAGGATTGTCATTTATTCCGTAATCCGTAATATTTTGCCTCTATATTGCGTAATAAAGAGGATCAAGATGTGTAGCTAACTGTGTTTGAGAAGACGGGAACAACACAGTCAATTATTCCTCCCCAGATTGTACGCTCCTATCAGAGCCTAACCCCGTTCTGGTTAGGTCTATCACACCTTGGCGGCGGCTGGGATTGGATAAAATCTGCTAGGCCCACACCAGCTTGGTTACCCGCCAAGGCAACATTTTCTTCCTCGCCGAACCATTCTCCTGTCTACTCAACCACAACAGCCGCCATTGCTATTCTCGGAGTATCTTGAAAGACTTAGATAACACAAAAAAGCTTACATACCAGATACAACTCCAGTGGCCAAAAAGAAATCTCAACTATAACTCAAATTTAGCCTGATTTTCAAACTCAAAACACCCATCCTGAATCTCGCGGCAAGGAATGGAATCGCCATTCAAGAAATTATATACTTGCTCGGCAAATTTATCCAGGAAGCTAAGTTTTGGAAGATTCCGCGGTAATTCAGGGCTTCCTTGATCATTAAACTTTCTCTCATACCTCAGGATAAGTCTTGACTCAGTCCACATCTTCCGATTAAAGCTATAAACACAGAACATACAGATTAGGATCCGTAACAAGCTCGTTGCGAAAGCGCAGAATATCCTCGGAGACTGCGCATCGTGATCTTTCAGGAGTTGTGTCTCGGCAATTGCTAATCAATTGACAGTATGGAACTCTGTGTGATTGCACATGCCTCGTCTGGCAAGCAGTTCGAATTGTTGGAATTGTCGGCGATATTAGCGCAGCCCGTCCATGAGCCCTACCAGGGCAGGTATGTTTCCGTCTGTATGCTTTGTTGCAAACTTTGCATGTATACCGAAATTTTAGTTTCCCAACCATGGTGGACAAATCCTGGGATGACGCATCATCCATGATGGATTTACCCACTTGAAGCTATGGTAAACAAGTTGTGTCTGAACATCTGAGTGAAATGAGGTGAGAGGAAAAGCGAGATTGTCCTCCTGATGACTCTGATTCGGAAGATATTTCACGGAATCTCGACTCCACAGCACGAATACGTGCCTTGACCTTCTCTTCTTCACCCCCGCAACGTCAACATCGTTCGGGCCGGCAGTTTAAAAGAACGGATGATTCGACACAAGAATCTTTGGATTTCTGTACTCAACGCTGCCTGCTATCATTGAAAACTGGTGACTGGCTGGATGAAAATTGTCCAAATGTCGATCGTCACCGAAACGCTAATAGCAAACACCACCAGATCCATGTCTCCGACTTCTTGCGCCTACTCAAATGGCAGCTAGATAATGATCTAGACCACTACTGTACCCCATGTGGGGAATCAGGGATCCGTGGCTTTCCTTTCAAGATCAGCTTGATGCCGTTCGGATATACAATACTTGGAAAGGGGACCACCGACCGCCGGTGGCCTATCGTCCGGCAGGAAGAAAATGTATATCAGGTCCTGCGTTCAGTGCAAGGTTCTGCGGTGCCGGTTTTCCTCGGCACTATCGATATCGAATGGATCTATTTTCACGAAGGGTTTAGGATCACTCACTTCTTAATCTTGTCATGGGGTGGAGATCAGTTTAATCCACTCTGCTGCGAAGAAGAACGGTGGAACGAGTACCAGCGAACAAAAGAGGATATCCGACGCTTGGGTGTGAGACATGGAGATCTACACGAATCCAATATACTCTGGAACACAGAGTTGGGTCGCGTACAGTTCATTGATTTTCACAAAGCTGAACTATCATGGACAAAGAAGCGCAAACGAGATGCGACAAATTCGTCACGTCCAAGGCGAAAATTTTTACGTATCACCAACATAATGGCCAGCCCATTTCGACCTGAACTGCAGACCTAAGGGAGAGGAATCTTGAATTGCCCAGTCGCCACAATGAAAGAGAGCATTCCATAGTCTTACGTGGACATCATTTCCTCCGTTTGCCTGCCGCTGGACGTGAGCTGTCCCAACTTTTCCATACACAAGCAGAGCTCTGCTCGCGGGAAAAAGCACTCGATTACCAAAGAAGATATTGTTCCCTTCTTCAAAAGCAGCTTGATCTGAGCCTTGATCAAGATTGTGAATGTTAGATAGAAAAGGGTTATTTGGATATATAGGTGCGCCCTTCAAAGTCACTTTAACCGAGTATGGATACACATTTGTAGCCAATGGCGTGCAGAAGGCAAATGAGCGCGACTTGGCCCATGAAATCAACATGTACTCATATATTTCGCCTTTACAAGAAAGGAATATCCCGGTCTATCTTGGTAGGATCGCTGTTACGCGGCCATATTCTCTTGTCAGTACGGCAAAATAATAAACGAAGATGATGCTGATGTCGCGGGCTGGAATGAATTTATGCTACAGAACTTGGCGTCGATCATTTAGATTTCTTGAGTAATCTCCAACGACGGACTTTGTGGCAACGATATCAAGCTTGAAGATTCCTGTTGTCAATGTGTTCTTTTGAAAGCTTCGGGCCGCGTCATCCCAACCAATAAAGGGTCTTCCACCGGGTTTTCGACTTGGAAAGTTCTCAGCTTCAGCTAGATCCTCAGTCCAGCTTACTGACGTCCCTCACCACGAGAAGGTGACTTTCCACGAGGGACTCCGTAGATATCGCGAAAATGTGCTTGGCATACCAGTCGATTTTGTAAGTTAACCCGAACAGGACTAGGCAGTATTATGACTCCCAGGAATCAGGGATTGGATCTCGAGAACGATCTGCATATAGCCGCGCTCCCTCCTCGCAATATCGGGGACATGCAGAACTACGTAGCATGATCCATAACTTGCAACAACAGTTAGAAGAACAGAGAGCAGAGCAGAAGGCACGCCAGGAGAAGCGTCTCACTCAAATGGAACAACAGAAGGCACGAGAAGAAAAATTGTTAGACCAATTATTTATGCGTCTTGAACATAGTGAGAAGCCAAGATGAATAGAGAACCGCAAACTTGTTGTTAGGTACTTAAATCGACAAATTGACATTCTGTAACTAATCCTTGGATGTATCGCTGCTGCTGTAGTCAATAATACTGGTCTTCCGGTAGATGTTGTTGGTTGGCTGTCAAAGCCAGCTAGATGAAAAACGAGTTGTGCAATCCTTTTGTAAGCCTTCAGCTGCACCATCTTCGTCTTATTCCTCCAATCCAGTTAGCTCTAGATATGAGTCAAAGAAATCAATCACTTCAATGCAATTACATGTTGTTTCTCTGAAGTGATACACCAATTACTACTATCAAATAGCCGCTGTTGTCAAACCCCGCACTTGTCAAAGATGATGTATTGTTTATAGGCTTTCTGTGAATTATAAATTTTCAAAATCTATTTTCTAAATGCTTCAGTATTATGTTTCTAAGCCAGAAAGATGTGTAAATTCTCAGAGCGTGTCTATCGCTGTGGCCATTACAAAAAGACTTTGCGACGGGCTTGCGAGCCTGCAAAGAAGAGAAAGAGTGCCTGTGCTCTGCCTGAATCGACCGACCAATCGAGCGCAGGTAGGTTCTTTTTGTGGAAGAGTAGGATGCGATAAGAAACCGTCACTAAAACGTGAAGGACCAGGTGTGTTTTTCTATACTGGCTTGATTCAATATCCTAACATTGTGAAGGGAATATTACCGATGGTGACTTTGATGATGACGAGATCGACTGGGATGAAGCCTGACTTGCTGTTATGGATCTATCATTCTCAAGTGATTCAAGCTCAGATATCACTAGGTCGAGTGAAATCCGTGACGTTGGATCATCGTGCATGAGCTGATTTGATATATAGCTTAGGTAGTCGTTTTCTAAGCCGCCGGTATTATATATAATAAGCTCGGAAAACAATTTTCCAAGTGTCCACAGTTCACCACGCACTTTGTCTTCGAAACAAGACATAAGAACATTTTCCTTTTCGCGCAACTCAGGGGCAAGCCATTCATATGTGATAGATTGACCACCGAGATCAATTATTACAGCGTTATTTTCCTTGTCCAACACAATATTTGAGGGTTTGATATCCATGTGAGCAAGCCCACTTTTATGTAGCTCACGTAGCGCATGGGAAATTTGCAACGGCCATTTCCTCCATGATTCCAGCTTCTGATTGTTCTGTTGTAATTGTTTAATTGTGCCGCCGGGGTAGTATTTGAATAGCATTCCGTGTATCACCTCGGGAGTCTCGCTGTCTTGTGTGGTTTGATATATGTTTTTCCCAACAGTAACTCCTATGATTTGTCCAATGTTTGGAATACCGCGAAGTAGTAAGGAGTTTTGCATCTCATGTTCAAAAGCTATCGTATCGGAAGGTTCGTACCAAGGTCTATCCAGTGTTTTATGGATATAGTCGCCATCTTTTCCCTCAATTCGAACACGGAAAACTTGTCCATTTATGTCATCCAACTCTTGGACCTTTTCGACAGCAATAGCAGGTAAAGATCTACATCGGAAAGTAGGTAATGACGGAGATCTGATTTCAATCAATCCATGTTCGATACTGTAGAGAGAGGTGAATGGATAACGAATGCGACGCTGATCCTCCGACGTCTCGTAATGGAGAGTTTGTTCCGAATGAAGGGGGCGCAGACTCGGGCAGTGTGTAATGCGTATTTGTGTCACTGTGTCTTTTAATAAATTCAGAGACACAAAATTGGTGGCTTTTATTATTCGTCGAAGTGCATCACGCCTCTCAATCCTTTTTTCGAGTCCTGCCAATTCACAGCAGGTTACCCGGATGTGCCATCTTCTGTCAACTTGTTGTATAATAGCCTTTTGTGAACATTGAATTTGGCCAGACTGCCTTTCTTCCTCGTAGGTCTTAGGAAGGATCATGATTTTTAAAGCGGGCTCGGTTTCGACCATTGTCACAATAGTAACCAGTTATTTATGAGTAAACAAAGATAAAAGGAAGCATAAGTTGAAGTCATTAGATCGCAGATTCAATGTGGAGATTGATGGGGGATGGCAAGACCGTCCACCGTACCAATAATATTATTCCGCGTTCCACTAGTTTAAAAATGGTATAGGCCAGTATAGTGTTACCACACAAACCAAAGACGAATCTCCACGTTTCAAAAACCGAACTCAGATTAACAGTTCCGACTGTCAGTTGGTGTCGAGGTCATTCTTTTGTAAGCAGATAAAATCTTCTGACTATGGCGCTGTCACCGCCTACTCGTTAGAAATCGTTTATCGTGAAACGGATGACTTCTACTTAAATGGAATAGTCGCATTATTCAATAGTGTATTTCTGGTTTCTCGTATGTGTTAGATATCCCATATTAACTATTCTTGAATGAATTTAGGTGTCAGACCAGTGATTAAATTAGGCATTACCAAAAAGACATCCGCTCACATGAAGAACTAAGTCTTCATCGGGCACATATGCAAACACAGATATATAATGAAATCTTCAAATAGTTTTCCTTACCAAGGTATACTGCCTAATTTTACCGCCAACCTTACCCGGCGTCATCCCACATAACTAGGAGGGGTAAATCATGTTGCATCACTGCCTGGAAAAAGGAAATACTTTAATCTCCAGTTATCACTCTCCCGTTTTCACTTCTAGCGTCCAGAATCGAGAATGTCTAGCGATCGCGATTATAAAAAACTATCAACCGTTATACCAAAGGAGCTCGCCAAAAGAGTGTCGGAGTCTTTATTAGTTCAACCTACGCGGTCAAGAGAAAAATACGATGCCTATAATCTGCCCTCTGTTTGCAACGAAATAACAACGACGTTCGAGACGGTGAGAACAGTTAGTTTCATTGACTTATTGAACAATGCTAATGTATATCTAGCAAGAGAATTTGGATTTATTATCACAGCTATTTCGTCGACGCTTGAAACGGAATCACGTTTTTGCGGGTAAATTCCGAGAGACAAAAGCAAACCCATCCTTGCCCAAGAAGACCGCAGCTCGGGATGAAATATATGTTACCATCGCCCTTACTGATCTTAGTCCCGACAATGGATGGTATATATTTTACGAAGGTTCTCGTGCTGATCACCCAATACCCGATGAAAATAGAACTGTACAAATGCGGCTTGAGGCTGGAGATGCTGTGATATGGAGAGGTGATTTGGTTTATACTCATCCGACAGGCGGTGGAGGGATGTTTCAGACCCTGGTGTACAAGTCATCAGACTGAAATCGGTGTCGGAGGATTTGATACACTATCCTGTACCCTAGAAGACTGCACGACGAAATGATTCCAATTCCAGCTTTCCAAGGGGTCATTTAATTGTACGTGGTATGATTGTTTTCTATTCTCCAAGTGTACCTAGTAGGGTTGGTCCCAGTGTCCCAGGGGTACCTGGTAGAGTTGGTCACCATTATCTAAGGGTACCTGGTAGGCTTGGTCCCAGTGTCCCAGGGGTACCTGGTAGACTTGGTCATCGTTTTCCAAGGGTACCTGGTAGGCTTGGTCCCAGTGTCCCAAAGGTACCTGGTAGGATTGGCCACCGTTTTCCAAGGGTACGTGATAGGCTTGGTCCCAGTGTCCCAGAGGTACCTGGTAGGCTTGGTCACCATTTTCCAGGGGCTCGTTTGATTGTAAGGCACTGTGTTGCCACTGAGACGATGGGCCTTCAACAATAGTAGCTGCTGGGTTTTGTACACGAAAGGATTCACTAATTAGATTGTCCAGTAAAGGATGAAACTGTGCCGAATTTGATGCATTCAACTGGTGCTCCGGCTGTGGTGTAGCCGTGACAGGTAACTGGGCATAAACTGTGTGATCCTGGCTTGCCTCACTTCCCTGCGAGTCTTGAACTGACCGTCTGAGAGACTCTGAATCATGCAGATCTGAATCTTGATTTGTAGGAACAACCGAAGCTGCTTGTGGGTTCCGAAAAGCGTAAAGAACCGAAGCTGCCTGTTCATCTGACGGCTCATTGTTGACAGGCTGGAGTTGCAAGTTGCAACCTACCACTGTGCTGGAAACCCAGTGGTTGGACGCCTCGTCGGATGTCGAATGAACCGTCAAGGAATTGGCGTCCGACGACTCCAAGTCGCTGGTACCATTGACTTCTGGTCTGGACTCGGTAGTCGGATTTGTTGAGCCTGCAACGTCTTGGTCTCGGCCGCGTATAGCGTCGGTTGTCTCGTCTTGCGGTAAGTCCGCACTCTGATATTCTGCTAGAGATGCAACCGCGGAACTGTCATGACGGCTGATGGACGACGGCGACAGTGCATGTCTTTCTCCGGTGCCCAGAGATAAATAATCTTGTGCTATATGACCGAACGCTTCATTCAGAAGATCGCATATTCTCATTTGAGGTAGAGTTGCGACGAATTCATTTAACACCTTGACCTCTACCTTTTCCCATTTGTGTCTCGTAATTCTGTACAGGATTAGCCAGGACCTGGAGAAAGATTCGGTGAACTCACCGCGTGCTCCCAGCCTTATACAGTGACAAAATGATACCAGGATTGTCTATATAATGCCACTTTGAGCCTTCGCGCGATTCGTCTCGTAGCCATCTCGTCTTGTCTTTGTCAACAACACCCCAGTGCTGACGACAGATTTCCTGTAAAGCCCGTCCGAGAAAAACTTCATCACCATTGCGAGTCTTAGCCCTGCGTCTGTATCTCCTATTCCCGCACTCCCTAATTCTATTTTGCTCTTTTCTTACTTCTTGAGCTGTGATCCACGAGATCACCTTCGCCCTTGTAGGAACAACTTCTTCAATGACTTTTTTCTCATTGTAGCATCGCCGGAGTATATCATGGTCTGCTGGTACTCCATACCAGAACGCACGGGGTTGCTCAATCCAAAGCCGAGCATATGCAGAGACAATGGATACGGCAATGCCATCAAGTACCCAGTCCTTAGTAACAGAGGCAAGAAACCTAGCCTGCTTCTCAGATAATACCCCATCGTTCCAGTTCTTAAACCAGAGCTCACGTTCAGTACATGACCTTTCCTTCCGATTATTGCCTAGGGCGGCTCGAAGTTTGTCTAAGGGATCTGGTGACGATATGATTGCCCTGAGAAGGTTCGCGGTTTTCTAAAGAACAGTTAAACTAATGTATTTGACAAATGACCACGCTATGTACCTCATCGCCTTGATCCACTACAAGTCGCTCAAGGCCGTGTAGGTGCTCATATATAGCCGAACCATAGGGTATAGAAAATACCTCTGTACTGGAATTATTTCGACTCATCGGAACATACATTTTTCGACCACTGCGAAGTTGAAGGATGGATGAAGGGGAGGAAGGAAAGCGAAAACAGAGAGAACAAAGGATGAAAGTGCGAACGGTCAATTTTTGTACAGTGCAAAAATGGGCCATTCCTGCTCAAATGGCGCGCACCCCCGCCCAACCCATGCATGACTAGCTCTGAAGCATCGCTGCGCCCCAGGTTGGGATTCGTGTGCTCATAGACTAGTAGCTGCATTAGCACGGAATTACAGCGTATGCACAGAGTAAGCTGGTGGATGGCTAGTTCTATCCTAACTCCACTTCGATAAGACCCACCAAAACTCTCAGCTGCACCAGCATGGCATGGCTTTGATGGGAGATCCATTACGGAGCAAGTCATCTGCATTCCGATACGGTCTGGATCACAACCAATATTTGGCATTGTGGAGAATCAACAGTTCGTCCTTCTGGAATGAAAATCGTGTCCGACGGCAGCTAGGTATCTATCACTTGTCTATAAGAAGGCGTTTTTTGTCTCGTCAACCATGCAAAGACCGTCTTGCGGACTACGAGTGCGATACGCTAGTGACAGTCTCGATTGCACTTCTGCAGCTCAGCATGCCAGGCCTTCCCGCATCCGCCACATCCTCTCGTCAATTTGACGACGACAAAGAAAATCAGAGTACGTACACAGCGGTCAGCATCTCTGTGCTTTCTAACTGTTTTTAGATCCTATGGATACCGGCGTATTTCCGGAGACGTGGGTCCCCAGTCCCAGTGAAAGAAGCGAGTATGATCCATATGAGAGGTTACAACCGTATCTTGATCTTGCGGCTGGAGCGGATGCAATAACAGGGGAAAATCATCCCAGTCTACTACCAACCGTCGAGTTTCCATATTAGTATGCTGTATTTGCCGTGATTGATGTATTACATCCGACTAATTACAAATGAAGTGTTGATCGGCAAGCAGCCTTAGATCATCCTGCTGTCCAAGAGCTACTTCGGTAACCCTGGCTCTATCAGAGTCATATTCATCCCATGCTAATGGCTGTCTAGGGCCAAAGACGACGCGATCAATAGGTTAGAGGAGATGAATGAAAAGCTTTGGTCCACTTGTGGCAGCATTGCAGAGTATGGTATGTAACTATTGGAAGCTACGGTCATGAATGACAACTAATTCTAGAGCTGGGATGCGAATAGAGAGGGAAATTGTAACTACGAAATGGTGGATGAAAAAATACAGAACATGGTATCTGCACTGTATGGAAAACCAATTTCGAGCAGGATGTACATGTACATCGAAGATGAATCGACGTTCTAGTTTAAGAAAATACAGGATGTGGAGAAGTCTGCCTAAATATTGATACATGATTTCTCTTTGAATTCTGAGCGGTGTACCCACTGTAATCATATATAACTGTCATCTGTTCTATCCTTTAGTTGATCTCTATACTTCACTCCCTCAATTTACAAATCCCTATATAGAGAGATGTCAAATCAAACGAAGCCGGCTGAAGATGCCAAAGCGGCTTTACAGGGGAAGGGAAAACTGGTAATTTCAGCTGTCTCACAACCATCAAGCGTCCTGCAATCGTCATTTCCTTCCTATTATTCAACCAAACCAATGGCAATAATTCCCCCGCAAGAACCTGAAAGCCACACAGTAACGTGTCTAAAAACATCAAAGGGATGTGGACTTTGCCTTGCAGTGGCACCCGTTCTTTGTGCCGCCTGTGTTACCGCCTGTGTCGATTGTTGCTGTGATCAATGCCGTGATTCAATTTGTTATGAAATCGGAAATAATAGCAGTAGAAACCCCGTGACTGGCTGGTGAGTGGATTCTATTATTATAGTAGAATGCCTATTTACGATCGTCTAGATATTGCGGAATACCCAGACTCGAAAGCTTGTTGAAAGGAGTTTATTAGGATTGTCTAAGGCTGGCGACTGAATTAGGAATATGCGAATCTGGACTGCAGAGGTATGGAATTTACAGTTTCAAGAATATTGTCTTCTTTATAGGTTAAAATGAATTTGCGTGGACTTCTAACTCGCTCCTATCCTGCTTTCGTACACGCTAGGCCGCATCACTATTCTAAAACTAGTAATAATATGTAAGATGTCTACTTATTATCTTATCGCCGACCAGAAGTTACTAATTTGAATTGGAATAGTAGATTATCACCATCGTACGTTTCCTGGGAATAGGGTGATCTTGATTCTAGATCGACAGGTGACCCTGTTCATCAATATAGACACCTGTGATACTCGTGTATATTATAAAAGATTCCAGCCTCGCCTCACTGCATCTTGGAACAGACCAAATCAAAATTGTTTACATCATCTTTTTGCTACCTTCAACGATGTCTTGGCTTGTCAGTATCTTGGAGTGGTGCTTTGGAGGTGATGATGATCTAACTCCATTGACTAATAATGAGATAGAACCTGTATGTATGGCCCATGATCTAATCTCTCGTGTACTCCGCGAACGCTGCTTACCGACAGATTAGGTTAACGCACGAGATCCTGAAAAGGGAGTTCGTATTATTGATGTCGACTCTAACACTATTTTCACCGTCTCAATCAGTGGCGAATGCAAACGGATCACTTTCGGCGAACTCCAACAGAAAAATATTTACCTTGAGGCGCTGATACGTTACTTTCAGGAGCGACCACCTGAAGCGAAGCGACCGTCTGAAGATTCCAAGATAACAGAAGTTAACTATAAAGAGGGAACTCTCTCGTCAGCATCTTTTATCTCCAAGGATAATATGGCAAACCCACCTTCATGGAACTGGAGAGCTGTGATGGAAAACCCATCAGGGTTCAATGCTCTTCATTGGTATTATTATGGTGGTGATCTCGGAGATTCTCCACATGCATTTTTATGTACTTCAGAATCTCTCTGAATATAAACGCACCCTTCAAAGCCGCGTTGATAGATTAGTGGGTGGCTGAGTGGGAGTTGGAGCAGTATCGTTAGTGCTAAAAAAAGAATGGTTGGTGTTTAATCCTGTATCTTAGTTTACTGGCTAGCTATCTCTGTAATGAAGCAAGTATTCATATTCACTAGTCATAACTCAATACAACTGTTTATTCGTTAGTCCTTAGTGTATTATATACTCGAGCTTGATCCACAGAATGGCCCAGCCAACCTTTTTTTTTTCCCTTCAGTAATTGATCATGCTTCAGATGCTTCATTTCTAAGCGAGCGTCGAGCCCATCTTAACAATAAACAACAAGATCTACAAAGTAGGCATAGGTAGCTTTGAGCATCAAGCATATCATACAAGTGGACAGTTATCCAATGAATTATCCTAACCATGTTCAAATTGAAGTCCACTCGGGTATGACCTTACATCCTGACCTTGTGAAGCTGCTCTTCGAAAAGCCGCTACAAAACCATTGCCGCAATGGTTGTATTAACTTCATGACTCTGAAAAATTACACTAGCACGAGCAGGACCACAAGTGCATCTACTATAAAAACTACGTGACTTTTCTAACGTCCGATCATCTGTTCGAGACCATCACGGTGACATTGCAACCTACCCGATGTTGATTACTTTGTACTCGATTATATATTAGTTTTCTGTTAGGAACAAGATAGCTAACGTGCAAAAATGTCGGATTCGAACCGTCAGGAATTGCTACGCGAAATAGCAATGCTTTCCAAGGATCTTCCTGACATCGAGTTCCCATCTTCCCCCATATCGCCAGGAAATACTATTGGCCAAAACACTGCCCCACTCAATGCCCCGCCTAGCATGGACAGACCATCAGAGCCTGGGGAACGTCTGCCTGATCCCGACACAAACGTTATGGAGCCATACGGTTTTAGGTATATCGACTGCGCGCCGCCAGACGAAGATACAATCAAGGAGATTGCAAGAAATTTCGATGAAAGCGAGAAAATTACAAAGGGCCCCACAGCCCACATCGAAGGGATTGCAGAATGCACCGTAGCCCTCGAATCCGGCGTCGGGGAATCGGTAAGCATCCCGCCACGGAAGGAATAGTGCATATGGCTAAATAATTCTAGATCCAGCAAATTGCACAAAGGGAACTCCGCCAGAATATGGTTCTCCGACAGGGCCCTGTGATCCTGGGCCATAATCCGACCCCTACAGAGCTCGAACCCAGGCTCGCGCATCCGAGAGGAAAGGACGGGGTGTCGTTTATCCGATTGGTACGAGGGAGCGTGGATACCGCTGATAGTCTTAAACTCTACGTAACATCGCATCACCAATTGGCGAAGGAATTTGGCGAGAGTCCCCCCCCTCCTGTGCAGCCGAAAGTGTCCACGACAAGGTTATTCATCTTGCGAGGCGCCCTTCGATGCAACATAACCCCTCCGGAAGGCTGCATATTCCTCTGGGTAGGATACTCCACTGTACCGATGGGGGATAGCATTAGACGGTCGGACGTATTTCCTTTCATGGTAGATTATAGACGGGTTCCACTTCCAGAACCCGGTTCTCGTGATGGAAGAAGAAAATATATTAACTATAAGAGAACGGAGAACAGGTAGATCAATTATGTAGATAGAAAGATATTTCATCATCGAATCCTCGCTGATATAGAGAAACCAGTGGTGAGAGGTCTCGACTCAGTTGTAGTATGTTGGAATACCTCTCATCTTGTAATTTCTTGTTGAGTTCCTTTTCTTGGCTCGAGTCCAAGTGGGACAGTTTGGAGAAGACGGGGAGTAGCGCAAATGCGATACCTTCGCTGCGAACATCATTTTCAAGTCTCCGAGACCGCTGGCCCAGACTGAGGCCATTCACTGCTGCGTACTGAATATGTCCCGATAAGCCCTCGTTTCTGAGAAAATCAGGGCCCCGGCGATAAGCGTTCGGAATTGAGGCGATATTATCGGGCGGCCAGGGTAAGTTTTCCTGTAACCAACGCTCTTCTTTCAGTGCTAGATGTCTGGATGCAAGCAAGCGTCTCAGCTGCGCTTCCAAGAGCCCTTCGTCCTTAATCATTGGCAAGAGGCCAACAAGCCTCGGATCGTCATCGGCCTTCAACTGAAATTTGGATAATATGAGGGACCAGTCCTGCTGAAAGAATTCCCTGGTGACTTTCTCTTTCATCTGTACTTCTAAGAGTACCTCACTAGCACCTGTCTTTCGCATTTGGCGTCGTTGTTCCATGTTTGAGAAACACAGCTTAAAATCGGAGGTTCGATTTAGTTTTAAAGCGCTAGTGTATAAATCGCTAGCCCAAGTACTCAGAAAACCAATGACTTTCATTGGTTGAATTGTCCAGGATTTTGCGGCATGTGGGCCCTTGCAATGACCTCAACTTTTCTGGCTGAATCCTTTTTTGGTTAGCTCAAGTACTCAGTTTGAATACCATACTTCTTGGTGAAAGTGACTGTATAACAGTCTGAGCACCGGTTCGAGCTAGTATCGGTATAAGAAAGATCGTATTGTTCGCATCTGATCTTATTCGAGGCTAATCGAAAAAAAGTATCCAATTATTGATTGGCCAAAGTCATGTCAGATTTCTCACTACAAGCAAGGTACGCATAACATAGTTACAAGATCCTGAATCATTACAATACAGAAGCAGTCGAAAGCTAGGTGTAAAATGCATATGTAACATCAATATTCGGTAGAACTAACCTCTAGCACGTCCTAATATTTGTGCTCTATCCCAGACCGAGAGACGTAACCGTGGGTTCGATACACTCTTTATTTAATGTTGAGATGCCACTGAGCTTCTAGACTGTTCATCCACTCTAGAAACCTTGAGATCCACATATATAGAGAACGAGCGACGCCGGTGTTTTACCCGGGCAAATTGCTTGAGAAATACGTTGACTTCCGTGGGACTTCTCCAATGGTGGAACCGGACGAACTTTCGGAGTGGAGGAGAACACAAGCTGAAATTGAGTGGCAAAATCAAGTTCGTCTACGTGCAGCTAGTCAAAATCAGGATGGTCCTAAGCTACCTTCGCCAAAAGATGCTCTGGTGAGCGTTGAAATACTGAGTGAGAGGAAAGAGGAGAGCGGCATAGTTAATGTGCAACAAGATTGCTGGTTCTTCTGTGCTTGCTATGACACATCTGGGAATTAGTAAGTGTTGCTATGCTTCATGAATGTCTAGCCCACTAACGAATTATTGATAGTCAATGGGGCTCGTTGGGACGCTTTACAGAAGGCCACCCACAATTTCTCCTTCAAAAAGCCGAGGTTCTGGACTCTACAGTTCGAGATATCACTTCACGCTTTCCTTGTTATGGTCATAAGTCGTTGAGCAAAAATCCTAAACTTGGCTTATTTTAGTAGGCTCTTCCAACCAATTGAAAGTAGCTAGCTGATATAGGACAGTTATTTCCATATTTTGAGTGACGGCAAGTCCCCCCCTGCCCACCCATCAATACCGGAGAACGAAATAGTCCAAAAAATACGAACTTGGACTTGAATAAAGGTCGCAACTGCTAGTCGTTCATATTTGCAAACACTCAGCTTTTTCTACGCCTTGTATTTTTTATATCTGGAAACACACTAGATACTAGTGTGTAATCCTGCGTACTGGGAATGTTTTTATATACAGCTAAACCAAAGGGGCCTGGCACCTGAATGAGCTAGCGAATAAGAGGAATTCTGGTTTGTATCGAGCTGCGATTACTCATGATATACATTTCTAGTGCCCTCCAGCGTGCATTAATATACTGCCTTCACCTTTGACTCCTACCTCCGTATTATAGACAGCTTAGATCACGCCCCGTTTTACGCACTAGAAGTATAGTAGTACACTTGCCAAAAGAGGAGACTGTCTAAGCTATTGACACTTCCTGAATAGGCACGATCGGTCAAGACAGAAACATGGTCCTGTCCAAGATGGTGTGGAAAACCGAATTCTCCACACTCTTTTAATTAATCCCTGCTCCACATTTAGTGTTACAAAGGGCAGCAAAGGGCACAAAAATAGTGATAAATTAGATCACCCTCGGAAAAGCAGCCCGTGGTCCCGGCTGGCAAGCCCTTGCGCTTCTCACCCAATTGGTACTAATTAGAATATGCAAGTTCTGGCTAGGTTTGAAATATAAATGTGTCAACATCTCCCAACCACTGCGGTTCAGCTTGTCTCATTGGACCTTCACGATCCCTGAACTTATATCTATCTAAATATGAGTTCTTCGACTCCAGTGGACCCCGAAGCTGAGGTATGATGAACTATCTATCATGTCATACGAGACTAATCAAGACTAGGAAGTATCAGGAAGATGGACCTTACAGCAATATTTATGTTTTCTGGGAGTTTACCTGGTATCAGAAGACAGTGGCTTTTACTACGGCGACTCTCGGGCTGTGGATGACCTCACGCGACGGCCAATCGAGAACTGGACACCCAGGATTGGATACGATACTTACTCTTCATCTCGTGGTCTCCCTTCTGACGATAAGAACGCATGGGACAAAGCTTGTTCATTCCTAACTCGGAGATGTCCATTGACGATCACGAAATCACAACTTCGCAGTCAACTCCATTACCTTCTCGACGAACTGGGGCGTATTAGTGGTGACAATAATATTCAGATGATTGAGAGGAATAGGAAGGAGAGACTTACTCCAAGTGACGCGGGTTTCACAGACGCAGGAAACTTCTTAGGCATTGGTATGTGTATTGGGATTTACGTCTATTGTACGCCAGACTACCACAGAAGAGTTGACTATGTGCGACTCGCGGAAATTCTCAATCGTTGTCCGGCATTCTCCCAGATGAACGTTACGTCAAAGCAAGTGGAATATCGTTTCGATGATGTCTGGCATATCATCGGTAAAGAAACGGAGTCGACCTTGCTGCTACCAGCACCTTTACTTGGCAAGCGACCATCTGCGCAGGATTTGAATTCAGACAGGACCAAGCAATCAAGGTACGCCTAGCTGCTTATTATACCGTCTCTAAAGATCAATTTCTCGTTGTTATGCTGTATAATAATTTGGATTTGGGATATTGAAATGTATTAAATATTGGATTCGGACAACTATGTACTGATTTTAAGGGGTGAGATACAAGAGGATCTTTCTAACTAGAATTTTACTGCATTAGTCATTAGTGCTTTTTTTTTAAACTTCGAGGTAGCAGTACTCACAGACTCTATAACTGATGGATTGCTTGCTAGCTTGATTATCGGTAGACTAGATCAACCACAAGCCTGTATTTTAGTGTATCCGTCTTGTCACTGTATACATACCTAGCTTGTTCTCTCTTTCCTCATGTAGTATTCGGTATGACGCACAATGATACATGCATAGCTAGTTTTTGCTGTGTATTAAAAGGACTGAGCTAGCTAGGAGGCCTGAACACTGGATGCAGGCTACTATCAAGGGAGTTGCATGAGGGTGAATGTAAGAGATAACATGAACTTTCCCCTCCGCCGAGGACCTAAAAATCGAGACATATTGTACTTGGTTTGTGGCTGTGATCAATTAGTCTAAATCCGGAGTATTGCACTGGCGCGTCTGTCACGTATACTGCGCTCACAAACGACTCGCTGTGCACTGCCTTCTCTTAAATATAGATATATCCATCCTACATGTATAAATACCTCTGAAATATCTGGAAACATCAACATTCTACCTTATATTCATGATGACAGACGAAAAACCACATACCACAAGGAGGTACGAGCATCATTGGCTGATGTTTCGCAGTATGGAATCTTCAAACAAGAAATGGTCATGCTTGTATCTTTTATAGACAAACACAACACGAGTAGCAATCGGCAATTCTAGTCTTGTGCAGTTCTGTTATCAGGCTGCATTTTCCCAAATAGGACCCTCTTCCAAAGTCCACTTGGCTAAACGATGTTTCCAGAATTTCGAAGGTAAGTTGCCATTCTCTAATTGAAGACCTACATTCGCTAAATACATTAGGGTTCTGTGATCTCGATTTAAGATTAGCGAATGCCTTTTGCTGCGTGTCATATGACGTTCTAAAAGAACATTTCCGAAGCGAAGATCTTTCTTTAACCAAAAGAGAGAGGAGGATCTTAGAGGAAGTTCTTCGCCTGCGAGAAGTACGCGATCGATACGATAGACGTGAAATTGGTATGTTGAGTTTCCTTGCTTATACTTATATCTAGAGAGACTTATCAAATTCAGACGGTTCAACTACGGTTTATTTTCCATCTTACAATCAATACTTAACCTGGGTGGAAGAGGGAAAGATGGGATTCGTTGACGCGGATTCAGATATTCAGACGTGAGCTTGCAAAATATCATCTAGTGAAAATAGAGGCTGGTTAAAATTCCTTAATTAAGCATCCACAACAATAAAGTTGTATATGAAATTTGAATAGGCTAGGTGCTGAATGCTAATCATTATAGAATCTATCGATCGGATTTCAAATTCGTAGCATCTCGGTGTGTAGCTGTGAACTATTCATCGTCTAGCACTTGCATCAATTGCCCTGTCTCGATTGGAGGAGCGTCAAGTAGCGCTCGTAGGTGGCGTTACCACCATGTAACCTTATGTAGCCTAGGTGCTGGTTGGTACACGATACCACTATGATAGTCGATGTTATAAACCCCTGCAGAAGCACCTGCAGGATCATGCATTATCACCGTCTATAGCTGTTGTTTTACAATGGTCGAACGGCGCTTTCGGCGGCTGCGTCCTGCTGGTCCAATGATTCAATTCTATCTGAATTACTTCATTGACTCAAATCCACTGTTCTGTGAAAATTTGGCCAAAATCTACATCTCACTTCTCAGAAAGAGATGCCCGTCAGACAGTGGCGAGTGGTGGTCCCAGGAAGTCAGAGATCTTTCAGATCCAGGTAAAGTGATATCGACAAGGGGGTAATGTAGACTAACGTCTTTTAGAGATACGAGAACTACTTGTTCGTATTGTACTGGAAAAGCCATGCAAACTCACGGTCAAGGAGCTACATAATGCCTTTAAGGGGCTCAAACCAACGAAAGCAATTCAGAAGCAATTCGTCTATTTCCCTACTTGACCTGTGGAATTTACCCTTTTTTTATACGTTGTAATGCCACTCTGCGGTTCCCATATTTTCACAAACTTAAGTATCACTTAAATCTTGTGTGAATAGCTAGTGGCCTTAGAGGCAGCGATTGCAAGCGTACATCTAGAGTGTCGATACTCTTGAAGATCTTCCTGAACTCGGCTGATAGAAGTGACTTAACCTAGGATACTACAGAACAAGATTGGTCAAAATAATGACCACTTGTTCACACGGCGCTCGAGCTTATACTAGTCATGCACTGTCGTGAAACTAGGTGGGCTTTGCATGCTGCGTATCATGCAAGCTAAAAATTTCCGTTACAGGAAAAGTCTGAATTGATTCCTGCAGGGGCAATCGAGACCGTAGGCCATGAAGATTTAACAGAGCCCACGTCCGCCGCTCTGCAAGAGTATCTCTTTCCCGGAAAGTACAGCAATATAGAGTCAAGTAAACCATGAAATCTCGTGCATCAGCCGTCCGGATCATGATGGAAGGAACCATTGCAGGATACAATCTCTACATTGAGTACATTAGATTCACCTGTTTGATTGCCCTCTCTAACACTAATACAGGTCTCGAAAATGGGTTAATGAGCAAGCTACAATATTCCCATCGCTGAGCGTCGAACAGTATGAACAATTCGTATTGTCCTCAGAGGCTTCTCAGACGCGACAACATCTCCTGCAACGCATTATTGATCACCAGAACCAAAGATACAAAACCTTTGTACTGTGCGGTCTTGCAGCGATATGTCCATTCTATGATTCAGGAGCTTTCAAGTATATACAGGAGACACCGCAAGATCTAACGCTTTGGCTGGAGGTAGTCCAGAACGGCAACTTAGACCGAACGACCTATGCAACGTTGTTTCGAATGCTCCGTCTGCTGTTGTCAAAGACTCAGTCAGACAAGGACATATTGGATCTTCTTGACGTCCAGATATCGATACTCCAATGCCACATCAGTCGCTTAGACTTTACTTTGCCGCTGCTGGCGACGACGCGTATATTCACGCAGCATCTGATGGAACGAGACCCATGGCACCCTATGATCAGAGAACTAAAAAGTATCGGTTCTCAGTTATCGACAACGGTTCTGCCCTTGGAAGAGTTTGAGAAATGTTGCATCATACTTCATGGTCTTCAGAATAATATCCCCCTTCGCAACCACTATCTTTCGAGATCACTCAGCATTGCTGATCGGACTTTCGATGTGAACACTGAATTTCCTACATTTCAGTTAGAAGCTGCACGTAATATATTAGTATGGTGAGTGGCAGGTTCCTTACTCTGGATTCCAGTTTCATGTCTCATCATAATCTTAGGATCGAGAAGCATATTGCCTGGTTTAGACACCTCCAGCCACCGCTTACGATTCCAGCAGATCTTGCCCAGTTTCAGAAGTACCTCGCTTCCCCACATGCCAGCATACATACCCAACGTATCTTACATCTTCTCAGCAGTAATGAGAGATTTCATTCAAGGCAGTGGCTGCTGTCATTATACGCATTAGCTGCTCTATGCCCATTGTGGTTCCCAATAGCCGGTGCAGAAGAAGATCTTATTGTTCTCATTCACGCTTTTCACACCAATGAAATGACGGTAACAAGTTTTAAAGTACTTCATCAAATGCTGAGCATTACCACTTTTCGTGACCCGCCATCAGAGCTCGCAAAAGATCTGGAAACCATCCAAAAGAGATTGCAGTGGACGCCCAGGGATTTTGAGGCATCCATGGTATCGGCTGTGTCTTATTTTCAAGAAATCTTCCAATGTCAGGTCAGGTTCTATCCCGATCAGATGCGAGACTCTGGGATAAATGCAGTTCTGGCTGTCAAGCACCAAGTTAAGAGCATGGAGCCATTTAAGTCATTTGCTGCACTATTACGAGGGTTGAAGTATCTTCGAGGGTACCAGATCAGCAATCCTTCGCAGCGTCCAGAATTTACATCAGGTCCTCCTAGGACCCGCTCTTTTACCAGGCCTTTGTCCTCGACCTGTGAAAGCATTTCGAATCCCAATCCTAGTCCATTGACATCTAATCCGACAACTGATTTGTCAAGAAAATCGCCGGGCAGTGATATGGCAGCTGGAATTCATGTATTTCGTGTAAATATGACTCCAGGACCAGGAAACAGAAAACGAATGCACGAGTGTAGCGAATGTGGCCAGCTTTTCGCCAAACGCCGCTACATGCGGAAACATTACAGTACACATTATAACGGAAGGCCTTATCAGTGTGACTGCGGTAAAGCGTATGCAAGATCTGATAATCTCAAACGACATCAAAAGTCACACGGAAAGGAGAAGAGGGTATTACGAGCCGAATGGATTCCAGTCGTGATAAGTGGTTGTTAGCTCCAGCAGTTTCTTGTCGGTGACCGCGCGTCTATGCTGAGTTTCCAAAATGAAAGATAAAATTACCACACTGTAAACCGAACAGTACGGGAAATAGGCTAGTTCCAAGAAGGCTACGTAGGAGATCACTTCGTTGTCAGTCTAAACGTAGTCCGCATATCTACTCTGATTCAATATCGATGAACAGCATAGCCTACTCTGTAATGTATTGACGAAAAGCAAATGTAGCCAATCCTTTCGAGAATACTTCAATGCATGGAGGATGTTTGCATACTGCGCAAGCACGGCTTGGATTTGAGCATCCCAGGATGCTAGGACACCAAGTGATACCTAGCCCTAGATAGTAATGTGACTTAATACAGGTAAAGTCTTGAGTAATCTTGAGTCATACTATTTGTATGCGTAAAATGACCTTGAGCCTTAATGGTAATCTACCTTCGATATGCTGTGGCATCATGGATTCTGCCGCGACAGCAGCAAACCTAGCTAAAAGCCGTGAAAAAAGAATGACGAGATTTGAGGATCATGTGGAATTTTTGGAATGAGCACGACATTGAATCTAAATTAAGGTGATGCTTACTGTTGCGCCAAACATCAGAATCGAAAAAATTAATCCAACCAAGATGAGGTTGCTAGCACCACCATCCTGCACGGATATCAAGGAACTGTCGTCAATTTTCTTGCGAATATCAGACTGTACCACAAACATGACCGCTGTAGAGATCAAGAATGGGACCACTAAGCATGTAAATCCTAAGGGGGTCATGACAGCCCGTCTCCACAAGTCGTTCGGGAACTCCCAGAAAAGGAGCAAGAGGAAGAACATGAGGAGGAGGACAATGCCCACAATCAGTGATCGACGAACTGTCTCTAGAATCGCAGATACAACTTTGTTCTCGACCTCTTGAAGCTGTTGTAGGGGAGCACTCAGAATTCCCGACAAAGTACTGGGCACAACGGACGAGATATTGAAAGGTAGACCGCGACAATCCTGGGTTGAGTTATTTTCCCACCCGAAACAGACTTTGCCTAGTCCGATAGACATATTCTCTGGTACCACTGTACTCAGGTCTGACTGTACGGCTGTCGCAGCATCTGTTGCAGCAGCCTGTAGAGCCGAGCTGACAACGGTCTGTGCAGCTTGAATATCTGACGCCGCACCTTCGACCGCGGTGGCAACTATCGGCGGGACATCTTCTGATGAAGCCTCTGGGATAGAAAGTAATTCTAGCTGCCGCTCAGAGAGAAACTGTGTAGAGAGGAGACTTGTAAAATTGAACTTCAATCATCAGCAACGGCTGGCTCAAAACTGAAAGAAGCACTTACGCGGAAGATGGAGACACCGGATTCTGCGAATTCTGGATCTAAGAGCACCGAAACTGCCAGTGCAAGTGAGATAAAACCAGCCACTGCAGACGTGACCCACAAGACACTGTTTAGCCGGGGATGAGCGCCGGATGAGGTCTTTTTGAATAGCATGGTGTCTATCTGTTTATCTTATCTTTCTTGAAAACAATCCGCATCATAATCGTAGCTTGGGAGGTTCCTATATAAATATATGAACTGGTCCTGGTCGAAACAAAACTATGGTACGCCTCCGTACGCTGGGGTCTATTTGACCACTTGGTCAAATTGTCAACCAGACTATAGTTGCTTTTGAAAGATGGTATCAGTCGAGAGGAAGTCTGGAGGTTCTGTCGTGGGTACCGTTTGGATATCGAAATCATGAACGACCTGGCCAACGTACTGGAAGAGTTTCAGTGGACGCCGAGATGGTGCCGGAGACCTTGCTGGAGACGACCTACTTTTTGTGTGATTCGTGATCCAAACCAGTATTGACGGAGATCAGTCCGTCACAAGGTTCGAATTTCAAGGCGAGAGACATCCCCAATAGCAAAAAGTTCAAGCTAGCTTCTGGTTTTGGGGCTTTTGATGAGTCAAAGTCAAGAAACTTGTAGAAAATGCTCTAATTTATAGACACAGTAGCATATCATGAGCTAACATGACAGCCAACCAAACTCAGATTTGCGAAAATGATCGGCAGAAAAACAATCAGGAACACGTCCCATCAGAGTAGACTTGGGATCTAGATCATCCCTCCCGAATTTTGACTTCCAGGTGCAATCCCCCAGAGCTGCAAATATCTCTCCTCACACCGTCGCAGCTGAGAGGTTGTTTCGGTCAAGGCTTCGCTCAGGATTGACACTGCTTCGAGCGTCCTGCCATGTAGATGCATGAGCACTTGTCGAGTCTCCTTGTTCCATGCGAGCTCCGCTTTGAGATAGCTATTCTCGTACGCTAGCTCCTCCAGCTCGTCCCTGAGGCTCAGGGATCTTTGGCTTTTGGATTGTTGAAGGCGTGAAGGAAGTCGATCCAGAGTGGATGTGGAGCCTCCAACATGTAAAATCTGGTGATCGACGGGGGTCACCTCCTCTATAGGATAGAGCGGGCTGGATTTGAAACGATCCATGACAAGTGCAATAGAAGATAATGCCCGAGTATACATTAGGAGTAAATTAGGGACAAGAGTTACTATTTTATATTTGTCTTGTAAATGACTGCATCAGTAATTCCCAAACCTGCCCGCCACTTAAGCGTCCAAATCGAACGTAGTGGTCGTCATGGAACGCGAATCCCAGCCAAGCCTCGACCAGCCCGAGTCGTACGCAGCACGGTTTGAGTCGTGCGAGATTCTTCCGAAATGGTCCTGGCCTATGCAGCCCATCAGTGTTTGCTCAAATGTCCGCAGGCGTGATCCACTCGCGTTTCTCGATGGAGAGGTCCTGTCAAGCTTCACCCTGAGAAGTTGCAGTGCCAATAATGTAAACAACGGAAAGCACAATGCAAGCCAAAATCTCAAGAAGTCCACGTCAAGAAACCCCAGATTCGTATCATGTCGCTTGATTACATGGTATCAATGTTGAGAACCAGTTTAGAATATGCTGAGGCCAGGAAACTTCAAGTGCTTTTTTGAAAAACTTTACAACCGGGATGTAGATTCCGAGTGCGCTAGCTAGATATGAAACATTCCAACCGGCGTCTATCGTTTCCACTAAAATGACGAAGAGACCAGCCAAGGGATATCTGAGCAGCGGGCCCAGTTACAGCGAGGAAAGCATGTATAAACAGCTATCTAAGCTGTTTTCCAAACAATGGTAGTGCTTGTGATGACAACCGTACGTGTGGAGAGGCTTGGATGCGGCGTGACAGACGGCTGCTGGTGGCCGGTACTCTGGCTGACTGGGGATGTTTGAGACGACGTAGAACTGCTGGATGTCATGCTTGTACTCGATATAGTTCCTGTCAAACTGGAGGTGGTTGCCGTTGAAAATGTAGTAGAGACATAGGGAGACTTCTGGTGTGGTAAACACGCATTAAGACCACCTAATAGGGGACAGGGCCCAAGGTTGAATGCAAGTGAGTCGCCAATGAGAATTGCAATGATAGGAAGTACTTTCATCTTGACATGGCTATCTGAACCACCAAAGGCGGTAGTGTCCCCGATTTATAGACTCAGCTTTGACTGAAATATGAATGGACGACACGAGATTTGGCGTGTAGCTGTTTTCGTTACAATACTTCTTTTCTAGATAGATATGCTGAATCCTTCCAGGGTAATATCAGTTCACTATAGAGCATCCTCACATGAAAAATAAATCGAATACGTATTTCTATTTCGTATTGATTTATTGATTCAGCACATCCTCAATACTAACGAGATCCAAGACTCAGACGATAGCTACTCGTTAAATCCGCCGGAAGAAAACTTGGTCCATAGATCGGAACTACGCTATTACTTCGACGAGGAAATTCTGTATGCCATGGAGGATTTAGTAAGTCAGTATCATGATAAGCTGTCGTAGGACTGGGACGAGCGGCTTGCGCACCATTCTGGCAGTAGATTATGACATGAATCCAGGTAGAAATTCGAGTTGGTATACCATGGTTTGGATTGACGAATCTGATTTTCGGATCCGTTGATATCAACACCAAACAATCAAACAATCTTTGTGAGGTGACTGTCTTAGCATGTGCGGGGCAATGCTGTTCCGATTCGAGATCACTCAGTGTTCCCGTTTAGGGTCGACATGTTCCCGTTCGGGTTCGCGAACTCGTTTCCAATTTGAAATCAACGGAACAGTCCGGCTCAATACTTTGAATAGTACCCGTATAATCACCCATTCTTTGGGTCCATTAACATCTGCATGACCGAACGGACACATGGCAAGTTATATATAGTGAAAATAGTATCAACGACCAGAGAAGTCATTATCACTCCGCTTTAACATGTCATCCAATAGACTTCGCGCATTGTCGACGGTAAGGTTGTACCCTTTATTATTTTCAAGCATTAACTGAGCCTCCATAGTTGAATCTCGACGCAGATAGGGAACAGATGACTGGCCAGGTAAGTTAACGGCCATTACGTGTTTATTTTAGCACTGACTTTGCCCGAGCTCGCTCTTTGCGTCGTCGAAAGCCTTAAACGCTTGACGGCACTGGATTCCATCAGCCTACAGAAAACGATGACTGAGATACGGCAATTGTTACCTCCAAACATTTACACCACTCTTGCGGAAGGCAGTTTCCACATTACTGTGGTTCCAGATCGCTCCTTCGAGAATCCAATGGCTCTACCAAGTATACTCCAGGAGAATGACTTGGATACACCTCGTCCTCCCTCCCTGGAGTTCTCCGAAGATCCTGATACACCAGATGGGTGCCCGGGTACACCCACCGATTTCGAAAGCTACGTCGAGGCCATGTCCATTTATCCAGAAGAATACATTTGGGACAACTTTGATGTCGTGGATTGGCCAAGTTGGATGGATAATGATGTCCTTTCAAGATACGATTAGTTCTTGCGCTGCTTAATTGCAAGATATGAGGTTTTCTCGAGCACGATCTATCTTATGTCGATAGTATAAATGATAGCACCTGTCACTAAAAGAAAATGTATGACCGTTAGTGTACCAGACGCAAAGATATGACTCGTAACCTTGAAGGGCTCCCTCCTGAAATCAGGATTTCCATACTTTCTGCGATGGATCTCCATGGACTGGAAAGCCTCGTACGGGCCTCTACAGTCTATCATCAACAATACCTCTACAATCGAAAAAGAGTGCTTCGTCGATGCCTAGAGGTTGCGTTGGGTAGCGCCATCCCCGAAGCCTACTCTGCCTATATCTCTAGCACTGAGGCATTTGCAGAAGCACGCACGTTTCATAAGACAAGGGATTTCCTCATGTCTCACCAAAGTCCCGGTCTCTCATTAATGTACGGTACGCTTACGAAGGACTTGAGTCTGGATGATCTGATTCGTATGACCAAATTTCACCGCATGGTAGTTCAGCCCCTTGTGCGGTGCTACGCTGATTGGGCATTGATGAATATCATTCAAGATGCGGAGACTTTACAGATCAAGTATGATGTCTGGAAAATCAGGGAGCCATTGAGTGTTGCAGAACGAGACCGTATCATGCGCTCTCTGTATCGTTTCGAATTGTGTTGCAATCTCTTCGGTCTTGGTCCTCATGAGATCAATCCAGGCCTCAGTTCCGAGGATACAGTCATGTTGGTCAAGAATTCCTTTGAGCCCTGGCAGATCAAGGAGCTCTTCTGCATCGATTGTTTCGCCATGAGCGTCTGCAATGATGTCTTTGATATTGCCCTGAACAACGCCCTTCACCTACGCTACAGCGATCGTAGGTGTCTTCATGTTTTTGGTGATAAGTCGATTGCTAAATTATCGGAGTAGGAGTTCATTATCTGAGCGTACCTTTGACAAGAGGTCTTACTTTCTTGCATTCTTTGATTCCAAGTCAAACGAATAGTTTCAAGTTTGTATCCCAATTGCTAGAGGCCTTTATTATCCAGCCACCTCTTACATGGTCACTTCTTTGGCATAACGAGACGATTCAGAGCATAATTGAGCATCACACATTGTGGGGATATGTCCTGTGGGATTCTGGGCATCTTAAAAACGTGTTAAGAGAGATCATCGCTAGTATTTGACAATTTAGCATATCAAAAAGTTGAAGGTGGACACTTGGTGATATACTGACCAAGCGTTTAGATCTCAGAGCATATTGATTTTGATTGCCACTGCTGCAACAATTGACAATTCCGACGGGAGACAGTATACAAAAAAGAAAGCAAGCAGTATCTCCAAAGTACATAGAATAATGATTTGAATAGGTTCTGCTTCACCAGGTAGAACCAAAAAGGGGTCTTATTCGCGATAGCATAAAAGAATATACAGAACCGAAATCAAAACTGGTAATCTATCAATCGCGTTCCCAGACGGGTTACATCCACCTGAGATACTTAACCAAGGCAGACTGGGGAATTCAGAAAATCACGTTGCCAGAAAATTCCTACTCAGCGGGATCTAGCACCTCAGCCATGGAGTCACCGATTGCACTCAATGATACTTGACAGCAATCTTCATCTCCTGTTCCACCGGTCTCAGTCATCTGATCCAAAATACATTGCCGGAGTCATACCTTCTGAATGACTTCCAAAAGACATACTCTTGTGGGCAGAAGCATCACTTAGACTAATGCAGATGTCTCGATGCAAGCGATATATATGAACGTCCAGCGGAACCATCATTTGAGCCTGGTCAATGGTGTCACGAAGTTTTTCAGCGTCCAGCTGTTTCAGAGTCACCAGGTGGTTTGCCAGGGAAATAGCGAGCTCGAGCATAGTCAGTGTGCATGGAATTTGGAATGAAGGAGCAATTATGTACCTGGTATGAATCCATTACTCCTTCCTATACATTAGTAAAACACCAGACTTCCTCTGGCTGAGGGCTCTGCTGATTATATAAGACCCAGCTTTCTAGAGTCAGGTCCTTCGAACAGGGTACAGTAAGTTGTGGACCTAGAATTTGATGTAGACCGAGGTGCACGCGTTCCGACCCCCACACATTGCTGCTGCGTTGCATCTCAATCATATATATTCTACGAGACAGCTTCGTTCCGTTTCTCGTCTCACTTTCCAACGAACAGTCCTTCCTTATGATCTCAAACACATTGGTAACAACAATCAAGTTTCCAGTCAGAATGCATTCGGGAATCACCATGCGAAGTCTTTACATTATGGCTCAATCGAGCTGTGTGATAGTGCTCTTTATGGTGGGATGGCTATATTGGCTTTTTCATGGTAAGATCTACTCACATATACTTCTGCCGTGCTCACTCTCACCAGTGCCAAGTAGCTCAGTGACACGAATTCTCCGTACCGGATCATGCTTCAACATATTTTCCAAGAGTTGCCACTGTGTGAATAGACTACGACCCTGAATGCACTTGGGATATTGATGGTGATTGGCGTTTTTGTGATTATAGCGTTGTGGGTAAAGGAATGGTGTACCCTAGCCAATCAGAGCGTAATAGAAGGCATGACCTGTTCCTCTTAACCCAACATTTGGCGTCCCATGGTTCAGGATGGCACTAGTATTGTTAGGTCCTTCAAAAAAATTAGAAAATTTGCATCATAGAGAAATTAATTTTTCGTTCAGAAAATAGCGTTGTAGGACACTAGCGCATAAGTGTATTGCCTTGAATAGGAAGTTATTTTGGCAATTTGTTAGAAGCTTGGTACCCTAGCGAGATCTCTTTCAACTAATTTTACCCGATATCGTATCCTTCTGTCCCTTGATGGATGGGCGAAGAAATCCGCTGTATCTTCGGTCCACCCGTCAAGTTGACGTCTCATCCCTTCGCTTACCCCTTCGAGAAAACCTTCCTTGGTCAATTGTAACGTTGGCTAGTTGGCCAGCCGGTCAGTCAAAGAGACTAATTCTACGATATGTCTACGATATGCAGACGGATGTGAGGCAATTTTGTCTTTTCGATTAATTCCACTGCAAGGAATCATGCATTCGTACCAGGCAAACTAAATGCAGAGGAACACAAATAATTCCTCCCTCTAAGATACACACTTTTTATATACAAAACGGAGCCTAACTGGATGCAATCTCGAACTCCTCTTCAACCCATGACTCCTCCGTCAACACACACATAACACCTCTAAGTTGTTTCATCCGAAATCGCAATCGTTGCCCGAGTAGTTCAATTGCACGGTTTTGAGCTGCATACTGGGACTCAGCCATAGTCATTGCTTCCTGAAGTGCGCGATATTTTCTCTGCAATCCATTGAGAAGGTGTTCCAGTCTCTGTCTCTCAGCTTGCTCCTTTATTGATTGTTGATGTAGTAGAGCAAGCTCTCCTTCGGCTTTGCTTGCACGTGATAACAGACGAGTAATATTTCCGTGAGAATGATTAGTCTCTTCTGAGGAGTTCACGTCCTCTGCGTCCTTTCCAAGGTATTAGTCTTAGAATTTACCATATGAAGGTATACTCACGGTCATAGTGACTGTATCGTAGGTGATTATCCCGCTTTGGCTGTGTCTACTCAGAGGCTACAGCGCAAGCTTTATGAGGAGGTCAAGTGAGTCGCCCTGAATTAGTGAGAGTCGAGCGTGACTGAATCATCCTCGGTCGCGTGTGACTGAGCCGTTCTGAATCAGCTGTAACCGGAACGTTCTGAAGCAAAGTTTGACCAAATCGTTCTGAATCAAGCTTGACCGGAACGTTCTGAATCAGCTGTGACCGGAACGTTCTGAAGCAAAGTTTGACCGAATCGTTCTGAATCAAGTTTGACCAAATCGTTCTGAATCAGCTGTGACCGAACCGTTCTGAATCAACTGTGACTGAACCGTTTTGAGTCAATGTGACCGGATCGAATCGAACAGTATAAATTGAATGTAACCTGACTAAAATTCAATTGACAGGGGGTAACCAAGGTTACGGAACGGTCCGCGTGGAAGATGGCCCAATCATGATGTCCACGGATCCTAATGAAGTGTCTCGCGGTCCAATCAGATCACAGTGGACGGTAGATCTTTGTACGAGGTTTTGTGTTCGTTTTTAAAAATAATATCTAAGCAGTACAATACCTTCCTCCTTACTTCTCGATTTAACTACAAATCACCTTCAAAATGGCAAACGAAATGGATGAGTGGCTTAATGCATATAACTTTGACAACGATTATATGCCTGCGGGTATAACCAACGAACCCAGTCCAAATCTCCAAAACCAAGCATCTCAAGCAACAACAGGAGCGCCGTGGGTTGCGCCAAAGGTTGGAAGAGCACCGCCTCAGACAGCAGGGATAGATCCCGACGATAGCCAGGAGGAAGAGCTATCTGATGAAAGTGAGACTGAAAACAAACTCCTAGAGGAACGTGTCAGGTCTCTCGAAGAAAGTTTATAGTAAGCTGAGCGTCTTTCAACTGGAAACCGAGAAGCTCAACCATTACTAGCAAATATCGCAAAGGCAACCTTCGAATGAACAACAGAATTAGGGAATTGCCATCCAGGCGTACGCTAAAGATTCTACAAGCCAAACTTAGCGAAATGTCCAAGAACATTGAGGGCCTACAGTCCAAATTTCCCGAGATCTACGCTAAGGATAAGACCAGAGATTTGCAGCATACACAGTTGTCTGGAAAGGTTGAAAATCTGCAGGTCTGGGCTAGCGACATGAAGGAGACTTTGGACAAGGCCGTCAATGCAATGAAGTATATGCGGGGCGAGAACGAAAACACAGTTGCGTCAAATCGCCAAAGGAACAACCACCGAATCCGTCGGAGTAGGGCAGTGTGAAAGTTTGGTCTCAGGAACTGTGATTATTTCCTTGTGTATACGTGTTCTGACAAGTTCGGACACTTTGCATGTAAACGCAATTGATTACATTAGCGCAAGATTAATTCCATTTGGATTTCATTCGTAAAGTCTACACATGACGAGTCCCTGTTTCAATCTTGGTGTTAGTGTAGAGACGGTGGTACGAACGTGATCTAAAACTTGGTGCAAATCAAAATTCGCACTATAAAAGAATTGTTCCCAGCGTCGACTTTCATATCATTAAATCGTAATAAACAACATGCGACGCATTCGAAGCGGCCGCTGGTTGGACGTTGCCACTGTTGGTGCAGGTAGATACACCATTCTCGAGAGCGCTTGTCTGAAATACTTAGTGCAGGGGTTGCCAAATCCAACCAAGCAATATCCTCAATTATGGGTCTTTTTGGGCTCTGCCCAAAAAAATAAGCACTTGCACGATCTATTCCCAGCCAACGCTTTTACTCGAGCTGATGCAGGTACCATTCGATTGCGAGGTGACGAAGCAACTGCAGCTAGTGATTCACCCATTCTTTTTGCCGATGGCGATCCGTGGAATGCTTCCGTTCTACCCAACTCTAGTCTCGCGAGGGGAGACCGGCGTTACGATCTTGACTACAATGTAGGCGCTCCCACGCATGTCGTTCACGGGTTGTATTCTAGGGTACTTTTCCTTTTTGCCGATGTTATTTGCATGTTTGCCGAGGATCTCCCAACCGGGGTCGATCTCGCTGCTCTTACAAAGCACTGCGCAGTTGATGGCCTGCCGCTTGAGGCTCGTCCCCACCTGATCATTGTTACAGGCAGATCGTGCTCTGCGTGGTCCGCTACTGCTGGTTCTGCGCTGCGTTCCGAGGCGTTTTCCGCTGTCAGCGTCTTTTCTATAGAGTCCACCCGTGACACGCTCAAGACTTTATTAGAGACCCGCTCACAAGAGGTACGTAAGCTACGCAAGCATGTCATCGGACAGTTGTCTGGGGTGCAGCTGAAGGGCTTTCTCCAGTCAGCAATGGCATGCTTGGCGACGACCCACAGTTATACCTACGACTTTGTTCGTGCGTCTCGGACACAAGGTATACCAGCAGACGTGGGACGTAGCATCAATGAAATCTATCAAAAGTGCATCGAGGCGGAGCTACCTGATTTGGATACTGCTCGCTTTATCGCATCCGCTCTAATTATGGATCATTATTCACCGGAGATGCCGTGTGAGTTTTTATTTGTTCTCTTTTGCACGCGCAAACTCACTATTTGAAACCAGTGATGGATCCAAGACTAGTGTTCCAGACTTTGTATCGCCCTATGATTCTAGCCACGAAACCTTCCCCACCAAAGACCCTAGTCGCCGTGATGGAGTCTGAGATGGCTACCGAGTTTTCTCATCTTGCTACCTACACTTCACTTAACCGACGGAAACAATTGATGACTGCCAAAACTGGACATTACTCGGCGATAAAATCCAATCGCATATGCCTTTATTGTCTGGTCCAGGCGGCACAGCATTTCCCGCCGTGTGATCATGCGCTGTGTGATCTTTGCGCGCAGAAATTTGGTAGCGCCTCAGTGGATACTGAATATCAGTTCTCGTTGGACCAGTGTCTTCTTTGTTGCGATACCATCTCGATGACTATCGACGTCCTGCCCCCCACCATGGGCCCTAGTATACTGGCCATTGACGGAGGAGGTGTTCGAGGGGTGATACCTATTGAGTTCCTGATCCTCATTCAAGAATACCTGGGCGAATGTCGCCTCCAAGACGTGTTCGACTTGGATGTGAGCACTAGCTCCGGTGGCTTAACTGATTTAGGTCTTCGGGCTTTGGGTCTACCGATTCAAGAGTGCGCAGCAATCTTCAATCGCCTTGCTCTATGTTTGTTTGAGAAGCGCCGCCGTCCTGCTTTCCCGTGGTTGCCTCCATCTATGCTAGGGCGCATGCGCCAATGGTACTCATGGTGGAGACATGATAGCTGCTATGACGGTTTGGTCTTTGATGCGATCCTGCAACAACTTTATGGAAATCAGTTTCTACTTCGTAACTACTGCCGCGATTCATCCGGATCCATAAAGTCCGGAGCGAAGTTTGGAGTGGTGGCAACTAGTATCGGGGCGAAAACCGAGACGGTGATGATGGGCAATTTCAATGCTGTCAATGGCACATCTGAGGACTGCGGTAAGGTTGTCTTTGCTCCCACTCTCCCACTCGCTAACGGTTCAGGCTACCAACTCATTCGGCCTACGAATATTCAACATGAGCTTCAAGTATGGCAAGCGTGAGTTCTTTTCCGCTAACGATATAATGAAATCATACTGAGGCCGGGAACAGGGCCCGAGCAACTGCCGCAGCGCCTTTGTAAGTTCTCACCGTGAAAGATTGCAAAGGAGGCTAATCTGTTCCAGCATGTTCCCTCCAATTGATCTCCCAGCGGGTACTTTCCAAGATGGAGGTTTGACTGACAACTTTGCCGGAGGAATCGCTCGCCGCGCTAGTCGAACCATCTGGCCAGGCTCTCGCGAGCCAGCGAGATTGCTATCGTTGGGCACAGGTAGTCCCCCACTGTCGGCCGATGACGGTTTGCCTCACTTCCGAAATTCGATTGTCGACGGATTTCTCCGTCGCGCTTTCAACGCCTGGATGACCTCTTTGGATGGGGAAAGCAAATGGCGCGAGATGAAGAGCCAACTGGATGACTCAATCGCAGGAAATTTTCGTCGTCTGAATGTGCCTTTAGAAGAAACTTCGTCAGCATTGGATAATGTTGCGATGATGGACCATTACCGCAATCTGGTTATACGCCATCCCGGAAGCGCACGTATGGCAAAGGAGGCTACTGTGGATTTGATTACGGCGCGCTTCTTTTTCGAACTCGACTCGGTCCCCCAACTCCACCATGTTCCATTTTGGTGTCATGGAACCATTCGGTGCAAGGGACCAGTTGGTCCACTTCTGGCGGCGCTGCAGCAGTTGATTCCGGATCCACTTGAGTTTGTAACTGATTCCCACTGTCTTGGACCGATTCGTGTTGAAAGGGACATCTGCCCGTCTTGCAACCGGTTCTGTTGGCCTGTTTCGTTACGCTGTCACGACCCCGCCCAGTGTATTCAGGTCTACATCAAATCTGGTCGATATGGTAAATGGAGGATCAATTCATTTCCATCCACCCCTACCAAGTTGGTCAATCGACAACAACTAGATTCCCCGTTTGGAAAAGCTGATCATGGATGTCCTGTTCGGAAACCATGTCCTGCATGTGATCCCAGTCGGTTGCCTTTTCGTGGTAGGCGCCGGAGACGAAATTCCAACCTCACTGCGGAACACAGACGGAAAAGGGTTTGCGTGCGCTAAATTCATACGGTATATTTTGTCTTGAGGCTCCTCTATCTTTGATTATTTGTTTCCTTCAAACGAACAGATCATTCTTTGCGCACGATGGTCCTTCACATCCACGATCGCAGAGTTCGCACAAAGTATGAAAAAAGAAAACGGACAGTGTTGAAGAAACTCTGGGAATTCTTCACTTTCTGCCATGTGGAATTTCACGTCTTGATGGTGAATGGCACAGAGGCCACCGTGGTCACTGCAGGCAACTATCATCTACCTGCAGAGGAAATTCTCGTATGACTCCAATTAAAGGTTGTCTCCAACGATACTAACATCGTCATAGGGAAATGCATTCACTGTTGAAAGACTCACCATAGAGGATCTCGAGAAGATTTACGGCCAGACCACCGCTCTACCTCACAGAAGTCACATCGGCTCCGAACTTGACATGGAAGACTCCGCAGATGATTTGGATATGGACTACTCTACGGACGGCACTGATTTGGAGGATGTCACAGAAGAGAATAATCTCTGGGACATCGTCGTCCCTGAGCCACCTACCTAACTTCTGGTGCAATCTTACTTAAAAGGTTTCAGTGTCACCTTGACACATGGGCTTCTCGCTGAAATTATCTGCTCGTTTGCATGTATTTAGTTTTCAAGAATGGCACCTCTGGGGGACATTGACATTAGCCAAGCATATTCATTGACTGTTGGGTGCATTGTCATCTTCCTTCTTACATTTCGCCTGTCCCACACCGTTTTTCATTATCTGTACCCCAGACTTAAGCATCTGGTGCACCGTCTCAGCCTTCCACGACCACGCAGCCGTCTCTCGGGCGTTCTTCCCAAGGACTGGTCTCGGATCGCTCTGCTGGCGATATACCTCGGTGGCACTGTAGCAAGTAACGTGATCTATGTTTCGACTCTCGCCGAAGCCAGTTCCCGGGCGGCTAAGCTTTGTCTTGCAAACGTTGTTCCTCTTATGGTGTGCAGTCATGAGGTCGGTGCTCATCTTTTTGGGGTGTCTCTTGATTTGTTTCATAGCGTTCACCGATTGTTGGGAACCATGGCATTTCTTCAAGGCCTCGCCCACGGAGTTTATGAGGTAGCGTCGGCACCAGTGCATGTTCACGATGGCACTGTCGTGTATGGAATATCTGTATGTTCTTGCTCGCATTCGATAAGGCTCTGCTAAAAATAATAACCGACAGGCATCAATCATTTTTGCTTCGCTCATGTTATCATCCGTCTTTAAGGCACGTGTCTACGAGTTTTTTTCGCAATCACATCGTGCCTGTGCTTTGGGTCTAGTATTTGCAACTTGGAGGCACACTTACAACAAGTCAGCACTATCCACTTGGTGCATCGCCGGTGCCGCTGCCGCGTATGCCCTCACATTCTTGATTCAGATCTTACGAATAGCAGTTCGGAATCTGGCATTTGCCAGACGTGCAGAATGTTTGATCAATCACCAGGGAAATAATTTAGAGGTCATCGTGTTTCCGGCTCGCCCATGGACAGTTCGAGCAGGAGAGAGGGTCAATCTCAGTATCCCCAGTGCGGGACTGATGTCCGTCTTTCAAATGCACCCTTTTGTGATTACGTGGTGGGACAATAATGAGTTGGGGAAGTTAGAATCATTCACGCTGCTCGTGAAACCGCGCTCAGGATTCACCAACAAGCTAAAGATGTTGCCTAGCACTCGCCATAGGGCCTGGATAGATGGTCCATACGGGCCAGATCGAGCACTAGGCACTCCCATATCAGACTACGGTCATATCTTTATGGTTGCAACAGGGATTGGAGTTGGGGCTCAGATCCCTTACATCAAACAACTCTTGGAGGGCTATCGGCGCGGAGTCGTACGGACTCAGAAAATTGTCCTGATATGGCAGATGGATTTGGAAGGTCAGTTCAAGGACTATATGCTACTTGGTGTGTGGCACTGAAATCTCCGTAGCGGATTACGATGATGTGCAAGATTGGCTACAAGAGCTTGTCTCCCAGGACAGTGGATATGTAAGTGGCCCGCGAAATGGTGTGGCGTATTTGCTAAATAATGTATGAGCATTTTCGGGTACGCATATTCAATCCCTCTCTACGGCCATCTCAAGATCCGCATGACGTTGGTCAACACGAGTTGATCAAAATTTGGGGAGGGGATGTCGATTGGCGAGAGGAATTGCGAGAGGAACTGCAAAAGCAGGTGGGCGATATGCTGATAACAGGTACGACCGGGTCCCAATTCAATCGATGGATAGCTGACAGTATGTAGTATCTGCAAAAGCGGGAGTTCGTGACGTTTTCCGTAGAATGGCTCGAAAACATCAACCGGTGGACTTGCTAGAGTTGGAGTTCCAGCCGTGGGAGTGGAAGCGTAGCTTTTGGTCGTATTTCTAAAATTCTACCCATCTAGAAAAAAGCCCTACGGAACAGGCAATCTGAGTTAGAAATGGTGAAAATCACATTGTCATTACCAAAGAGTGGGATTGGAGTAATGGCGTTCTTCATCCACTTTCATGTTGCTCTATAGTATACAATCGAATCAACATCACAAGATCCCAACCCTAACATGATAGTAGATAACACGGCGTCGACCCGGTAGACGAGCAAGGCCACCTTAGCATCGAATGAAAACTTGGCATTGCAATACTCAATGAGGAGATAACCGTAATAGCCAGCAAAGATATATCGGTGGATGCTAGTAATTGCCCATTAAAGTTGCTGAGGTTGGGGTGATGCGATCAAAGTCTCAATGGAAGTAACCGGGATCATCACTCCGGGCAGATCGCTGAGCATCTCTGCAAAACGTTAAAATCAGTAGTAAGATAATGTTACAAAGACGCACATCAAATCGAATGGGTAAGTACCTAAGAGGAGCGAAGCTTGTATTTGGTAGAAGGAGCGACGGCCAGGTACAAATCTTTACGACCGTCTTTGTTTGTGGTAGTTTTGAAGTAACATGAATAATCTGCGGTTGGTATTGGACAGATCTCGGTTCTTTCGTTCCAACGCGCCAATTTGAAGAGCAATTTTTCGTAGATTTTGCCCAGGGAGAACAGCAGCGGACTGTTCAGGTTCAATGGCGTTCAGCTCCATCCGCTCGAATAGGAGCGATAAGCCGGTGTCAGAAGCCATGCGGGTTCAAAGTACCGATGTCCAAGAACAGACCGTGTCTTTAAAGATGAAGGGCAACCGATTCTGGTGTCCATTGTGGGCACACGTTCCCGTCTTGTAACCGTTCCCGTTTGGTGTTAGATGTTTCGTAAACAAGAAATGGAACGTTTTCTGTATATATTGGCATACACGTCTTGGTTGTAGAAGAACTTTACTGACCACTTTCAAACATGGCGCCGATCCTGCATTTGCATGCCTCCACGCCCAGAGCAGACACCCAAATCGTGGTTCGAACCCGATACATGATCATGCTCGAAGAATGTGATCGAAGAATCCCACTCAGTCACAAGACTTTAGCAGCGGTCTCACAGTGGATTCTTCTAGCCGGTTACTTGGTGATTCCCGGCACGTTTACTTCGCTTCAACGATCAAATTTGCTGAACGGCACGTCAGCCAGAATCGTTCAGATGGTTAAAAACCCGCCACTGTTAGCGATTGCCTGCATCTGTTTTGTCTTCGGAGCGGCTGTATTGGTATGGCTCGCGTGGAGGTGGCGGTACAACTACATTTGGCTCTCTCAGTTATTCCGGTCAGTAGCCCATCCTAATTTAGGCGTCCGGCTAATGGCCCCATAGACCTACGATCGTCAATTCACTGGCCGGGTTTCTGACCACACTGGTTAATATCTATTCCGCGCAAGACGGGGACTGGTCTATCATGGCGCTTCTGACCGTGATTCTAACCGTCGTGGTGATGGTTGTGTCTGCGACACTGACCGCATACTTTCGCTACGTGATATTGGCGGATATCGAAAGAGAACATGAGCAAGAGATGAGACATGCTGCTCTTCTACGCTGGCGAACAGAACTCCAGCAGCAATTGTAACCGTTCGGATGCATTGTGTACGTGGCAGTCCAGCGCACTGGTCAAAGGCTGTCTTTGACGTGACTGGAATTCATATAAAAAGGCCCCCTTCCCCTTGTCTACAATTGAAATTTTGTCTCTGTCTCTACTGCCATCAAGACAGCATCACCAATAATCAAAATGGCGCTTGTTCAATCTGTTGAAATTCCTCAGGCACTTGTAGACGCCTACAAAGAGAAGACTAAAGATGGCAAAGCGATCTCTACCGGGCTTTTTACGCCTGAAAGCACACCAGAGCCGCCACAGCTACCTTCAAAAAAGAACAATGCTAAAACACGAGCCGAACGAATCTCAGCTCTGATTAAAAGCATCGAGGACAGTGACACTGACTTTGGCATTCTAGGTGTTCGGACTACTGAGGCCTTCCAATCTCGAGTACCAGCTCTGAAAGAGGTACTCAACAAGGAAACCTCGGAGGAGGCCAAGAAAGCACTTCAAAGTATGTGATGTGGAACGGCAAAGGACCATGGCTGATTATCCACAGAGGTCGAGCAGGCAGAGATTTCTCTTTCGAAGACGGTTGCCTCGTCCAAAAATGCCATTAACAGGGCCCTCAAGAACCCGGACATGGGGCTCGTGGACTTGTTGGAAGCCACGAGTGACGAGGACCGAGAAGTGAAGGTAGCAAGTTGGAAATGGCTCCTGAGCCCAGAATGGAACAAAGAACCCGAAGCAGAAAAGGCTATGCAGAGTATACAAATATTGACATGAGTGTCATCTGTCTCTCGCTGACCACGTACAGTACTGTTGGATGCCATAAAGGAGTACGAGGGGGGGGAGGAGGATGACCTCATGGAAGACGGCAGCGATGATGGTGACGAAAATCAGCCCTTACCCGAAGCAAAAAGACCTGTCTCCAGCTCATTTCTGTCTGAGCTGATGGGCTCCAGGAGTGTGTCTACCAAGATTGGTGTGTCTGTCTCCCCAGGATCGACACTTGACGGGGGAAAAATACTTCGCTATAATGAATATTTTGCACAGAAGCCAAAAGACGATGGCAACGGTGAAGAGGCAAAAAAGGAGAAAAGACCGCCACGGTACAATTTTCTGGTCTGGAATGATGGTGAATACTCCATGAAAACCGGTAAAGAGGTCGGCCAGAGTGCGATCGATGGCTATTTCAAAGACGGGAAGGAAAGCAAGCTCAAGATAGGGGAGTACTATGGACAGCGCCGCCATGGCATCACATACTCACGCAAATACTTCTCTGACCTGTTGGAGCTGACAAAGAAAACGGGGGTTGATAATCTCTTGTTTCTCGGTGCAGTTCGGAAGGCACCACGAACACCCACGGGTAGGACCATGCCTCCAGAACACTGTGTCATCGGTATTCGTGATCCGAACATCAATGCCGAATGGTATGAAGTGTTCACTCGGTCCGCTTGGACCAAATTCTACGGTGACGAAGCGGGTCATCGCTTTGATGACTACTGGAAAGAACGGGGTCAGAAGCCGTCCTTTAGAGTAGCCTTGAAAGACGACGATACAAGCACTCTACAGAGTTCGAATGTGGAGAACGCAGCACTGAGAAAGGAAATTGATCAGATTCGGCAGGAGGTGAAAGAGATCAAGTCCATGAAGGATGATATGGAAACCAGGATCATGGCTGAAATGCAAAAGATGACCGCCAATATCATGACCCAAATGAATGAAATGATGACCAGAATGTCTGCGATGGTCAACAAAGAGGAATGAACGTTAAGAAAACTGTCTCTTGAATAACTGCACCGTTGATCACTTCTTCGTTTCCTTAGATAGTTAGGTAGCAAAAGTCAATTAAAATATGCTTTGCTCTGATCTCATCTTGCCATCCTTCATTTGTGCTTTTTGATTATTCACTACATCTATTCTTCGACGTCTTTCGGTGCCGACAATATCATAATGATGTCCTTTTTTCAGATTCAGCGCCCCTGCTCTAACGCAAGACAGTTTAACGACTTTAGAGGTCACCCCAAGATAACTCTCCATCGAAAAAGGCATGAAGCGTAAAAGATCTTAGATGTTTCGGATGATCATTCGTAATTACAGCGGAAACTAGCATTTGAAGTCTACGGGGGGTAGACACCATTGAAAATCTGGTATTTATCCTGCCCTGACTTATCTACATTTATCCAATGTACCTACTTCCTACTAATAGCATCGTTCCCTCAGCCAAATTTCTACTCGATGAAGATAAAAATTTCATCGGTTCTTCGAATCTCAGACAACGACAGTTGATTATCCACTGCATTATTCGGTTTCTGCGAGGTCCTGCTCCTCGATGGTGGCGTTATCTCCTGTTTGCCACGAAAGCTCTTTGCCCTTCTTTTGCAGCATAACGTCTCAATTAGAGGTATGCACGAGGGGATGCAAGCAGCAATAATAATCGAATTGGACTCAACACTAGGCTAGGTCAGCGATGCCACGCCCAAAGCAGGAATATATTACTTCGTCCAGATAACGAGTTCTGATGTGCTATCTGTATTCTACGGTTAGTTATGTGAGCTGTGATCCGTGTGGATGCTACTCACAGGTCGGGTCGGATTCATTTGCTAGTCCTGGAATATGAGTACATTTAACGACAGCCACGATAGCAGCACTTGCATTGATTAGTGTATATTTCCTTAGATAATATCCATGACACTTACCAGGATCCTAAAGCGAAAGCACTGAGGAGTAGGATTTTTCTCCTGGTTGCCATCTGGAGATTCCACAGTATCACTGCGGGATAGATTGCAAGAAAGATGTCCAGAAAAGCCGAGAGTGCTAGCCACAGTTAGCATTTAAGTAGGGAAATATGTCAGCGTTGAAATACCGCCTGCGAAGATGGAATAGTCAACCACGATACTTGGACTCCAGCACTTTCCCAAGCCGGGTGTCCACATGGCTCTCATCGGACTGCATTGCGTATAAAGGATGATAATGCATCCACAGATGACCAACCCACTGACCCCCACGAAAGCCCACAGAAAGATCCTCCAGCGCCGAGTCGGGTTGAAAATTCGACATAGAAGGGCCACTACCCCTAACTTGGGCAGAACAAAGGATACGATACCCGGAGCATATGCCGCAGTGTTTAACATTGCTGCTCTTTCGAAACTGTGACGTGACAGTGCAGAGACATGCTCGCCATCACCAGCTGTGACGGCGGCTGTTTCCAGACTAACGAATAAAAG
Source organism: Talaromyces stipitatus ATCC 10500 (assembly GCF_000003125.1). Taxonomy (NCBI): domain Eukaryota; kingdom Fungi; phylum Ascomycota; class Eurotiomycetes; order Eurotiales; family Trichocomaceae; genus Talaromyces; species Talaromyces stipitatus. The sequence continues at coordinate 99,785 of NW_002990113.1, read as the reverse complement.
ACCGATTACCTGATGGTATCAATTCAGAATTGAATGACAAGAAATAGGATCCTTACCATGGAAGCTGCGATCAAGTAGTCATCAAGGCCAATATCCCTTAAGATCCTGATTCGTGTAAACAACCTTGCAGCGACGAAGAGTGTTGCAATTGACGTGGTGGTCCACATCGCAATGAGGATAGTTGGGCCTCTGTTTTGAGCCATCATAGGTGTTGTTAACTGAATGAAAAGTCATGGTGCTGCCCTGTCTTATATTTGATCGGTCTTGGAATATCGCCTAACAAGCACGCTGCCGTTCATTCCTGATCGAATATGGTCCGCCTATGGTTCGTGATCCGTCCACCAACTGTACTCTCTGAATCATTTCAGAAACAGTTTGATCCCAAACCGGAATCGGAGCAGCAAATAGACGCTAAACACTAGCGTGAGTCCCCTGTATAAAAGGCTGGCTCTGGGACATTTCCAAAGATCTGATTTCTCAAACTAGTGCATGTCATCAAACAATGGCCGTGAAACTTGATGAATTTTCTTCCTCACTGGATGCGGTCGCGATCCAGGCCGGTGATGTAGTTACCGTGCCGCATCTCATCACGGACATGCTTCCATATCTAGACCTCCCAATAAACGAGCATCATCGCCTGCATCTGCTGCGAATCGCTCGCCTTCTCGTGCAGGCCTTGGAGACTCCACGGGAGACTGTGATTAGACTGTGTTGGGCAGAGGTGAGATTTGCCCTGTCTGGAATGATTTTCCTTGACTAAGAGTCTAGCCAACCCTATACGGTGCTATCATTGTTGCTATCGACTGTGGGATTTTCTCGTACATGAGCCAGACCCCGAACGAGCCCGTACCGGTTGAATACCTTGCTCGGGTCACTGAGATGGATCCAATTCTAACCAGTCTGTCTTCATTTCTCCCTTGAATCCGCTGGTCTGATTTTTAATCACTTTTGCCCCAGGTCGGCTCATGAAACATCTATCGGCGATGGGCATATTTCAAGAGAGTGCACCGGATCTCTATCTTGCCACGAATTTATCCAAAGCACTAGCTCTCTCCAAGTACGCTGGTGGTTTTACTTGCATGTAGGATTGGCTTACTTCTCTATAGAATGCTAGTGACTGACGGCTATTAGGGCGGAAGGCGCAATGAAAGCGATTTACAGGCTTCCGGAATATTTTCGATCCACTGGATATCGCAACCCGGATGAGGCTACCGCAGGCCCTTTTCAGTTTGCCTATGAAACTTCTCAGCACTGGTTCCAATGGGTGTCAGAGCGTCCTGCAATATGCCAGCAATTCAATCATCATATGAGTGCATATCATCAAGGTCGGCCAAGTTGGATGGACCGCGACTTTTATCCCGTGGAGAATGCCCTTCTCAACCTTGTGAAACCTGGTCCAAACGCGGTCCTCTTAGTAGATATTGGTGGTGGATTCGGCCATGACCTACAAGAATTCCATCAAAAGCATCCATCTGCCCCGGGAAGACTTATCGTGCAAGATAAGGCCGATGTGATTCAACAGGTTCCTAACGAACCGGGAAAAGTCGAGTTCATGGCCCACGACTTTTTTACCGAACAACCTATCAAAGGTCTGAATGAGCTCCTCATTTCACCAGCCAGCACTAACTTTGTACAGGTGCAAGGGCGTACTATCTTCATTCGGTCCTACATGATTGGCCTGATGCAGAATGCAGGCGTATCCTACGACACATCTCAGACGCAATGGCTCCCGGATATAGCAAGCTACTCATCAACGAGAACGTCGTTCCTGATCAGAAAGCGGACTGGCAGATTACTGGGCTAGACTTGATGTTGATGACTCTTGCGTCTGCTCGAGAACGACGAGAAAGTGAATGGCACCAACTTCTTACGGATGCAGGATTTATGATTGTCCATATTTGGAGTCATATCAACGGCGGAGAAAGTTTGATAGAGTGTCAGTTGGCATAATACATCAAGCCATGATATGCCTTTGACAGATTGATAATTGATCATAATTACATTCTACAACCAAGGCTTGAGCGTAAATTGCAACTAGACATACATCGTAGGCGCTGGTAGACTCCGTAACTACTGACATGCTTGCGGTCCATAAAACTTGTAAAGATTCTAGAGGAAGTTCTGGTTGCCAGGGATTATGAGCAGTAGTAGAGATATCAGTTGTACGTTCCCCTTTGGGGACTGATGGATTCTCGATAGAGCGTTTTCAACGTTCTTATTCTCCCTCTCTCTGCCTTATCTGTCCTAGAGCAAGCTATCTAAAGGGGTAATGTGTTCTATCCCGTACCGATAAATATCGGCCCGAAGGTCACATGATCTTTATAAACCTAAGAGCGGGACTGCACCTTTATTTTTTCTTCCAAAATTACTTAGCGTGACTATGTGATCCTGTTTCGTGTTATCGGTGTTGAGAAGTAATCTCGTTTGGTGTCGTTGAAGTTCGCGTTCGGTGCCAGTGTACGTTCTCGTTCGATGTCAGCGTGCGTTCCCGTTTGGTGTCAGTGTGCGCTCTCGTTCGATGTCAGTAATGTTCCCATTCAGTATCAGTGGTGTTCCCATTTGGTGTCGGTAATGCTCCCATTTGGTTTCAGTAACGTTCTATTTGGTGTTAAGTGTGCGTTCTCATTTGGTGTCAGTGTACGCTCTCGTTTAGTGCTGGTAACGTTCCCGTTCGGTGTCGTAACATTCATTTGGTCTCGATAATGTTCCCGTTTAGTGTCGGTAATGATTCCGTTCGGTGCCGTAACATTCATTTGATGTCGGTAACAATCCCGTTTGATGTCGCAACGTTCCGGTTTGGTGCTGGTAACGATCCCGTTTGGTGTCATACCGATCCCGTTTGGTGTCATACCGATCCCGTTTCGTGTCATACCAATCCCGTTTGGTGTCATACCGATCCCGTTTGGTGTCGTATCGATCCCGTTTGGTGTCGTAACATTCATTTGGTGTCGTAACATTCATTTGGTGTCGATAACGTTCCCATTTATGTCAGTGTGCGTTCCCGTTTGGTGTCGTAACGTTCTCGTTTCGTGTCAGTAAACATTCCCATTTCATGTCAGTAGGCGTTCCCGTTTGGTGTTGGTAGATGATCCCCATTCGGTGTCGTAAAAGTTCTCGTTCGATGTCAGTGGTGTCCCCGTTTGGTGTAAGTAGCGTTCTCGATCGTGTCAGTAAACTTCCCGTTTGGTCTCAGTGGTGTTCTCGTTTCGTTTAGTGACATTAAGTTCCCATTTGGTGTCAGCAGCGTCCTCGTGTCAGTAAGCTTCCCGTTTCGTCTCAAGCGTTCTCCCGCCACGGTCCCGGCCAATTCAGAACGTTTGCCCTTGAATTGTTTCGGATCACTAGATGTATATTCGTGTCAGATCATCATGTGTTTCATTACTGTGCTACAAGCAAAAGCGAACAACTTGGACATTGATTTTACTTATTTTTTTTTGTTTTTGATACTATACATTCATTAAAGGCGGAGATGTGCGAGGCAGACTGCAAATAAGAAAAACAAGCAGAACCATAGTAAACTTTAGTGGATACAGCACAAATCGTTGTGAAGACCCCAATTCATCAGAGCATATAAAGCATTGACTAGTTGTTCTATAACCAACCAACCCTTTCCAGCATCTAGCATCTACAAGCTCAGTTATTTAGTATGTCTCGAAAGGAGGCTTCCCGCAAAACCATCCTTCCCAAGACTCTTAAAGACTTGCGATCTGTAAAGGACACATTGGTTACTCCTCTTGATACTGCAAGAACGACAGATCAACCTCCAGATGACCTGTTATGGAAAGAGGAGGATCCGTCTACGAAATACATTTTGTCTCATAAGTTTAATCAAGCGGGCGCAGGATGGATTGGTTTCGAAAACTGTCAAGGACTCCGCACGGTTTTTGTCAAAATTGTCAAGGCTACGAGTCACCAAAAACTTCAATTCCATAAAACCGATCAAGCCAACCTGATCAACTTACAAGAAGTGTTTCATTCAAAGAATGTCACCTATCTGATTTATGACTTTGATCGCTGCGATCTACCGCTATCTATGGTCCACGCTAGTCCAAATGTCCAATTCACCGAAGCTGATATCGCCATAGTCTGTCGCCAAGTCCTCACGGGTCTTCAGTATATCCATGAAAAACTCAAGATCAGCCATGGATCTATAAAACTTTCAGACTTGGTGCTAAGTCAGTCAGGACAGGTCAAAATCGGTATGGTATCCAATTGACCACGGATGATGAGAAGCTGACCGTGTCTAGCCAATATCGGAGAAAGCATGCTCCAAGGCAAGACTTTAGAGCACAGAAGAGGAGATCTACAAGGACTGGCGCTGGTTTTGATTCATTTGAAAAACCCCCACACAATCTTGGAAGATGGGAGAATGCATGTAAATAATCCAAGAGATGTGTCGCGTGAAGCTTGCGAGTTCATCGAGATGACCAAGAGCGCCACCTATCGAGAACTATTTCAAGTAAGTCAATTCTAGAAGAGGCAAACCTTTACTAACAAATCGCGAGTGCGATTTTCTCCTGAAAGCCCCTCCGGAACCGGCAGCATGGTGTTTGAAGCCTCATAATCTAACTGCTTTTCCGTTTTGTGAACGCTGGTACTTTATGCACGAGGAGAGCAGAGATTGGTCAAAATTGAACATGGAATGAAGTAACATGGAAAAATTGAGTTTGGCAATATAAAAGGATGATAGTCTCTATTTCTGCTTCCCAAAGAAAATTCTACACATTATCGTCATGGATACTAGCTCATCAGAACTGTCTGCATATTTTCGCGGATTCATCAAAGTACATTTAGGTCACATTGTTGGGGATATATACAATGAAAAGAATGTGCGTCGATATCTTCGGCTTTTCAAAGCTGGTCAATATTCACGAGAAGACCCATTGCATACGATTGCGGTAACCATAGCGTCGGAAATTCTAGTTAGAGCAGTTTCACAACATGGCATTGATGTGAACGCGCTTTACGATCCACGAACGCCACCACTTCTCACTCTAGAGCAAGATATTCAACTGCCATGTGTCCAGGGGCAGGACCTCCTGGAAGCTGCTAAGCGTTCCCTAGGCTTTGGAGAGAAGTGGTGGGTCGTTCGTCTCTTTGCGGCTGGTAGGCTCGCCTTGCTGACAACCAAAAACATGCTGACATCCGCGCTCAGATATCCCAGAGCACCTCAAGCGGTATTTAAATGAGAGCTACCCGCTTGCATACCAGTCCGCGGATTTGGAAATTCTTCAGTCGTTGTGGTCTCAAAATAACCCAAGTGTTATAGATTGGAAAGCAAAAACCGGCACTAGTTATACGTATGTCAGACGCGCTTACGAGAACCGGGAATTGCGATATGCGATTGGCGCATTGCTTCCATACACAGGTCTATGGGATTCATTCACACTCCGCAAATTAGACTATGTGATAGGATCACATAGCCTTGAGGTAAGATCTGAAAATACATTTCGTGCTTTGGCTAACGCACATTAGGAGATGGCACACTATTTGCAAAATGTTTATAAACAATGGTCAATTTTTGAAGCACCTGTCGTCGATCCGAACTCCGTCACTTTGATTGAGGGTATGATGCCTTCATATTCCATCCATGACAGGAGTCAAATTCGATCATTGATGGACGATGGTACTTTATTTCCTCGACTACTCAACGAGTCTGAGCGAATCAGGGTCAGGGATTACTTCCTAGCAATGAAAGGAAGGATCTTATCATTAAAGCTTTTCTTCTCCGACGCCTCGCTAATCAAGCGGATTGCGCAGCCATTGTGGCAATTTTCAGGCAAGAATTCCGAGAGAACGTTACGTCAAGCATTGCTTGGCTCGTGGAATCAAATACCAGGCGAAGCCGTAACAGTTCAGGATACTGAATTTTACTTCGATAAAATGTCCCTTGATAGGATAATTTCGAGACAAGGACACCGACACGCAGCCTGGGTATCATACTTGCAGCTCTGGATGTCTGCATTTCGACATTTCATTGATCCGCGACGAGGAAAACAAGGCGAAGAGCCTGGCGTACAGCCGTTGTTGGATATCCAAGGAAAAGCAGATTTTGAGTTTACAGCTCACAAACTGGGATTCGATAAGCGATTTCCACGTTCGGCAAAATACCCCGTTTTTCAGTACATATCCAAGACATTGACGAACAGCGGTTCTGTGGAATCCGAAAAAGTGAGCAATGTCAGAAACGGATTTGTTCAAGCCTTCCCAGAATCCCAGGATATCAGTCGCTCAAGGGAAGCTCATCCTGAATGGAGCACTGATATTGAGGAGAGAAAAGCCACATTTCGAGCCGGGAGGCCAGAAGTCAAAGAATATAGAAGAATTCGCCAGTACTTTTATTTGAAAATCGTTGGCAATGATGATCAATCGCCCAAGTCATACCCGACAGCTATCGCTGTTATGAGAGAAATATTCTTCGACTTTTTCGGAAGCTTTTGGCTGCAATCAATCTCAAGTCCTGTAGAGATGGAGCCTCATCCGAGTGGCTCGCCATCTGTTTATTCAGTCAGCACTGAACTGGCTGAACCGGCTCCTCTAGTTATCTTGGGTACCAACGAAGTCACGACTGTTAATGAAACACAGACCTTGGACGCGCAAGCCTTGGTACCGTCGAACGATGTAAGTATGGAATCGGCACCGCCAAAAGCAGCGGGCTTTGAGGACGATGAGAATATAGGTCCACTTGCAAAATTATGTTATATTTCACACCACCGCGGAAGCCGTGAGATGATGGAGAAGTGGTACCACGACCGTGATCCCGACCTGGTAGTGCTATTCTTGTTTGATCGAAGAGCTTTTTATAAGTTTCGACGAAACTCTAGTAAGGAGCTCAGCGACCGAATCCACTATTTGGCTCAGGAAAATTACTTTTGTGCAATCTGCGATAACGTAATATCTATACCATACCAAGAGACTGTCGCAGCGCTGTTGAGGTTTAGTCTTTTGTTGGTTGGATCAAAAGATGGTCCTACGAGGAGTATAGCTCGTGAAGGAGCGTTGACATTGAAAGATCTTGAACAATATGTTGTCAGTTTTGATCCTAAGACAGGAAAAAGAAGGCCTGATTAAGCAGATTGTACAGATGTACACCATCTACGAATGTACATCGCCTACATATGTACACTGTTTACATATGTAGAACCCTTGCAAATGTACGCTATTCACATATGTACAATTTTTACAAATGTACAATTTTTACAAATGTACACTACTTACAAATGTACACTACTTACAAATGTACACTACTTACAAATGTATAGCTTTTCCAAATGTACAGCTCTTACAAATGTATAGCTTTCACGGATGTACACCATTTACAAATGTACACTACTTACAGATGTATAGCTCTCACGAATGTACGCTATTCACATATGTGCAATTATTACAAGTGTACACTACTTACAAATGTATAACTCTTACAAATGTACAGCTCTTACAAATGTATAGCTTTCACGGATGTATACCATTTACAAGTGTACACTACTTACAGATGTACAGCTCTTACGAATGTACGCTATTCACATATGTACAATTATTACAAGTGTGTTTATGAACTAGTTCTATCTACTACGTTAACTAAAGAGAGGGAAAATGTATGGTTCATCACTCCTGGAACCAGTTCTGAACGGGTTCGAGTCGGTTTCTAGCATCATTCCCCAGCATGAGCACGGAACCGTTCCTGAATCAACCCTTTTGGGAGCGGGACCATTCCTCCCACTGAATTCAATTCTGGTACCAGCTCTGTTTTGAGAACGTGAGACCACTTCATACTGAGTCTGTATCTTGCATCAAGTCGGAAGATCAAAATTTGGTTTCTGAGCCTAAAATGATTAAGAAATTAATTTCATTGGTTCAACTTCGCGCTCGCAGCCTATATATATTACAACCAAATTAAGCTCATGCAGTCTGTTCACCAAAATCGTCATGCAGTTGCCTGTAGAGATAATACTGCTCATAATCTCTTACCTGCCATCCTGGGAAGTCAAGCACTTATCGCTAGTGGATAAAAGAATGAGAGCAATATGCATTCCATCTCTTTTTCGTTCAGTACGAGTAGGGTTCTCAAGAAGTAGCCTCTCTACACTGATGAGCCTTACATCGTCGGCTCTATGCCAACAAGTGAGGTCTTTCACATATGTGGTTCCACAGCTACTGAAAACAGGTACGAGGTGTGCTGTATGATTTGCAACCCAAACTGACCCTCTTTGAGATGTGACCAATTTCGATTTTTTCAAATCTTCTATTTTGACGCCGGAACGCTATGTGGAAATGGCGAAATCTCAGTTCGATCTGGGATTTCTACCAAGAGAATGTCCGCCATATATGGCCATCTTTCAGACCGTGCAAAAGATGTGTAGGAAACAGAATCAGATCCTCGAACATAATATCGATCAAGCCGCGCTATCGAAAGTCCTGTGTGTATTTCCACACCTGAAAGAACTCACGGTGCATTTCTGTGTGCCCCTGGAAACGAAACCATGGCTGGAAGCATATATCGATCTCGACATGAATGTAACTGAGGGGCTGTACGCACACCACATGCAAGTGATTGCACAAGCCCTGTCTGACAGATCGAGGTGGGGTTTAGACCAAGTCGACAGCATTCATTTGCGGGGATTTCAGATTCAGACCGGACATCAGTATGAGATCTCAGATCTAATGTCCCTATCTGCTCACTTACAGGAGCTGCTGGTTGGTATACGCAGTCTAAAGATGACACAGTCCGAGTCAGCTCTGGAGTTACTTTCACAATGGGAGCTGAACATCGATCAGCTTGACATGTGCGATATGATGATTGATTACGATACCCTGAAACGGGTTTTTTCTGCTAATCAACCAACTCTTCGCTCAATCGGTTTCCACAACGTCGTCGTGACAGAGGTTCCATTCGAGGAATCTGCATCTCAGTTAAGTGTAGACATTCTATCTGAACTGATCGGTGCTCGTAGGGGAGCACAGGGCCAGGCAACCTACTGCCATTGTCATTCTCGGCACAATGGCTGGAGGATTTTGTGGGAGAACGAACCTCTTGTTTAATCTGTTCATTAGGACAAGCTATTAGAAACAGCAGATATAAATAGGATACAAGTCCTTCTTTTCAAGCATCACAGATCAACTATAAACATATTACGAGTCAGACACCCCATGGATCCTAAGATTGAGCGACGAAAGGCCCTTCAGAAGCGCAACAGACGAATGAAAAGCCTTCTTCTGAAAGCAGTTGATATGAGCATTCTCTGCGATGCGGAGATATTCCTTGGTATTCGAATCCGGGAGACAGGCCGTGTCACTACATTTTGCTCAGACCCAGAAGGACTCTGGTCTCCTGCTACTTTGAAATTAGTATGTTTCGGCTCATTGATATCATACCAGGACTAACGTTGAATAGAAAAATTATTACCCTATTCCCATCAATATGACGCTAGAGGATTTTCAGCACGGACGAGGCCGGAACAAAGATCAGGATCCAGAGTCGGCGATCGACGAAGCTGGCGGAGAGGATTGAACCTATAACACTCGTCCGACTGGAGTATGGAGGTGCTGAAGAAGGCTAAGCGCTGAGGTTGTTTCATAGTCTTACATGTGTTTTATCCACGGAAAGATTTGGATGGAGGTAATTTTTCATGTCAAATATTTATAAAGTCTACGCTATCCACTAGAGCCTATGTAAAGTAGTCAATCTATCGAAAAATGGCCAACAAAAAACAAACCAATCAGAACGCTCGTCTTTTGGGTTACCTATGCTACTGTCTTTTCGGCCATGATCATTTTACAAGTCAACGGGACGATCTCGTAGGGAAATTACACATGTTCATAGTATAGCTTTGTCGATGTCTTGCTTTCAGACCTGAGGCCATAGAAAATCAATTCTGTTTGTATTGTACCTAATCCGGAATTTCGGCACTCGCATGACAAGTAGGAGTGACTCAGGTTCATGATTAACGTGTATAAAACAAGAACAGCTATTGTTACGGCCATGGACTCTAATTTCATGTTCGATGTTGAGAATCTTCAGCACGGGTGATTTTCCTGGTTTCTGACATCTCATAGTAACGTCTTCTTTTCAGAGCCGAGCAAATCTTACATAGAAGCACCCTGAACAGGAACAACCGTGACCCGGAATCGGAATGGGAACGTCCAGTGGCCCGAACGGGAACGTGCACCCAGCGACCCGAAACAGGAACGAACGTCTAGTGATCTATGAGTGGATATATGGATTTGTTATCAATTTTGAATTGTCAGAAGAAGCGTTCCGTTTGAGAACAGGTGGCGGATCCAGGTACAATCAACTTGAAAATTGTACCTCTTCAAGAACATTCTGATTTGCAGGCTTACGCTGGTTTTTACTCGTGTGTCGCTCGGAGTTTATTCCTGTGTGTATCATAGTGTTTCCTTAATCCTTGAATAACCATACTCTCCACCTTATTCCCGTGTAAAAAGCTATCAGAAGAAAAATCGCTATGAGTCTTTGCTCTTTCCGTAACGGAACTACATCACCAAGAAGCGTCAGATCATGATTGTGGATCAACACGGGGTTATATCAAGAGGAATAAGAGGAACAGTATCCTGTCGAATTGCAACAAGAACGAGGAAAATCACGGTGAAACTAGAGTGAATACTTCGAGCTCAAATACAGCATGTATTTATACTAGATGGCTAGATGCACAGGTTGGAACTGCAAATTGGCCGATGGCAGAAAGACAATATAGTTGTTGGCCCGCAATAGAAAATACATTGACACGCGCAATGCTAGAAAATACACCCTTGCCGTATCTTTATTCGCCTATCCAAGATACACTGATTACCGGGCTGTTTCTGAGCACGATCTCCTTAACCATCCATCTTGCAGTCAAACGTCGCACTTCACTGAAATTCACCGCGGACGACGGTATGCTCTCTAGACTTACCTAATGTACTCTCCTAGTGCTATTTGCGTCTTTGGATGTTGACAAAGTCACAGTCTGTCTGCTCATCTCTTGGGTAAGGATTACACACCGCCAACATCATGGTTGAAACTAAGTCGATCTTAGGGGTTATCCCTTGGTACTCAAACGGTTATTTTATGTGAGCAGACTCTCCATTTCCGTTGATGCGTATTGACCAGCATAGATGCCCTTAACCACGCTGGACTTGGAGTTCATATTGCTGATCTTGCTCTATCGACCCTTAACCATTATCAGAAAGTAGCGAATCACATATGGCTCCTGCAAGAACATACACGACGCTAACTATACTTGGTTAGTTGTATCTCAGTGCCATATGCCTATTCATGTCCAGCTTCTGCTTAGCAAAGGTTGCGCAGCTGTTCTTTCTATACCGACTCACGGCGAATCAAAGTCGCTTCCGTGCCAGCATTTACTATGTAGCCTGCGTCATCATCATGGGATCAATTACGACCTCGGGTTGTCTGATTTTCGCATGTCGACCAATCTCCAAGTCGTGGAATGCAGCTGAAGATGGGCAGTGCCTCAACCGCGGCGCAGTCTATGTGGCGATTGCTGTGCTAAACATCATTTCCGATCTGACATTGACAATGCTTCCGGTCTCCTTGGTCATATCCTCGCAATTGGTCTCCGCTCACAAAGTGCGAATTATTGCGATGATGCTGGTCTTTTTCATGTAAGCAATGGTCTGCGGAAACTAGATGTTTTGCATCGTTAATTTTTCCTGCAAGGTAGAACCGTGATAACGGGCGCGGTCCGACTGACAGTCACCATTTCCCTTTTACATTCCAGCGATGAAACCTACGATTCTGCGCCCGTGGCATTGCTCGTGTAAGTTCTATGACATTTGATATGCTGTATGTATGTTAACAGTATGCCCAGTGGGGTTGAGGCTAATCTGTTCATCCTCACGGCGAGCCTTCCTGGGGTTCGGCAATGCTTTCGCATCATTTCAGGCCATTCCTACAGCCACCACATCGAGAGTGCTTCCCTCACGGCCCTCGATTGAGGAAAAAGTGTTATGATGCATATTTCATCATGTTCAATTTGCAGCAGTCTGTAATAGATTTCTTTAGGTAGAAGCAGGGCCACTCATGTATATCCACAGAATGGCGGTGTAAGGAAGGTACTCTAGTATCAGATCTATCAATTGGCTGCCCCGTTCAGAGGCATAGACCTAGATATAGTTAGGTGGTGAAAACAAAGAACAGTCATCATCTTATTCATGTCGTCCCTAAATAAAAAGAACATAAGGTTCACGATACGAGGTGGTAAATAGTAGATTTTAGGTATTTGCCAGCTGCAATGGTCCGCCTACACTCCATGACCTATCACTCCACCACTATTATAACTGAACAGTAAGTTTTGCAGAGAGGGAAAGAAAGAAGAGAAGAGAAAGAAAGAAGGAGAAAAGAAATATAAAGGAAGAGTAGGGCTGTCTTAGCTAGGTACTAAGGAGAGGTTGGCGAGGGCAGATATTCTTAAAGAAGTGGGTCTCTGCTAGCCATGTGGCTAGCTTTTGTGCTCCTTTAGTAGTGCCTAAGAGAAAAGAGATGACCTCAGAAGAGGGCCCAGGAGGCCGAGGGGCTCATCTCTTAGCTATATGATAGAAGAAGAAGTACAGAGGTGCTTTTTGTGCTCTATATCGGCAGAGAAGATAAGTGTCATCATAGTTGAAGCATTCATAGTAGTCTGTAAAGTCTCCATGACCAGTACGGGCTATAATAACATGGCCAAGGTCAAGTTGGTTGAGTTGAAGCTCCCCAGGGTACTTAGGGGAAATGGTTATTTCTAGATCTTAATAGCTCTGTGGTGCCACCTTCTCTCATAGTGACTGAGCAGCGGATAGGGATTGAGTCCTGGCGTATCTCTTTAGCGAGGCGTATGAGGATTTGTGAGGAGCAGGAGGGATTGAGGCAGTTCCCTCTTTGGCAGCAAGATCAGCCGCTTCGTTCTTAGGGATTTTGGCGTGTCCAGGGATCCATTGGATTTGGATAGATCTGCTTTTGGTATGAGGAAGCCTTTTGCGAAGTGGCCAGGTAACTGCAAGGGTGTGGAAGGATTCAAAGATTTCTTGGGAAGATCCTGTAGAGGGAGATAGAAGGTGTATAGCAACTTCTAGGTTATTAAGGCAGATTCATAGGTTAGTAGTAAATTAAGCTATTAGGTATGTAATTACTGCTTGAGCGCTAGCTAGAGCTGCTTCTGCTTCTGCATCAAAGACCTCTTTCCCATGTCTGTATAAGAGTAAGGAGCGGAGAAACTGATAGTGTGCTTGGAGTCTAATATAGCCACCCCCTGCATGTCCATCTACTAGCCTAGATCCATCTGAAAAGATTACAATATCTGAGCTAGGGATGATATGTTGAAAAGCCATGAAATTAGCCGCTGCCTGTTCCTTAGTGCGTCCCATGGGAGCTCCTATTCAAGCTTGAGCATTCCTACAAGGCTTATAAGGGTGCCAGGGAGCGTATTGGAGAGGGTTTATCTATTCAGAGTTTAGAAGGGCCAGTGTATAACAGGTAAATCAGCTGGTTTGTTGGCTATTACTAGCGATCTGTTCTGCACGTCTTCGAAGTGGGTGATAAGGATCGAGACGCCGTAGGCGGACAGTTGCAAGAAGGGCTATTCGATCTAGTTCGATTTCTAATGGAGAGAATCCAGACTCTCGATAAAGGACTGGCTTTGGGGTTATGTGGAAGACTGGAAGGACTGCTCTTGCGCCTGTTAGTATTACTTTAGTTAGTTTCTCAAGATGTTCTCCAACTTGGTTTGAAATCTGGGAAGGTCCAGGGCGAGTATATCCTGGCCACCAGGTTTCTACGTTATAGTATTCCCTAGAGAGCAAAGAGCGTTGGCCACAGTGAGGGCTTTAGATGCTGTTTCTCTAATATGCCATTTAAACGTTAGCTTTTTGTCAAAGAGAATTCCTTGCCATTATAGATATAGCTGTTTAGTATTTTCTGATATTGTAATAGATCTAGCTTTTACTGAAGGTATATAGGTTAGGTCCTAGTCTGCTTTATATCGGGAGAAGTGAAGAAGCTCATATTTATCTAGTATAAATGTAATGCCCTCTGTAGCGCTCCAATTAAGAGCTTCTTAAAGTAAGTCTAATAAGGCTTCGCAATTAGTAGCAAGAGATGTTAAGATCGCTAGGTTGGCTACATCGTCCATGTAACCAAATCTATTCCTTAGATTTCCTAGACAGAATAGAGGTGCTATGTAGAGCATGAAAAGAATGCTAGATACTGGGGATCCTTGTGGAAGACCGCATGCAATGTCTGTTAAGGGGCCGATCTCTCCATCGAGTCGGATCTGAACTGATCTTCCAGTAGCGAAGGAGGCAATCCAGAGAACGAGATTGATAGGCCAGCCCTGCTCGCGTAGTCTGCGGATCAGTCTGCTGGGAAGCATGGAATCAAAGGCGCCTTTGACATCTAGGGTAAGGAGTGAGGCAGTCATACCTTGATTTAGCGCTTGTTCGACATCATGTGTTAGGCATGTGGTTAGGTCTGTTACAGATCTTAGTGGGAGAGCCCCAAATTATTGCCTTGCTAATACTTTATAGTGTATAGAGATCTATGCCATATTCTGTGCCACTAAGCGCTCCAGTCCTTTGCCAAGTACTGATAGGAGAGCGATTGGTCTGTATGAGCTAGATGAAGATCAATCAGTCTTTTTTGGTTTCTGGATGAATGCTAAGATTGCGTGTCGAAAGCATTTAGGATGATAACCAATCTTTAGGCACCCTTAATATAGCATTAATACCTTATCTTTGATCAGAGGCCATGCTACTTTGAGTATACAGGTTGGGATTTCATCTGTGCCAGGGGCTGTGTTTCCTGCCTGAAGTACTGACTCCTCCACTTGTAGCATCGATATATCTGGGAAGTAGAGACTAGTGGAAGGGACTGCTGGGGAGTCCAGAGGTATATCTCCTGCCTCTGCCGAGTTCTGGAGAAGATTGTGGACTAGTACGTCTCGTTTCTCGTGTATAGTAACTGCTGGGAGGCTGTTGGGCCTTAGCGGATCTTTCAGTGGAGGGCTTCGGAAGATGCCTGTAGACTTTGTCAGATAATCCGGCTTTCAAACGAGGCAGAAAGATCGACTGTTCAATCTTACAGGTCTAAAAGGCACCTTTAGGCATATATCTGGGCACCTAGATTTCCGCCCAATATTTACCCCTCCTGATAGCTCACAAATCACCCCGCCAAAGGTGTCTATAAAGGACCCGGCTTTAAAGACTTGAAAGACAGACAGAGAACTCAATACATACAATCTTGCTAGTCACTTCTTTTCTTTGATCCTAGTAAAACACTCTTCAGGATTGGCCTGGAATAAACCGACCAATCCGACAGACTTATGCCATTTGCTCATATCAAAAACATCCTTCATTTGTGATACTATAGAGAGCTTATCACGCCAGAATTGTTGTTGAGTCCGTCTAGTAGTCCGGCGAAAGTCTGTCTTTGAGCAGAGGTCTAAGCAGTAATTATGTAAAGCTTTCTTGTAGTCTTCATTCTATCATGGTTATTCTATGCCTTGTGTCATAGTCCTCTTAGCAGAGCCTCTATATGCTCCTTGAATTACAGATATTAGTTTTTTAGCAAGGGTATCAAGATCTTCTTCTGTTGTGGCTGAGCTCTCGGTGCCAGCAAGATTAGAGGCGAGGAGCAAGAGGAAGGAGGTGTGGTCTAGTGTGTCAAATCTCAGTTTCTAAGCTGTTTCCTTGTATCTCTGATCCCATGGTACAGTGGTGATTAGTGGTTGATGATCAGAGGTAGCATCTAAGTGGCTCGCTATGCTAGTTTTAGCTCCCGCGAGTGCCAGAGGGCTTGAGGCGAAACTAAGGTCTAACATGTTACCCCTTTCATGTGTGGGACAGTCTATATTAGAGATGAGTACTAGACCCTGGAGGTCCAGCCAGTTAATGAACAGCTCTGCAGAAGGTGTGGGGCTGCGATGTAGCGAGGGCTGCCATCTGTTATGTAGTAGATTAAGATTGCCTGCAAGTATTGTTGCTTGAGGGAAATATACCTCTGGCAGGGTTATAAGAGCTTTCGCGGCTTTGCCTGCTCTGATGGAGCCTGCTGGAGCATTATAGATGTTAACTATCAGAGCAGACTTTCCTGTGGGCGAAAAAATCTGTAGGAATAGGAGATCTGAGGCCTCTTTAGTATCAGTTGTGAAGGGGCGCAGCTGGGAGGTCTGAATGCCCTTCTTCTTTTGAACATAGGTGAGAACTCGTGGTCAGCCACTTACCGCCCAACTGTCAGTTAGGGAGAAGCATTCATATAATAGATGTTTTTTAGTGATCTGTCGGCTGAGATCTTTGAATGTATATAGTTCTTGGATTAGGATAATATCAATATCGCTTGTATATGCTAATGTGAGAGCTATTTCATGTGCATCTGGCGCGTGCCCTATATTTAGCTGTAGGATTTTAAGAAGCACCTTTTGAGTTAGATAGTGATAGATCATAGCTCCTATTTAAGAAGGGAGACGAACCAATTTTGTGATTGAGGGGTTATAAAGTGGACTGTGTGAGCTGTAATTGGAGGATCTTCAGTTGGGGCGTGAGGTGAAGGGGTTACTAAACGGAAAGGAGAGATAATCTTATGGGTTGGAGGCTAAGTTAGCATCTTGTCTAGTGCCATAGGTGTTTCTTGTGTGCCAATGGAAAGCTGAGTGCTACATCCTCCTTCAGTTCGAGCTTTTGCGAGGTTAATAGCACAGGATTTCCAGATCTCTGCTTGTTAAGCTTTAGTATATTTAGAGTTGCCTTTAGGGCGCAGGAGGCATTCTAGGAAATCAGCAGGATGTAGTCCATGGCAGTATATACATCTAGAAGAGCACTGATGAGACTCCAGGGCTATGCAGTAGTTAACATGTCCCTATTCAGTATGCTCTGAGGAGCCACAGAGCTAGCATCGAGAGGGGCGAGCACAGGATCATGCATTATACCATTTCCAGCATCATGTGCATTGGATAACTGTTGTTCTCTTAGAGAGGTGACAAGTATTAGTAATAGTGTCAAAAAGACATAGCTGGATAGACAGTGGTGATTTCGTGCCTTCTGGGAA
This sequence comes from Talaromyces stipitatus ATCC 10500, assembly GCF_000003125.1. NCBI lineage: Eukaryota > Fungi > Ascomycota > Eurotiomycetes > Eurotiales > Trichocomaceae > Talaromyces > Talaromyces stipitatus. The sequence continues at coordinate 82,753 of NW_002990113.1, read as the reverse complement.
GTTGACAAACCAGCTTGAGGAAAGAGTATTAGGGTTGGCAGCACTTGTAGCGGTCTCACTAATAGATATAGGCTTGAGTCCTGTAGTTTCACTGATTTCTGAGGATAGTAGTGTAGGATTGACAGGGATTAGAGAGTATTAACCGTCCAAGATTTGGCTAATTTTCCTTGGCACATTGGTGACTTGGTACGAGACCCATCGGGAGCTGCGTTCTATCTGGCAGTTAACAAAGAATGCAGAGATAATCTCTTTTTGGGCCTCAAGGGTTAGAAGGGCTTCTGGAGATGAGGGACATAGTGCAAAACCAGTCTTTGTGGCTTGAACTTCTTTTAGTGCTAAACTGTTTAAGTTTAGTGAAGACCATAGGCTAGAGTAGATAGTGTAGGCTTCCATTTTTCTAGCTGCATGGTCAGCTAGGAGGCGTACGAAGAGCCAGTTGTCAGGAGGGGGTTGTTTCATCAGAGGCATAGGCTTTTTAACATGGGCTTTGGAGTGAGTAGTAGGAGTTGATTTGACTGGGGCATATTGGGTAATAGTCACATAAGTCGACTGTTCAAGACCTGAGAGGGGACGTGAGGAAGAGGGTGAAGGGGGTAAGGAATTTGGAGTAGGGGAAGGGGAAGAGGAAGGGGACAGGGCAGGTAGAATAGAGGTCGTCGAGATACCGCTAATATAGGCGCTAAAATGTCATTGGGCTACTGAGGCGAGGTCATCGCTTAGAGCGGTGAGAGCTCTCAGTAGATGAGGGGCCAGGCCGGTGGTTTGGCTGCGGTGTTTATCGAGGAATGCAGCTATAGGGCTGAAGATCTTCTGTCCTTCAGAAGCTCTTGTCGTGGCTGCGGACGTGGATTCCAGTAGGGCTGTCTGTAGAGGGCCATCTGTACCAGGGCCTTTACGCGCCATAGTGTTGCCGGACGCGTTGAGACGCGTCAAAGGCCGCACTTCTGGTGGCTAGGTGGTAGAGAGGGGTGAGGAGTTTGGGCCTCTGACTGTTTGATATAAACAATTGTAGGGAATTCGTCTATCTGTGCAAGAGTTCCTGTGCATTGTGGAAGCAATCGAGATGCCTCACTCCAACGCACTGAGCCGCTATTGGAATCTTTTGGTACTAGTCCGAACGGGGTTAGGCTCTGATAGGAGTTGTACAATTTGGGTGAGGAATAATTGACTCTGATTTGCACCTTCTAAAACATAGCTAACTACACATCTTGATCCTCTTTATATACACATCATAGTGGCAAAGTATCACGGATTTACGGGATAAATGACAATCCTGACTCCAAAATGTAGGCTTGAGTTTGGCTCTTATGTTCTCACGGATATGTCGTTATTCCGAGGAATCATGATTAGTAATGACATCCTGATTGGGATTAGCGTATCAAATATCCAACAGCCGCAGGGCGTCACGTGACCTCGTCTAGGATAGAGGGATGTAAGACCGCGTCGGGGCGTGAGTTAGATAGCTACAATCACACACATTTGAACCCATACAGAATTGCAGTACCTGCTAACCATCTATCGTACGTACGTACATTAACGTGTACACGTGCTTTATGCACCCACACCAGCCCACATATCCACTAGTTATATGAGTATTGTGATCCAGAAAATATACACCATTCGACCAAAAAACAAACCCTATTAGTGGGGTAGTAATTTATATGGTAATATAGGCATATTTTCTATTAATAATAATGCCAGTATCCGCTAACTAGTTACCGTATTTTGAATAAGTTTGAAAGCTAAATATTTTTATATTCGTTACTGTGAGTCTAACGCAGTAACTTGAAGAGATCTCATTCGTGTCAGCCACGAAGGCAAATTGAATTGCGGCAAAAATGATATCGGCCTATCATTGATTGGATCAAATGCTGAGTTAGGTTAACCTATATGGCCTCCTTTCAAATTCCTAATCTCTATAACATGTACATAGGGCAGCCCAACCCTAACACTCACAAAATCTATTCTGGATTGAATATCAAACAAAGCCTCTTACTGTAGAATTAATTTGTCCTATTGAAGTAAATCGCCTTGCCTTATGCTTGTCGCCGTCATGCTGGAATTTGGGAAATAAAGTTCGAAGTGTGAAGTCCCCGAAGTCGCCGACTACTATTGATTTACCTACGTCCGGCAATACTGAAGGCTATGCTATTTATCTTTCATTCATTTTTCATTTTTTTCTTTCTTAAGGCTCCTGCAACCCATTTTTCTAGTACAGGAGACGCATTCGATGACAGCACGCCTACTCTTGCATTCGCCGATTCGGATTATATGACTAGTATTGGAAGGTTCTTTAACCATTGCAACACTAATGCCATTGAGATCAAACGCTCGAAACCCGTCTTCGCTAGCATGTATCCCCTGTCGGCAGAGACATCTTAAATGCGATGCTTTAATACCGCCCTGCTCCCGATGCAAACAATCAAATGTTAAATGCCACTATGTGGCCTCGAAACGAGGCCTGCGCCGAAAGGATAGCACCACAACAAGCCCTCCCACTACCGAGCCTGTTGATGCGGACGCTTCCTGTACCTCGCCGCCCTATACACAGACATTGACGCCGACATTTAGCCCGGGCATAAGTGTCAATTTCAATACGTTGTTTCCGAATAGTGATAAATTTCCACTTGACTGGTTGATACCAATGGTAAATTCCTCCTTACCCTTCCTGCTGACCTCCCCCATTTCGCTCACTAAAGCTCGACCAGGAATTCCTCCCGTCACTCGATGAGACATCCCAAAGACTGGCTGGATTATCAACCCCCGAGGAAACCAGAACTGTGGTATCGACCGAGTCTTGTGCTGTCCCAGCCTACCATAACATCGCCTTCGACCCCATGATAAAGCTCTATTACCAAAATTTCCATTCCTCTCATCCTTTCGTTATTCCACGAAAATCTCTCAGTAACTACGACCTAACTCGATTTCTACCGCCTTGTTTGATTTCCATGATGCAGTTCATTGGCTCTCATTTTCACCCTGATCCGACGGTAAAAGACCGATATCAGAAAAAGGCCTACATGAGTCTAAATGATTCCTCCGAACCCAGCGGATTCAAAGTGCAGGCTATGCTACTAGCTGCAATCGCGTATCATGCCCATGGTAATGAGGAACAAGCCGGTTATATGCTAAATAGCGCTATTACAATGGCAAGTCAATTGGGCATCCAGAGCGGATCATTCGCCGGGCACAGTTACCCTGGAAATGCGATTCTTGAAGAGAGCTGGCGTCGGACTTTTTGGGAATTATTTATTGTTGTGCATCTTTTCAAGACATTTTCTGCTCAGCAAAACTGTGACATTCAATGGAGTGGATATCGAGACGAGGACCTTTTGAAGATGGAACTGCCATGTGATGAAGCTACTTACTATGCAGCTGGTGTAAATTCAACCTCATTGTTTTGCTTTTGTCCCTAAACTTCTGATGGCTAATTCGTTTTATATCGGTCAAGTCTATTCCCCAAAGCAAAACCCTTCCACAGCTTCAAAATGTGTGGCGCAGCGTGAACAACGACACCGAAGAAACGTTTTCGTCGTTTTCGTACCGCATTGAAGCCATCCGACTATGGGAGATGGTGCAATCAGTGAACTCGAGGAGCACTGCCTTGATGTATATTGACGAAATCGAACTTGATACTTTAGACATACGCTTGACTACGCTTTTGATACGATTAATGAAGATATATCAGTGCTTCACTTCCAGTGCCAATGAACCTGATGACCAGATGAGGAGACAGGCACAAATGATCACCCTTTTGTGAGTTCTGCTTTGGACGAAAGACATCTTTCTAGATTTCCAAGAAATGGGACTAAGACGTGCGAAATTTAGAGCAATAATATACCTCCATCATCCACAATCAAACCTCGGCCTAGGCTTGTGGAAAAGTCCACCCTCGTGCATCACAAGTGGCCTTTCAGAAGTTACAGCAGACGGATTGGATAATAACGATTTCGACTCGCATTCCCTCAAAGCACTACGGGCAGCCAGCACATTATTGGGCATGATCACCACCAGCGTCCTCAGCACCAACTCAATTAATTCGATTAAATGGAACACGCCGTTTATGATTTGCGCGCTTACGATGAGCCTGATGATTCATATTGTTGATGCACATCACCATGATCACTCTCACTATCCTCAATGTAAGCGCAATTGTAAAGACGAGTGCTTTTTCACCTCCAGAATCGAACTAGGAATAAGAACATTGGATATTTTGAGTGAAGTATGGCCTTTATCTAAACTGGTGAAGAAGCAGCTTTTACAGACTTTGAATAGGCAGTAATTGCAGATTTTGTTCAATCCATTCATTTTCTTCTCCTCTCAGTGTAGCTGAATTGTAAGCGAACCTAATCAAAAGCATAACCAGCTTGCGAAAATGTATTCAACAGACCAGAACCGCAAAAGTCTCCTCGGCAAGAACTGGTGTTGCCGAGGAGAATATCTTCACTCTGATGAATGACTGTTTCAATACCCCGAATCACCCAAGAAAATTCGCCTTAAAGTGCTTGACAGTCTCCATCCGCCTTTACCAAGAAAGAGACCAGCACACCTAGAAAGTAGTCTGGGTCAACATCAACATATGGAGTGTGGTGCAAGTGATATAATGTAATTGTCAGCGTTCGATCTTCTAATGGTCGCAATCTCAACTTGCTTTTACACTGGAATCTTTCCATTCATCCAGTGTCACGCTTCCATTTTTTCATGGATTTAACCTTTTCGGAGCTATCTTGGCAGCAATAATACTCATATATCAAGCTTGAGTCTTGTGTAGTCCTCTTATGCTAGAGTCGGTAGCCTCCAGCTTTCTAGATATCATCTAGGAGATGCTTTACGGCTTAATTTAATGGGTCACAGCTAAGTGTGCCTGCGGTACTTCTCTCCAGTTTAGACCCAAAATTAATCGGCAACTGGTCTAGGTCGAAGATGTACTTCATCAAGAGTGGTGTTCTGATTCTATTTCAACTAGTCAGTCTCTTAATCTATAAAAATGGTTATATAGAGATCATACGGGTTGATTCCAGGCTTGAATCTCGGTTATGAAGCCATCCCATTGATCAAAGACCAAATAATGTCTCTTTTCATGTCGAACCAGGCTTTCTTCTTTCTCCCTTGTTTATTCAATGAAAATCGGTTATGAGTCGAAAGCAATTGCAGCTTGTGCACCAGGCACGCTTTTCAAACACCATTGAAGCTCACTGTAGTGATTGTACTCTGTACATGGAGTGTAGAGGAACGTGTTAGTAGTAGATCGCGTTCGGATAGTAAACAATTGGAGAAATAGCGGACCAATCCATGTTGGAATTACAGAGTATACTAAGCTATTTTTCTTTGGGATAGGATTCAGAGAATCGTATAAGTACTGATCAACAGCAAATTTCGAGAAATTGGACTCACACATCGACATAAGATTGAAATACAAATCAACTTTACAGCTTATATTTAGAAAGTTCGATTGAGCACAGGGTTATTAGAGCAGAGTTGGAGAGAGAGAATCTGGGATGGCTTAAAAGCTGGTATAATCTCCCAAGTAGATGGGGGCCACTGGAGCGAATCTGGTTATGGATATATGGATAATCCTTGCTGTCTTAGCGTTGATAGCTATATATGTCCCTGGTGGTTCCCACCAGGGAAGTGTCAGGAAGAGATATCTCTATTCTAAATTCCTGACTCTTTCAGATCCCCATAATGTTTCGCGCCTATACTTGTGTCTCCAGCAAAACCCAGGTCTTATTATACATACTACCAGTAGTGCTATTAATGGAAAAGTCGGGGCATCAGCCGTCCAATATGGCCTCTCAGTTACAAGATAAATATACGTGGGAAGAACACCAGAGGCAAATATATTCTTAGCGGAACTGGCTGGGATACATATCGCCCTAGAAATGGTATAGCAAAGGATAGAAAGAGAGGTTATAATCTTCTACGACAGTCAGGCTGTAATTCAGGCAATCGATGGCACTCAAAAGACGGGCCAACAGAACTTAGGAAGCATTATGGAAAAATAGGATGAGCTCCAGAGCAAGGGTTTCCAGGTGAATATCCACTGGATCCCAGCTCCCTAGGGAATTAAGAGTAATGAATGAGCAGATAGAGCAGTAAAAGAGACGACTAGATGAAAGATTAGTGTAGAATAGTAGGGGAAGACATATTCCAGTGGACATGGAAAGTACTGCCCTAAGACTAGTTGGGCTCCAGCAACCTTAGTCCGCGCTCAAAAGAGACCTAAAGACCCTAGCTTATAAACAGTAGGAACAGAGCTAACAACAGAATCAACAAGGCCGTACTCTCTTCCAGATTATTGATAAACCATTAAAGAAGAATATAGAGCTTCACGCCAAACTTAGCAGGCCTCTGTCATCTATCTTAACACAAATGCGGACAGGCAATATTAACCTGCTGCATTTCCTATACAAAAGACATATCCTGGGAATTAATAATAGAGAATGTCAATGCCGATATGGAGTATAAATAGTCATATATATCTTACTGAGCTGTTCCAGGTTCAAGAAGAAGCGTGACGTATAGGAGAATAAAGGAACATGGTTGTCTGACACAAGGAAGATTCTCTCTGATGGAAAATATGCCGCAAGAGCAGCAAAATTCATATTGGAAATCAAGCTCCTTGGGCAATTTGGGAGCATAGATTTAGATCTCCAGCAGAGTGGTGAGTCCTTAAGGGTATAACAGCCACTACACAGCCAGAGTAGCAGCAATGGGCTCTAGCAAGTACACGCCAGCTTGTCACTTCAATTTAAATTATTTAGATACATGGTTACTTCATGTATATAGGACTGGAGCTGACAGTCAGAATTAGGACACATGCCTGTAGGGCGGCCGGGACGGTTAGATGAATCAATCAATCGATCAATCAAAACCAACATCATACAAATATGGATTCTGAAGTAGATTCATCACTCCGTGCACTTTCGATAACTGTGGATTCAATCTCAACGCAACCAACAAGAAGCCAGTCAGCTCTTGCGACATGGGCTCATCCTCGAACAGCACAAGATGATGAACCTGAAATTAAAGGCCAAGGATCACAATATAGTATTTCGATTACTACTAACTTTCGGAAACATCTCAATTCTAAGCACCAAATGCAGGTTGAAGAGACCTACGCCGTGTACAATCAGCCACACTTGATAAACTTCAACAGCTTTACCATCAAGCAGACTCCTCGGGCCAAGTAGAACAGATCAACAGCCAAACACTGCAAAAAGTACTGAACCGAAAAGCTATTGACCAGGCACTGGTCTCACTAATCGTTGTACGAAATCTCTCATTCCGGATGGTTGAATGGCCTGTAGTGCTAATGCCTGAGCATGCCTCCAAAATCCTCTCAGAGTCTCCCGACAAAGCCTGCAACAAAGCCTCAAAGATGAAGTTATTCTTAGGTTGTGAAATACATAGAACAAGCTCCTCAGGGATATCTTTAGTGTTGTGAAACCTCGCCTACTTTACCCGCTCCTGCACCCGTGTGCAAGAATAGCTGTCTAAGGCAGTCTCTGGCGGTAGAACCGTGACACTGAGTCAGATCCGTGACACTCAGACTCAGGACCGATCGACTCCAAATTTCACACTAAAGGCGCTGGTGTCCTCAGAGGTGCGATGTCAGGTACATGAGGAACCGGCTTGCTAGGTACCAGAATGAAACGACTACAGATTCATCGTGCATAGACTTACTCTAAATTATACTCTAAATTATGGACAAATTACCAAAAAGCTGTCTATTGAACTCGGCTGGAACCTTGACCAACAACTTGAAAAAGACTCCACCATTGTGTCTGTTCTTTGGCAGCTGCCCTCCACGAACATTGACCTGCAAGGCCGGATGCAACAGTTTTGGTTCGCGAAGACCCTGATCCCTCTCAGCCCTCCATTTCACAAACTCCTCCTCATCGGTACCCTCCTTCACATGCTTGTTGCGCTCTTGCTGTTCTTTTACTGTGACAAAAGGCATGGCTTCTCTGCCTTCAAATTGGTCATTACTCCCGCTTGCAGGCGGATAGTCATGTCCTGTGTATAACTTGTAGCGTGGCGGCAAGGAAAGAAGCTGTTGCACCGAGTTCCACAATGTACGTGCATCTCCACCGGGGAAATCGCATCGTGCACTTCCGACGTCCGGGTTAAAGATAGAGTCGCCTGTGAAGACATTCTCACCAATCACGTAGCCGACATGGTCGGGCGTGTGCCCCGGGAGATGGAAGACCTTGACGGTCAGTTCACCGATGCGGAATTCTTCATTGTCGCTGAAGAGGTGGTCAAAGACGTTTCTGATCTCATCCTCGGGAATGTTATATATTTTGGCGAAGGTCTCTTGAACAGTCCGGATCCTCTTGCCGATGCAGATTGGTGGCCGGGCCTGGCCTGCAGCAATGAGTGCCTTCTGCAAGTAGTGCGACGCTGTCAAATGATCGGCATGAGCGTGGGTCTCCAGGAGTCTGACAATACGGTAGTTATTAGATTTAGCGGTCTCTAGGAGCTTTTGCGCAGACTTCGTGCTGATTGTCAGTTTTTCCTGGTCGAAGTCAAGGACGGGATCGATGATGACTGCCTCTTTGGTGGATGGACAAGCGACAATGTATTGCCAAGTCGAGGTATTCTTCTCGAAAATAGCATGCACAGTGGGCTGTCCCATATTGCTCATTGTCAGGTGGATTCGTAGAAATATGTCTGGAAATCTTTGAGGTGTCGTGCATTAAACGGAATATTTAACGATTCATTAGAACGATCAAGGGATTTAACAACGGCTGACAACGCCACTTATCAGATAACACCGTATAAACCCTGTCACTCGAAAACACTAGTATTATACACGGGGAATCTGTGACTTCTCACTGTCGGCGAAGTGAAGCAAAGCGCTCGCCGATTGCGCCGACTAGTGATGAGCCAAATAGGGAATTATTTTGGTGCCCGGAAACAACTTTGGCTGCTTACCAGCTGTCTCATTCAAATGGCGATGGTGTATGCCGCTGCAGCGATAGAGCGTCCCGTTGCATCACGATGGGCCGGAGGCATACGCTATCATTTTCTTACTGGCACTTTCCTCTGGAGGACAAGTCGCTATGAGTCACCCGCTGAGGACCCAGGTCTGCTTTGCATAACATTCTTGGGCAAAAGGGCATAGGTGGGGATCTACTGTCCATTGTACTTGTCAAGTGCGTCATTTCGCCTGCATCCATGCTGAACCAAGTTGTGATACAACCTTGGTGCTTGATATCAAGCTGTCGTTTGAAAGTAAGTATCTGTGACATGCCTTGCTTCACCAGTCAGGGATTTATCTCGGGGATCATGCGGGTCTCCCATATATTGCTTGTATTACGAGTTACCGTAAGTATAATATGGCTATTTCTCCATTCTGAAGTGATATATGGTGTGTTGGCTACTCTGAACGTAAATTGAATTTATAGTCTATAGTATGATAAATCCACAACCCAATAGAGGTGATAATGTAAAGGGGGAAGGTGGAGACTCTGACGTTCGCACGCCGATGCTCTCACTGTGTGTTGAGTTAATTATACTTTTTGGTCTTCGTGGCGTTGTCGTTGTAATCCACCAGTCACGAAAGCACCAAGAATCATGCGAATGTTCGGGAGGCTATATGCGTTGCCTACAAGCCCTGCAAGGCTAATGGCAAGGAATAGCGTGTTGCCGGTCTGGTTCGATGCGAAGCAAGTGTTGTCCGGCCAGGCAGCGGCGTCTTGGATACCGGTTGCTAACGATAGGAGGAGGAGCTCACTTTCTAACGAACGTCTTCACGGACATCATCCGTCAGGTAGAGCCATAGCCTCGATTGTGATTTATGGGGCAGGTCCGGCACGGGCCTGGGGAAGACCATGCTAGATGTCGGGAGGATGACTGGAAGTAGCTATAGGTTATCTCAGTGATTTTTCAGTCAGCCTACCAATCCATTTCTACTCACCTCTATCGCCTTGCTGAGGGGTTCAAAAGGGAAAAAGAAGTCCCTGATGTCTAGAGATCGGCGCTACGGTATTGCAATGACACGACAGCATGCAAGAGGATGAAGATTTTCAACTAGGATTGAGAGCTTGATTTTTCTGGCTTCTCTCAGGGCTAATGTTTGTAACGGTTTGGTTTGGATGATTAGAAATTAGTATCCTGTATCATTCCTATGATCGTACTATGATCGTCAGTACGGCTTTTTCGACATAGCACGTGTAAGATCCATACGGGATCGAAGCCATATAGTAGTAGTAGGAGCCTCCTCGTCCGTTGATGTCGCCGAATCCTCTCCGTGACTAAAAGGCTTCTCTGCGCAAACCAACAGTTCTGAGACGGGTCGCGAACGACCTTGCCCGAGGGCGTCAGACGAAATCAAATCAATCCTCCCATTTCATTTACAATATGCTATGAGAGATTATTTAGCCACAAAAGGTTAAGTAGCCTTCGTATTGATACATCTGGAGCTTTGTGTGTACAATTAGAATGGCCGTCACAGTCTGTGGCGCGCATCTACGAAAGTCAAACAGTATCGGCCGAGATTCTCTAGGTTAATTTTTACCGCTTAGTTGCTCCATCACTCGAGGAAACAAGGCTTGTCTCCACTGTTAAGACTTGTAATGTCTCGCCAATCGCCGTTCACGGCATTTTGGCGGACGAATATCGTGATAGGGAACGGCGGGATGTTTAAATAGGGTCCCCGAATAATCATCGAATTAAAGCCCTGGCTCGGAGACCTTCTCGGAGACCTTTTCAAGAGGAAAAATTTGAATGTGAATGCGAAGCATTTGCGTCATGCAGAAGTATATCTAGGTAGTTGACCATCTCGTGGCTCTGTATTCCCGCCGTTGACATTTTCCAAAGGATAATAGCGGACTCTGTCTTATTTCCACGGGAGATCTCAATAAAGTCTTCTCTCAGATCAAAAGTCCAGCTCAATTAGGGCACACCAGAAAGAACCATGTCTAGCGATTTGCTTCCCTCCACCATGGCAGGTGCCCTTTTCGGGTCCGCCCTCACTGCTTCGGGGGTTTACCTCCCAAGTGTCATCTTATCCCAGATGGAGCTGCAGGACTTACACATGTTGAAAGTGTTTCTCACAGCGGGATCCGCGAGCGGGTAAGACATTCCGTCCTGCTTCAATCTTCATAGCTTCACTCTTATTCGGGCACTAAATTTCGACAGATTGGCCGTGGCGCTCTACGAGCGCCTTGTTCATCGACAATTGAGCCGACGTCCTCCTTCGAATCTCGGCTGGATAGGTCCGTATGACGGCAATATCATCGGTGGTGTGATGGTAGGCTTTGGAATGGCCCTAACAGGCGCTTGCCCCGGCACTGTACTCGTCCAAGTTGGCACAGGGGTACCATCCGGGCGGTATGCAATCATCGGCGGTATCCTAGGGGGGATATTGTACATAATACTCGCGAAACGACTGCGCCGAGCTCCAACCGGCGCCAGTCCCCAAGCAAACAATAGCCTTCCTGCAAAGTTCGGCGTTGACCCCAATACGGCTCTGCTGATGTTCGAGGGGATGTGCATCTGCCTGATTCTGGCTGCCAGATATCTTGTTCCCAGCCAGATTGAAACCTTTCTGGATCCCGTGGTTGGCGGCACGTTGATTGGTGCCGCGCAGCTGGCGACGCTCATCCTGACCAAATCACCGGTTGGTGTTTCAACATGCTATGAGGATATCGGGCTCTGGTTCTGGGGTTGTCTGGGCTGTGAGACTAGTTCGTCCCCGACACAGGGTGTGACGAGAAGGCTAATTCCTTTGTCAAAAGCGATTGCTTTTGCAAGCGGAATTCTGGCCAGCAGCTATGTGCTGTCGAAGGCAATGCCAGAGATGATCATAAAGGATGCCCTGGTCATCTCGCCTGCGAGAGGTATCCTGGGTGGGGCGATTATGGTGTTTGGAGCGCGTATTGCAGGCGGATGTACTAGTGGACATGGGATTAGTGGGATGAGTATGTTGGGAATCAGCAGCATTATCACGGTCGCCTCGATGTTCGCGGGAGGTATTGGGTTGGCGTTAGCTCTGTGATTGATGAACAAGTTGATTGAGAATGCAGAGACCGACTTGGAGTTGTACCTTGTCCTTGGTGGAAAGGCTTGCAAGGAAGAAGGATTCGATGTTCACCCGACTGTCTATAAGTCTTCGAACCGGCGTCATCGGGTCTTCGGGTCATGTACGAAGAGCTTTTTGATTCGGTGTTCGGTGCCCATGTCTACCCAGTTGCTGAATGGGAACAGATATTGAAGTTAATAGGCACCACCTCTTGCTATGTCCTGTCTGGAAGTATCCACCGCTAGTAGGCATGGATAAAGACGCGCGGCGAGAGGGTAAAGACATTCCTGATCGAGAAGGCCGGATTTAAATGAAAAGCAGGTTTATGTTTTGCGAGACACTAAATACATAGCCAACTAAAACTTCGACATCTGCCCAGCCACGATCTAGACTGCGTCAATACCGCTGAACAGCTTCATACTACAATATTATTAATGGGGCACCGGCTACGGGGAAAGAAGCACGGCCTCGCACAAGCACCGACTAACTAGGTATCACGCTTGAGTATTTGAACCTTCTCTACTTCTCAATTATTATATCAATTCACATATCTAATTCTTCAATACCTAGAAGAATGCTCAACTTGTATATCAAAATGCCCGATTTCTCTCGCGCTAAACTTATTCGCCCCTCGTACGAGACCGAGGCGCCGATTACCCAAATGAAGCCCGAATGAAACCCCGAATACAGCATAACCTGATTTTACCTGAACAAATGTAAAAAAAAATGCCACTAATGAGACAGGCAATTCTACTATCATGATTTCAATTCTACATCAGTAATGAAAGCAATAACTGGATCAGTTATGAGCGCAAACGTGTATAATTCGTAGCGCGTCTCAGTGAAGAAAGATTAATCTTGATCTTTTTTTTTGGGAAGTGCTAGCAACATCGAATGATCTACGCTTACCCAGAGTTCAAGCCACTGCACAACATCTGCGAAGCAAGACCTCACTCGTTATGTTGAAGCAACCCATTACTGTGTCCTTTATGTTGAGAACAGCTCTCCATAAAGTGATGCCTTGAGATTTGTGAACGGTAATAGCATATGCCACCACTAACGGAAACTGGGTACGTGTGCAGTTCTTGTCGCCGACTATCCCCTGGTCTGGGGGCTAGTGTACGCTAAGGGTCCTTAGTACATTTTAGGATGAATCCCTAGCCTCCCATTGGTCATATCAGCGGTAGCGGGCCTCTCGGGCCCGAATCTGTAGCCTCCTATTGGTTAGAATAGCGGTAGGGCCAGAGTCATAAAACCGGCAGAATTTCTTAGGCATGGAAACCCCTTTTACAGTCAAATATATTCACTTTGAGGCCATATAAAGACGTCAAAAAGGCAGGGAATTAACACCTATGTATACCGGTATGGAGATGCATCCAACTGGCTCTAGTTCGCGGCTAAAATCAACGGGGAAAAGAGCTGAGGCTATGTCAATCTTAGCACAGATTCCGGAGGCGCATGATGTCCAATTCGAACCTTTACAAACCGATAAAAATCGCCCTCCCCAGCTACGAATTCCTCTCTATATTGACGTGACGGACCCATATCAACTATTTACCCTATTTTTTACCGAAACTTTATGGAAACTTCTCGCCACCAATACAAATTCATATGCGTACGCGAAAGAATCAAAAAACCACAGTCTACACCAGCGATCTTGGTATCCAACAACACCGGAAGAACTCAAGGTTTTCGTCGGCGCTCAAATATATATGGGTTTTACGAAGGAGCCAGAACTAAAAGATTACTGGGATGATGGTCTTGATAATAACACTGTTCATGCAAATCACCCATTATCTGCTTATATAACGCAGTATCGATATGAGCAATTGAAACGATATTTTCATATATCTTCACCCCCCGAGATCCCTGGAGGCTTCATAACAACTCATTACCCCCCAGAGCCTACCCCGGAGCAAGAATTACAAATGAGCGAAGAGCAATTGAGCGGTATATGGTGGCATAAAGTTCATATCGTAATTGATATGCTGCGGAGAGTCTCAAAAAATCTATATATTCCTTCAGCGAATATATCTATTGATGAGGCAATGGTTCGAAGCCATGGAAGATCTTCTCATACCTTTAAATTACCTAATAAACCGATCAGCCAAGGCTTTAAGCTATTTGTGCTCGCAGATCATGATTATGTTTACTACTTTTACCCGGCAAGCCGTACGAAGGGGGTCATTGAGATAGGAACACCAACTGAGCTTACAAAAACAGGCCAAATGGTATATGAGCTTATACAAACCCTGCCGAGAGACGAACGCAATTACATCGTGTACCTCGACAACTATTTTACCAGCATTGATCTATTCAAAAAGCTTCGCGATATACAAATCGGAGCTTGTGGCACCACTCGGCCTACTTCTGCCAGCAAGGATTTCTCCGATTTGCTCAAAAAACTGAAGGATTTGAGCAACTACATCCCATATCATAAAGTTTGTGCTATCCCCGTTCGAGATGTCCTTTGCGTTGCATGACAGGATAATAATATTGTCCTCTGCCTCACTACGATTCATACTGTTAATAAGACAGATGATTATATTGAGCGTGAGCGCCGAAGACCCCAAAAAACGTTAACAAATGGGCCTTTAGTACATCGGGAATTTGGGGATCAAGCAGTCAAAAATATGCTGATTCCACGTTTTATTGACGATTACAATTATTGTATGGGAGGGTTGGATATAGCCAATCAGCACCGAGCTGAGTATAAGACTCATACAAAGACCGTTCGCTCATGGTGGCCTTTATGGAACTGGTGTTTAGATGCTGGTGTTATCAACGCCTGGAAACTACATTTTTTACGTTGTAAAGAGTTGGGAATAGCTTCATATTCTCAGGTGGAATTCCGAAGGCGGCTTTGCAAACAGCTGTTATCCTTTAGACCTTTAGACCCCTACGTACGGGATATCAGATGAACTCAAGGAAGCGCAAGAGGGAGGACCTACAACTACCGGAACTACGATTGAATAATTCCTTACCACATATCTGCGTACGGAGTTATTTGAACGTTCAAAAACGCTGTATTTGGTGTCAATATAAGAATCCCAAACGCCAAAAAGGGGGTGGGATAGTGTTCACGAAGTTTATTTGTCAAGCCTGCGACCTGCCACTTTGTCGACCGGGATCCGGAAAATCGTGCTTCCAGGACTTCCATACACGTTAACTATATATTTGTTACTCTTTAGGATATGTAAATAGCTTCAAATCTATATTTTATATTCAATATTGAGGTTTTTGGTGTTTGATCTTTTCTTCTCGTAATTTGTATGAGACCACAATCACCGAAGTAAATTGGCAATCAGGGCGGTGAGAGCTCCTGAGGGCGGTGATGTCAGTTCAGCCAATTAGATATATTGGATCCCTTAGCGTACACTAGCGCTACACTAGCCCCCAGACCAGGGGATACCATAGTGCATTTTTCTAGCACAAACTCAGTTAAGCTCAATACTCAAAGACGTTTTTAAGTGGGAAATCTTGATATTGACCAATTTTTGTGCACACTCTTCTATCTACATCTTGATGGGATATTTGGACACTATTTATACTTGAGAATCCCATACAGATGATATTTAGGGCTGTTGACGATATCCGCCTCGGCAGGTATTATTCGATCGGATATCGGCGGCGGATACGATATCTGCCATACCGCGCCAATATTTGAGTTATCCGCCATATATTCAATCATACGGAGAGATGAAACCGTACGTGATCGTGCCACTGCTCAGCCAAGAGCCACAAGACTATAATTATTAGCTCAAATTGCTCTCGTAACTAATTCTATAAGTTATCTAACTAGGTGAAAAGTGTAGCACAATCTCATATCCAGTTGCCAAACCGATAATAGTCTGAACATACGGTGCCGCTACAATGCCGTTGGTCGACGCCGTGCGAAATGCGACAATGCGCTTTTGCGATTTCTCTTCCTCAGCGGCTCCCTGACGCTGTTGGTGGGTCATGGAGATGAACCGAACTGAATCGATTTCGACCACGCTTTTCCAGGCGCCTCAAATCGTGACCGGCAGGTGAGGCCAGAAATGGCTTCACGTCATCTCACTTCCCTCGCTCGTGCTAAAACGCGTAGACCTTCCGCCATGTTCCTCTTATCTTCTCCTCCCTCTACCGAAATCTCATATCATTGTTCAGTATGGGTTGTCGAAAGATTTTGGGAACAGTCACACTGCAATTGGGGTGGGGGGTTTCTTACAGAGGCTGGTCCGCTGCTGGCGTGTGTTTCCGTGAGTTCTTACAGCTGAAATATGATCAAGCTCTTACAGAGACTCGTGCGACAACGCTCTACGCTGAGACGACAAAATGCCATATCGTACGGATGGAGAAGTTGTGGACTGAGTCTGTAGTTTCTACTCTCATAATCTAGGAATGCTACTAATGAGACCAGATATTGCTCTACCTTCGATCTTGAACCCCGTGAGACACTGAAAGAATTTCAGACTGCCCGCGTAGAGAACTTCCTCCACTGGGTGCTGAAAACCTGCATGCTCAAGAAAACTAGCGCCTCACGATCTACTGGCGTCAATTGAGTCAACTACACATCACCTGGTGGCAGTGCCAGATCTCACCGCAAACTCTGAAAAGATCTTCGTGGTATGGGCCTGGAAATATCTACTACCTCCGCATGACAACCTTTGTGCTGACTCTGTCATAGTTCATTGAAGGTTCGTTGACGAAAGAATACGGCTTAGACAATACCGAAAGCGACAAGCCATTGTTTGAGGCCGAAGAGTTCATCGAGGTCATACGATATCAACACCTTCCCTAATGAGCGGCAGCGCGTTCAGGTTGTAGCCATTCTTCTGCTGGCCGCGTATACTGACTCGAGAACTGGGGCACTTCTCAACATCACATATCGTGACCTGCGCTTGTATGTGGAGAAACATTGCAAGACCGGCAAGCACGAGCTAAAGCTTGCGGTGACGTTGACTAAAACTAAATCAGGACAAAAGCGGAAACGACCGTAAGTAGTCTCTGCTGGTTTAACTCTACAAATGTGACTGACCATAATCGTTCGTAGCAGGAAAACTTATATTTTCCATCTCAATGAGAATCCGGTCTTCTGCATCATCACCCACATGATTAGCATCGCCTTCGATGATCAGGCTTATAACGTGCCAGAGCTGGTCTCTCCACGACAGCTATTCGTGCTGAGAGCTAAGAAAGGTCCTAGTCAAACTGTGCCCTGGAAGCAAGAAATGCTCAACATTCCTGTCTTCCTCCGGGCTATCAAGACAAAAGAAGGTGTAAAAACCTCTAAAGATGCTCCTCTCCCGTACCGTCAGTATCATGGTTGGCTCGTACTTCTCGGAGTTGCCCTCGGTCTCATCTATACCTTGACAACGTATTGTCTACGAAGAGCATTAGGCAATGCCATCAATGGTAAGGCTCCCGATCCACCTATCAACCGAGCCGTTACTAACTTCCCTGTTGTAGATGATCCCAACTCGAACGCGGCGGTTCGAAATCTAGTCCTGGATCATGGCCCTGGATCCAGGATCTTTGAACGAAACTATATTTCGCGGACCATTCGTTACTTTACCCAAGATCAGTTCTGGGGAAGAAGCTCTGACCATGAATCTGCAAGGACCGCGAGTCAGATCGGCCTACTACGGGATCCCGATCGGCCGAGGAAACTCAGCACTGAACAAGGACAGCAGGTACAACAGAACTTTGAAGTCCGAGAATGAGCGGCTCTCCGGGATCGATTATGCGCTCAGATCGAGGAGTTATTTGGTGTTATCGAAATGGCGAAGGGAGAGCCAATCTATAATGACTATCAAGCCGTGAAGGCGTCCCTTGCCGCTACTATCCGAAAGAAGGAGCGCGCGTTGCTGAAGCGGATTCAGGAAGAGTATGACTTGAATGCCCCCGTGTTAGCTATTCAGCGGCAATTAAATGGGAACAATCTGACGATGACGACGATGACGACAATAAAGAAAGTACTCCCGCTGAACCGTCTCCATTCGGATCGCTGAGAGACGCTACATTGCAGAATGTGCGGTGCGGGATCTATCTGTACTCCGCGATCAGAAAGGTTATGCCTTCCATGTCGAGTTCTCCGTCAATCTGATTGCATTATGTAAACGGAGGGATCGCCGCCAGTGAAGACCAGGTGCTCGCCGGAGCCGGTTCCCGTCAAAAGTGCTTTGGATTCGCCACAGCTGTCCCAGATAGAACCCATCGTCAAGCGTGATACTCCATTGAAGTGCGAAGGCTGGCAATGCCTTTTTTGTCTAGCCAGTTACGACCTTCCTTTGGAGGAGCGAGAACGCGAGTACAAAAGAAAATATACGCTTCAGAAACACGTCGATTGATGTCGTCTCAAATATTACCGTCCGGACGATCCCATCCCTTGTCCTGATGGTCATGCGTGCGCTGGGATCAATCTAAATGGGAAGAAGGAGCTGAAAGCGCACCTTATACATGTGCATGACTGCATCTTGTAGATTCTGTTTTGGTTCTTTCTGGCTTTGCTGAATTCTTTTTTTTTTTTGACCCTTTTTGAGTAAATGGCCTTCTCATGTTTAGTTTGACCACTTGATTAGATCTCGCAACTGTAACTGTGTTCTGAACCCATTCTCGTACGTGGTTGAACGTGGTTGGCTGGCATGCAAAACGCCCTCTAAGAAATGCAAGGCTTGATTATAGCTTTTACCCCGCCATCTAAAAATTTCTTTCTCAATGAATATCTGAAGGTGTCATACCTAGCAATATTTACTACAGAACCCCTTTAGGAATAGGAATTGTGTTATCTTGATATCAAACGCTGCCACCCTGGGAACATTGGCAGTCATCATGGGAACCGCTTCTCACTCAGAGACACGAAAGGACCACCGAATCCATAGGTTCCTTCATCCCTTTCGAAACCACAAGTCCCCGCAAAACGCGTCCCAGAAAACCGAGACTGCAAGAAGCCAGACGTCGCTTCCTTCGTCGCAACCTAGCAAGTCAAGCATTAGCAAGACTAAAGAACAGAAGCCAAAATCGCCAGAGAGCATATCATTTGAACTGTGGAGCGATGCTTACGAGACATTGCGGGATGATCAGGAAACCAAACACTTGGTGGAGAAGTATGAGCAGATCCTCACTCAACAATTCAATGGTGCGTCATTCATAGCACAGGTCGGTTTGCAAGCGAAAGTTGGGATTGATACTCATGTCAATTACAGACTCTCCAGGGCCAATAGACCAAGATTCAAAGAATATGTTTTCTACTTCTGACCGACAGAAGAGATTCGAAATGATGCAAAATGGTTTGCAGAATTGCCTCGAACGAGCACAGAAGCATCCCAAAGTAGAAGGTGTAGCTGAAAGAGCAGTTCAGCTTATTGACTTTGCAAATGATAAAGTCGGAGACTTACTCGACTCATATCCTCCTGCGTCACTTGCGTGGTCAGGGTTCTGCATTATAACGCCGGTAAGTTGTTCTTTTTGGCAGCTGGTGAATTGGCGGTTTCATCCGTAATAATATTAGTGTATCTAGGTGCTTCTCAATCCTATTTTGGAGAATAAAAATATGCATGAAGGACTGGCACATATTATAGATCGAATGGATTGGTCTATGGCGCTGACAGATATCCTTCTCAAAGAGAATTGGAAGAACAAAAATGATTTCCAAAATTTACATCGTCTTCTCGATAGGAAACTGGTAGACTTGTACTCTGATTATTTAGAGTACGAGATGCGAAGTGTCTGTGCCTGTTTTAGTCCCTGGCTTAGCGGTGTCAAGAATTTGGTGAAATGGGATGGTTGGAAAGCGAATTTGGATGGCCTTATATCAAAAGAAAAGGATATTGAACAACGCTCAGCTCAGTACAATACTGAGAAAATTGTTGCTTCCCTAAAGAATGCTGTCGGTCACTTGAGCACACTGTCGAATGATGTGAGCGCCATGCGCCAGACGCAGGAAACTGAAAGAGACGACCAAAGACAAATAAAGCGCAATCAAATCATTGGACGACTCAACCCAGTGAACAGCAGCCCCTACAGAGATAGAATGCTAATGAATCCCGAGCGTAATCAAGGCACCTGCGAGTGGTTCCTTCAGCATGAGAATTTCAACGAGTGGCTAGATGCGGAAGGAAGCAGCAGATTGCTTCTTCTATCGGCTGGTCCAGGCTGCGGAAAGTCGGTTTTGTCACGATTTCTAGCAGAGACAGAGCTTCCTAGAAGATCGCCAGCCAATCCTGTCACATATTTCTTTTTCAAGAACTCTCCAGATCAAAGGTCGATTTGCAAAGCCTTCAGTGCTATCTTGCATCAACTTCTCACTCAGTGTCCATACATTGCCGATAGCCTCGGGAGCGATGTAGATCAAGCTGGGAAATCTCTGACTGATAGCTTTCAAACATTAGGACAACTTTTAAAGAAAGCTTGTGATTACTCTCAGCCGACTACCATCTTTTGTCTTCTCGACGCACTTGATGAATGCGAACCCACAGATCTTGCCCAACTCATCCAATGGATTGGTTCATATTTAGATGGATCAATGCAGAAAGGAGACATGCGGAAGACCAAATCAAATGCATACATAAAATTTATCGTCACAACAAGAGGTCTGCCAAGTATTTTGGAGCAATTTGCGGAGTATCCAACGACTTATACTCAAATTGCAGCGGAAGATTCGCACACTTCGAGGCATATCCAGCAGGATATTGACGCAGTCATGACAGATCGTTTTCATCAACTTGTGGCAGCCAAAAAGCTCGACAATGAAACGCAGAAGATGATCTGGAATGCTTTAGAAAGGACTTCTGGCGGAGGACAGAGGACTTATATGTGGGTGAAGCTCATTTTCGAGGCTTTGGAAAGCAACCGCAGAACAGCGAAGAAGGACTGGGAAGCTCTCATCAAAAGCCCACCTAAAAACGTCTTTGAGGCCTACGAGCTTCTACTCAATCGTGTTGAACGTAGCGACTATTCACGAATTAGGAGTATGTTTCACATCATCTACTGTGCCGAAAGGCCTTTTACGGTGAAAGAAATGAACATTGCAGTTCATCTCCATCATGTTCAAAACGCATATTCTGTAGAAGAAATAGATAGGATGAGTGATGATGACTTTCGAAACTGGGTTACAGAGTCTTGCGGTTTCTTTGTGACTGAATACAATGGTCAGCTCTTTTTCATTCATGAAACCGCGAGGGAGTTCTTAACTGCCTCTACGACACAAAGTTTGGTCGAGCTGCATGCAGATTTCTTATCCGGTCTGGATTACAGTCAAGGTAGAGGTGGTTTCCAAGGTTCACTTACAGAGTCAATAGCTCATGCTACCATGGCAGAGATATGTATCCAATATCTCAATATGGACATATTTTTTGGTCCGGAAATCCACGAAGATTTGCAAATGGCTAGAAATGAGTACATGTCACACTCTACTTTCCTTACATCTTCCATGCCAAAATATATTTTGCTGGAGTATTTTTTGGAAAATTGGAAAGATCATTTTCTCAAGTCACAAGTGTCAAAGGATGAAGACGATGGCCTACGAATTCTCGACATTCGAGACGAATTTGTCCCGAAATACTTCGAGTTATGCGATGCTAACGGGCCATTAAATTCTCTCCTGAACGAATTTGGAAAACCTGTCTGGGATCCAGGTTCCACAGATGATGAAATATTCCGAGCAACTGAGATAACCGATGAACTGAGGTTTCTCATTGGGGCAGCAATCGGTCATGTCAGGCTCTTTTATCAGTTCTGGATTAATGAGGAAAACATGGCATATATTGATCAATTATATCACTTCGGCTTTCCGCCAAAGACTACTATGTTAGGATGGGCTTCAAAGAATGGGTACTTGGAAATGTCTCGGCATTTGTTGCATCTTGGTGCATCCACGGAAATCAAAAGTGAGAACGGACATACGCCCCTCCACGATGCGTCTTATATAGGTAGAACGCAAGTTTCTCGTCTTCTAATTGACCACGGTAGTGATATTGAAGCAAAAATGGAAGGTGGAGGGGACACTCCGCTGTTCGGAGCGATGTTGTTCGGTCATGCTGAAACAGTCCAACTACTTATAGAAAGGAATGCTAAAGTCGACGTGCGGAATATAAAAGGTTGGACACCACTGTTCTTTTTCTTCACGCGCTGCGGTGAGGAACATGACCATATAATATACAATGTTATCAGGTCGAATCCGTCCATAATCAACCAGCCGCAAGACAATCATGGCATGACACTTTTGCACCTGGCAGCTTCCACAGGCAGGACGCAGACTATGGTCTTCCTCCTTCGTAGAGGCGCCAATGTGTATCTCCGAAACGAATATGGCAGTACTGCATTACATCTCGCATGTCAATGGGGGTCCGAGGAATCAGCGAAAACCATTCTAAATTGGACATCTCACTATCCATCTAACCAGAATGTTCCTCCATACGATATGGTCAATCACCAGAATAATGAAGGCAACTCACCACTGCACTTTGCTTCTAGTAAGAAAATTGTCCAACTTCTTCATTTGAACGGAGCAGATCTTGAGAAAAAGAATAACGACGGGGATACTCCATTCGAAGCTATGATACGAAACCACCCACGAGTCTGGTATGGGGGCTCACTGAGTGACAAGGAGAAACATGAGAAG
Source organism: Talaromyces stipitatus ATCC 10500 (assembly GCF_000003125.1). Classification (NCBI taxonomy): domain Eukaryota; kingdom Fungi; phylum Ascomycota; class Eurotiomycetes; order Eurotiales; family Trichocomaceae; genus Talaromyces; species Talaromyces stipitatus. The sequence continues at coordinate 60,119 of NW_002990113.1, read as the reverse complement.
TGGGTTGACAAGGCCAATGAGTTACTGCAAGCTGGTGCCAATTGGAAAGACGCATTTCAAAATTTATCAGAAGGCAGCTATGACGAATTTCTCGAGTTGCAAGCGGAACTTAATATGAAAACAAGAGCAGGATACGAGGAATGGGCAGAGAATTTAGATATCACAATTCTCGTGTCGGACGAAGAGGAAGATTCTCAGGAAGAATAGCTGATGACATCCAGAGCAGCAATTCAAATTGATCTACGGAGGTGGGAGTCAAAAGTGATGAGAGTACGCCAATTGCGCTAGCTCTCTAGTTGCATGTCTAGCGTGTAAAGCTGTGTACCAAGATTACCCTATACCCTATGTCAACAACTTGTCTTTCTGCATCTTGTAGTTTACTGAGAGTTACAGAGCACTAGACGCTATCCAGTCAAGCAGGATCACCGAAGGCTCTAGGAAGTAGACTTGTACTGGTAAAGAAACGCCATTTCTGCTTATCAGTATGGTGGCTGCGTGTTGCTGCGCACTCTATTGGTCATGACTAAGTCCAAGGCTAACACCAGACTGACGTGTATGCCCCCACTATGGGTAGTCTAGGTTGTTCCCCTAGATCCTCGTTTAGTCCCTCGCCATATCGTATCTTGCCGCAGGAACCGTTAGATCGTCTCGGATTTCTCCCATTGGACGAATGGGATGAATGTGATGAATGTGGCGAGTATGATGTGCAGCCACCCCAATATGTTCGTTATATAATTGTCGGTTTATCTACGCCTAGGTCGCTAACACTAGATACGTAGAACAGCTAATCCGACGAGCTGATGAGCCTGATCAATACGGTATGGAATTCCTGATATTGATGACTGCCCCCCAAGAGCAAGGGGGTGTGTTGTGTGTTTCTATTTAACGGCCGTGGTTCGTGACTCGCACGTTTACCACCGATCCCTACTGGGACATAGGCCGCCGAGGGGTAAGCCTCGGGCTTCGAAATCTATATCAGATCTATAAACATATAAGAGACTCTTTGGCGCATTTCCACAACCGCCGTGGCCATACATGGAGGGCCACTCACAAGTGGGCTTTTAATATTTGCTAGTTGCAATGATCCACCTGTATACACTTCATGACCTATTATTTTACCACCACTGTAATTCCACAGTAAGTGTAACAACGTTACGAGGGATAGGTATAATTACATTCGAGAGGGATCACTGAAGGTAAAGCACACAAGGTAGGGTATGGAAAGTCAATGTACTGAAACCTATCTTCCGCTATCCTTGAGCGTCTGCTATCTTTATAGACATATAACTTATACCAGATCTCCCTTCTCCGAATAGCTCCAACAGTCGAGGTGGAGCTGAAACCATCCTCGAACATATAAATCTTCTCCTGGTGTAGCTGAAACCCAACTTGAGACGTCATGGGTGCATTTCTTAGAATAGTGAGACCCCCGAGCCTGCTGGTTGTTACAGTAAGTCTTTACAAAGAAAGGAAGAAGAGAAGAGAAAAAGGAAGAGAAAAGAAAAGAAACAAAAGGAATGAAAAGAGAAATATAAAGGAAGAGTAGGACTGTCTTAGCTAGGTGCTGAGAAGAGATTGGGGGGGGCGCAGATGTCCTCAAAGAAACAGGTCTCTGCTAGCTATGTAGCTAGCTTTTATGCTCCTTTTGCAGTGCCTAAAAGAAAAGGGATAATCTTAGAAGAGGGTCTAGAAGGCCAAGGGGCTCATCTCTTAGCTATATAGTAGAAGAAGAAGTGTAAAGGTGCTTTTTGTACTCCATATCAGTAGAGAAGATAAGCATCATTATTAATTAAAACATTCATAGTAGTCCACAAAGTCCCTATGACCAGTGTGGGTTATAATGATATGGCTAAGGTCAAGTCAGTTAAGTTGAAGCTGTTTTGGGCGCTTAGAAGATGTAGTTATTTCTAGGTCTTGATATATCTGTGGTGCCACACTCTGCCACAATGTCTGAGCAGCTGAAAGGGATTGAGCCTTGGCATATCTCTTTAGCGAGGCATATGAGGACTTGTGTGGGGAGAAAGAGATAGAGGTGGCTCCCTCTTTAGTAGCAAGATCAGCTGCTTCATTCTTAGGGATTTTCGCGTGTCCAGGGACCTAACGGATTCAGATAGCTCCACTTTTGATGTGAGGAAGCCTTTTGTGAAGTAGCCAGGTGGCTGTGAGAGTACAGAAAGATTTGAAGACTCCTTAGGAGGATCTTGTAAAGGGAGATTGAAGGCGTATAGCAACTTCCAGGTTGTCAATGCAGATCTATAGATTAGTGATAAACCAAGCTATTAGATATGCTATAGCTGCCTAAGCGCCAGCTAGAATAGCTTCTGCTTCTACATCAAAGACTTCTTTCCCACATCCATATGAAAGTAAAATAGAGAAACTAGTAATATACTTAAATAGCCAGCCAGCTGTTCAGACTCTCGAGGAACAGTATGGTGCAAAATGGAGATATAATTCTAAGGAACGTGTTATGTTTGGAAGAAGAAAGATCATTACTGATGCGACATATGCTCGTACAAAGGATGGGACCTCTCTGAATAAAGCGGTTAAAGCTGTAGAGCTCATTCAAGTCAGAATGAGGTGCTCATTGGCCAAGCTGGGAGAGTTCTTTAAGGAAGCTCGTACAGAATCCTGTATCTAGTCAGAATTGAGGTTATTCGTACAATTGTGTGCCTGAGTTATCTAATGCCCTCTAGTCACCTGACCCACGACAAACGCCCAGCACCTGTCTAGTCTACAAAACACCAAAAAATCTCCCTCTTTCCTTCTCTTCTTTCTTTCTTCTTCTTCCTACATCAAAATGGCGCACAGTACGCATCCCATGGATTCACTGCTTCATACAGGTAAGTTCCTATCCTCGGAGTGAAGAAAGCATAGTACATTCTAGGAATACATACCAATATTATCTTGCAAGGAATGGCTAAGGAATATGGACTCTTCTTTAATGGTTTGACCCAACGATTGGTGACAAAGAAACAAGATGTTTATGGACTGAAGAAGAAAGGAAGGCTTTATCTGATTGAATGGGATGAAAGTCGAAAACCTAGGAGTTCTCTAGGAAACGACTTAGCACTCAGTTCTTTCGAGAGAAAAGTATTGAAGGACCCTGGGAATGTATGGCACAAGCGATTTGGGCATATTTCGGAACAAGTCATTGAGAAACTTCAGGAAGCAACGGAGGGCGCAATTGTTACTTCATCAAGGGCGTCCTATTTGGTGAAATGGTATTATGTTTTAGTTTCCGACAGTTATGAGCTTGGCCAGGAACGTGTCAGATAATTCGGTTTTCAAACGAGGCAGAAAGATCGACTGTTCAATCTTACAGGTCTAAAAGGCACCTTTAGGCATATATCTGGGCACCTAGATTTCAGCCCAATATTTACCCCTCCTGATAGCTCACAAATCACCCCGCCAAAGGTGTCTATAAAGGACCCGGCTTTGAAACCTGATGGAGACAGAGAGACAGAACTCAATAGATACAATCTTGCTAGTCACTTCTTTTCTTTGATCCTAGTAAAACACTCTTCAGGATTGGCCTGGAATAAACCGACTAATCCGACACGTGTATGGGTCGTTATAGTGGGCTTAGCTATATATTTAGTAAAGCGTAGATCGAAGTAGTGAGGTCATGATCTGCAGACAGGCCTCCTCAGCCAGCTTTGCGAGCGTGAGCTCTGCAGGTGGTACATGGAGACAGATCTCTAGGGCCTGTCGTGACGTACATTTGAACGCGCCAGATATCTGGTGAAGAGCCTGATCCTGGATCGATCGGATGGCTTGCTCTGCAGCTCGCTGCGCACTGGTGAACCCTCTTCCACCTCATATATACCATGTAGAGCACACGTACATAATCTATAGTTGGAGGACAGCTATGTATATCTTCCTTAGATGAACCAGGGGCGTTCTCCATGTCGATCCTGCAATTGAGCTTAATCCCACCACTAGTTTTGCAGCCTTCTTTCTCATCTCCTGTATGTGCACTTCCCCAGTGAGATGGGTATCTAGATAAACCCCTAGATATTTGATCAAGTCTGTAGGCTTAATTTCTACTCCCTTGATTGTAAGAGGTACATCCAGCCTACCACTCAGCTTAGGCACCATTTAGTGCTTCCACTAAAAGTGGGTAAGTTGATATTTGGCAGGCGCAAACTTAGAGGCATGTGTCCTCTCCCAGCACTCTGCAACCTGGTGTACTTTAGTGAGTGTATAGTAGTTGGCTACAGTGGAGGCCCTATATATCATGATGAAGATGTCGTCAATATATCCAAGTACAATCACGTCTAGGTACTTAGCAAGTATCTGCTTAATAAGATCTGCATTAAAGAATAGGAAGAGGATTAGTGACAATAAGGAGCCCTGCAGAATACCTATATTGACTAGAAATTCCCCCATATTGCCCTCTAGGAGTGTGATTAATGTGCGGTGATTACTTAGAAAGCTCTCAATCTAGTCAATTAGGTCATCTGGCACCCAGCGCTTTCGTAGATCGTGTATTAGCCTTATATAATTGATGTTATCAAAAGCCCCTGCCACGTCAAGTGCAAGCCCTAAGGCTACTCATGAGCCCTCTCTCCACGCACTATGGGTCTCTTCTAGTAAGAGATGGATTGCTAATTCGCATGAATGGCCACAACGTCCTCCAACATGTTGCTTTGGTAAAAGATTATATTGCTCCACTAGATAGCTGAGATGTCTAGCTAACACTAATTCTAGTGCTTTGCCAATTGTGCTCAGTAACACTATTAGGCAGTACACCTTTAGATTAGAGTAATTAGGCTTTCCAGGCTTGCAAAGGATGACTATTATCGACTTTTAGAAATAGTCAGAGCAATATTATTAATGTAGGTATACATTAAAAAGATTAACAAGATAGGCCTCAATAGTAGGGAGCAGCCTTTGTAGAACCAGATTGGGGATCCTATCTAGCCCTAGTGCTTTGTTGGGCTTCACATTGGTTACTGCCATTCGGACTTCGTCTAACGTGATTGGTGACATCATATACAGTTTGGGATATCTATATTATAGTCCAATATCTGACAGATCTACCTCTGGGGGCTCTGGGTAGAGGACCTCTCGGAATAGAGCTGCTTTCTCCTTTGGGGCTGTATAACTCATGTTATTGTAGTGTAACATTGGAGTAAATGTGGTACGTGATTTGCCCCTATTGCGGACCTAATGGGCAATTCTCCAGAATCCATCTATTGACTCTGTTGCCTGCTCAATTCGTTAGCGATGTAGATCTCGTGCAAGCTCATTAGTGCGCCATTTCATCTCTTTCCTAGCCTCTGCGTAGTCCTTCCATGCCTAATCTATATTTATACAACGTGCGTGTCGTCTATACCTAGATACGTGGTGTTTAAGCTTTACCATCTCTAGGGTGTAGCCCGCTCGTGAGTAGATGCTGATCTATTTTGTAGATGTTATTTACTCAGCTGCCTAATTGATTACCTTAACTAGATAGCGGATTGCCTCATTGATTACCTCATTGTCATTAAGCTCCCTTGGGTGCTAATTATATATATCTATCAGTTTAAGGAAGAGGTCCTAATCTATTGCATTTCACTGCTTGCGAACCATTGGAGGAACATGTACAGCTGTAAGGTTAAACTGAGTAGAGATTAGGATATAATCTACTCTATACTACCACTCTGGCTTAGTGTCGCAGCTCACTACCCAGTTAGCTAGATTGTGTAATGCCTACACCAGATCAATTGTAGATTTAGCGTTAACTCTCTCATACATGATTATGCCTGGTGGTAGGAGCTGCTTAAGCCCATGCTCATCTATAAGATTAATTAATTTAGTGGCCTCCTTGTCAACGTGTCGGTACCGCGGGCCCGCCCACAGCGGGTGATGTTAGTTGAAGTCCCCCAATATAATATACTATACCCTAGGTGCCATGGCGGTTTGCAGAGCACTAATTACAGATTCCTTGTTGCTATTGACTCCTAGATTGTATATATTGTGAATATAGATAGTTCCATGGGCGGCTGTATGAAGTGTCAATGTGCTCAGATCTCTATTATAGTATTGGACCTCCCATGTGGCTGGATCTAGCCCTCTATTGACGTAGAAACAGACTCGTGGGCGTTTCTTGTATTCTTCCTTGGGTGTGGGCTGCAGTAGGATATGGAAGCTGCCCTTGAGCGCTAGTGAGTATGTTGTTAGTGGGTCAGTATGTTTGTTGATGTAGGTGGATAGCCAGGATATCATAATTTTGCACCTCGCTCTCACCAAAGAGATGCATCTGGACCTCGTCCCGCGATTTCCAGCAGTTAGCCTGCAGGATTTGTAGTCGATTGGTGTTACAATACATTACTGATTGTTAGCCCAGGTGCTGTCTTCAAGGTTCGTGGTCATTAGCGTATCAGCCTCCTGAGCTGGCTCAGTTGGCTCCTGAGGGGCTTCATGGATTGATGGCTGGGTAAGTTCATCCTCAGATGAGTCATCATCTAGGATTGTACGCACACTCTTACTTTGGTGGACAGTCCTAACAGCTTGCACATGTGAAATTTCCAGTGGAGTAATATCTGATTGCAGAACCAGGGTTCCTAGTAGAGGCTTCATATTCTGACGTGCACATGTATTATAGATATATTTGATCTGGGTCTTAGGTCCTGTCTTAGGTTCAGGATTAGGATCTATATCTATAACTAGATCTTTATCTCACTGCGCTCTCATAGGCTTTTTTCGAGGATCTATTGGTAGGATCACCTGATGTAGGGCTTATCGGCTTGAGCTCAGATTATTCTGCCACTCATTTTTGGACGGCTGCTGCACTCTTACTTCTTAAGTTGGCAGATCAACGTGTGGTAGCTGTACGAGCCAGTGCGCGAGGACTTTGCTCTGTATTGGCTGCTTCAGCTGGTGTAGGGTCATTTAGTGAGATGGCTTCGGGCTGAATATTGCCAGGTTGTATCACAGGAGTATGATATTGTGGGCCATATGTACGTTGTTGATGTGCCTCTACAAGGCATATAGCTCATATCAGGCACTCCCTCGCATACACAAAGTGTTTCGTATTGAGTCTCTTGGCGGGATCTTTGATATGGACATTTTCTGCAGTGCAATTAGCATATTTAGCGTATTCTTTCTCTTTCGGTGTAGAGCAATCCCCTGTATCATGAGATTCAGCACAGTACACGCAGCAGATCTAGCACTGACAGATGTTTATACATCTAACACTTGAAGCACTGCTGGAGATTGGCTGCTTTGTCATATATTGAGACATTGTGCTGTCTTTCCTTAATAATAAGGCTGTGTTAGATTGCAAAATTAGCAATTCTTTCATCATTGAATATAACTACAAGGTGGGCATTTGTGAGCTTCTATTCCTTGATCTTATACTCGCTTAGGAGCCAGCCCGTGTGTGTGACATTCATAGAGGCTGGAAGCTGCGCGAACACTGGGGCGTTCTCTGAGATAAGTCGAGAGCTCACGGGGCATGCCAATCTTCAGTGCTTCTTGGTGCTTCTTCAGTGCCTCGAGATCTTTGATGGCTGCAGCTACGTATGCGCGTATATCAGGGTCATCTGCAAACCATGGTTCTGGCCACGGAGTGCCCTTTTTACCTCTTTTCGGGCCCATGCTTCAACCACGTCGATTGAGCAGGCGAAAGTTGGTAAATAGACTGTCAAGGAGGTCTATTTTCACTGAGATTCTTTCTAGCAGTACTTTTTACCTGCGTGGGTGCGTTTTCATAGGTGCGCGAGGTGTCTCTCGACGTTAGTGATGAAATGATTATGGCATGGCGATCAAGCCTACTCATACGCGCACACATATAGAATTCATTTTCTTGTAACCAATAGAAATTGAGTTGTGGCATTAATTACAAATCCGTGGGAGAATGTATTTCAGGCGAATTACGAATTTTGTCTTTAAGGTCGATATAGGCACCGGTAAAAAGCTGGATGTGTGGTAATTATTGACCGACTTGAGCACGCCAGCCTGAGTAAATCAAATTGGCCTTTTTAATGTGTTCAAAATTAGGAGCAATCTGAGTGCTGGTGATTATTCCCGCGAACCTCTAGTTTATCCACTATATTTTGCTCAGGGGTTAACAAACATATATAGGATGCTGTTAGCCGACTTCCATAAACGGTTTCCGAATCCTACTACGATTCTTCTTGTGTTTTCGCTACTTTGCTATTGTTTTTCTTTGTTTAGTCGTTTCTAGTAGGTCTCTGTTGTCCAAAGCAACCAAAATCCAGATGCGGATTGGTTTCAGTAGAGCTGGTAGTAGCACCAGTTTGGCATGAGTTGATGCTAGTACGAATTGGATGCGATGCAGCCCGATTGATGCGCTTTCCCTCTTGGTTTTGCTTTTACAATAGTAAAAATGAAAAAGAAAAAAAGAGATAGAAGTCAGTTGACCAAATTACAAACGAGATCACTAGAGAACGACTGAACATTAAAGCCGCGGAGCCTAAACGTTGCGCAAGCTGTCGTTCGGCAAGATTATTCCAGACTCGTCTTGTCGCCTAATACTCGAAATGGAAACGCTCCCGAGTTCCATCTTATCAGTCGATTAATATATCAGTTAAAGAATAGGCAATGCACGAACAGTGTTATTCCAGGATTTTTCCTAAAGTTTTCCTAAGATCCGGCGATCTAATTGTAGTGACAGCTTCAGATGAATATCGATATACGTTTTGCTCCATGCCCGGAACGGTGACCTGGTCACTTCGAATCTGACGTTTCGATCTAGAAATTGAGATCTGGAAAATTGAATCCAGGTTCTGATTTCAAAAATATGAAGAGCATGATCGCCTACAGGAATGAAGTCAATTCCGGATTCATGGTGGGCGGATAGGTATATATTAATGTCATTCTCCATACAAGCTCTCAGCTTTGAGAGTCTTTCGCTTGTTCATGATTTATTCTACATACTACAAACCTGGGATTCATGATGCTTGGGAACATTCCTCGAGAAGTCTGGGACAATATCTTCGCTTTTCGACAACCACTACCATCTCTTGCTTCGTCGGAACATAGCAAACACGGCAAATTGTGGAATTCGATCTTCAAGAGCGATGTATGGATCCAGGAAATAACGCGGCTTCAGGGCAACCCTTTGCTTTTCGGTCCGATGCTCGACAAAGTCGGGAAGAAAGACATCTATGTGACGATTCACTGTGGTGATAGGATTGCGGACCCTAACTATCGCTGGAAATTGTTCTTAGAGTGCCTACACCGTCCATATAAATATAATCCACGCACGAGAGAGATCAAATTTCGTTGGGGTATTACACTTAATGTTTCGGAAATCGAAAGCCCAGAGGATCCGTTTCTGCTAAACGACAGAAAATTACTTCGATTGCTTTCCTTCAAGGATACCGCTCAGCCTACCTCACAGTTTTCATTCTATGGCACTAAGCAGATCCTCAATCTCCAACCTTGTCATATAATCGGTATAGGAGAGCCTCCATACTACTCAAAAGCCCTCAAGTAACGGCTATGCTGTCAATTTTCAAGATGGAAACAAAACGACCCAAGTCTATTTTGAAAATAGGCAGAAGAGGTTCTTACTGGATTTCGATTGTGAACCATCTAGCCAAATCATTAGAATGACGCTTAGAAGGTAGACTCTAGTTCCTCGACAAAGTTTTTTAATTTTTAAAGGAAAAACAACGCAGTGGTTTTGCTGCTCAGCCGTTTTTGATATGCAAATGACTCCACTGTGATTGACTTTATTCTGTAGCTTTTCATGGCGCTCTGTTCCGTCTTAGGGGTTATTCTTGCTGGAATTTCCCAAATTTATATACGAGGTGATCATGAGTTGCTTAAGAATTTTAATGACACTCGAACGTATGATGCACCAAACGGGATTTCTTACAAAAGTATCGTTACCAAAATCAGATGTGAATATCCTTATAAATATAGAATAGTGTAGGAATAATGTTAATGCGGAAATAAATCTGTACCTCTCGATACCGATTTTTATTTACAATACATGTATGGTGATAAAATACAGTTCTGGAATATTCGACTCTGTCTGGACCCGTGTCTGGTTACTGTAACCTGGCAATCTGTTGTTGGGAATTATCTCGTATTCTGTTGCCATCACAAGATACAGAACCGTTGGCCTTTTGAACAGGGTTTTTATCTACGCAGAACACTGGTTGTGGCGGAACAGACTATTCATGCAGCTGCTAGTCATTCTTTTCAGGCGGCCCCATGCACTGATGTGGCTCGGAAACTAACGCATCACTAATTTTAGGTTTGCTAGCACCACGTATCACTCTGTGGCTATGAGTTACAGGTCCCATCAAGACGATAATATATCGCCTCAGCCTTACGATTCATGGGATAACGATCTTCTATATGCCCCCACCCCCGGTAATTTCAGCGTAGCTTCCTCGCCACATATACATAGTCCCCAATCCAGCACATTCCTGGAGTATCCTTCCCAGCGAGAACCACAATCTGATCAATTATGTTTCATCCCTCCAACGTTATGGGACAAGGATAAAACTTACGATGAGCATCCGCCAATCTATCTCCATTATCTCATTGACTGGAAGGTTAAACTGAACAACCGAACAGTTACAAAAGTCACAGAACCAGATGTGGTCCTTGCACCTGGTACATACTGGCAAAAAGTTTTGAGAGAGAAGGTTGAATGTGTGAAAAGCCGAAAATTATTTAGCGACCGACGCGCTCGGTTGGAGGATACTACGGTTATGGCTTCCGTGTTGAACGATCGTTCACAGAAACTTCACCAACAAGCTGAGGGAATCGATATCGATTGGGAAATGACGGAAAAGCAACTCCTTAAGTGGAAAGAGCTATTTCGCAGGGGCAAGAAGCTAAAACTAGATGTTTGCGTTAATTACGTAGCAGATGACAACGACCAGTCTTTAACAAGGAATGGCGAGAAAAGGAACACACGATCGGTGACAAATGCTATGCTGGCAGAACGCGAAGCCCGGATTGATGCTGAACGGGGTTCTGGTCAGTATTCACCTTGGCGGGATGTTTATGATAAGATGAAATGCCCTGGACCACCATGCAAAAATTCAGAGGGATACTGCTGGCAGGATCCCGTTGGTAAAAAACATTACAGACTCAATACGCATCATTTGACACATCTTGTGGATATGGTAAAGAAAAACCGCCTTTTCCTCGAAACCCATGATGACGTTCCAGATATGATCCGGGAACAGAGGGCCAAGGGAAACTCATCGATTGAATCTCCATACTTGCCGATCAACATCAATGTTCTTCCAACACCATCTCCTCAACCGGCTATCGTGGCTACTCCAGCTGGTTCTCCGCCTTCGGCATCACATTCAAACTCCAGCATCATTGACCCTATTGTGATTCCGGACCTTCCGCTCGACGAGGCAGTGAAGATGTATGCTAATTGGCATAAATCACGAGTGGCTTCCCAACAGATGAAAGACAACGTCGATCTTGCTTGCCAGATAGCATTATCCAATGGCTACGATCTTAGCCAGATAGACAAAGATCGAAATTGTAATGAGTACACTGATGAAGGTGTAATGAAAGGAGTGGCAAACCGATGGACTGGGGAGGTTCGCGAGTGGTTGAACCACTATGAGCCTCTTTCTTGATTTTAATTGATACAGCACGCCGCATTTATAGTGTTTTACCTTTCTCTTACAGTAGTTTGCAGGTTCAGTGTAATAATTCAGCTCTCTTTACTTTCCTCTGAAACAGTCCCAAGACATCTGTAACAACGTTACAAGGGATACGTATAGGGATTCAAGAGGGATCACAAGAATTGAGTATACAAGGTAGGGTATGGAATGTCAATGTACTGAAACCTATCTTCTGCTATCCTGGAGCGTCTGCTATCTTTATAGACATATAAGTTATACCAGATCTCCCTATTCCGAATAGCTCCAACAGTCGAGGTGGAGCTGAAACCATCCTCGAACATATAAACCTTCTCCTGCTGTAGTTGAAACCCAACTTGAGACGTCATGGGTGCATTTCTTAGAATAGTGAGACCCCCAAGCCTGCTGGTTGTTACAACATCACTGGTATACATATAGCTAGATCCGAAATAACTTTAGCTCGTGTACTTTTCTCCCGTAGGTATTGTGCATTCACAAATTAAGACGCCTGTAAACTATTACATGCACCACTGTTTTCGCTTACCCGTTTCTGTCGCGTCCTGTCAAATGCCTTGCGTAGTGTACAGTCATTCTCGAAATCGGCTTGACCGATTCACACTCGCTCTTTTCAGGCCCCACCGCCAAGACCTTAGCGCAGATCGTTTATTGAACTAGCCAAAATTAGTTGAGGAGCCTCGTAAAATGCATCTGGTATGATACGGTATCTAGCGAAGTAATGATACTCCTATCTCGTGAGAATCCCGTCGAATCCCATAGAACCCCCTTAGTGGATCTTTGACAGTCAAAGATAGCTGGCTAGGCTTGGTGGTTCTTTGATGATCTGCCGCCGCCGCCCGCCCCACAACCACCAGCTGTCAGATAACCGGGATATCCGGCGATGTAGAAGAGAGGTTATTTGATCAGGTCATCCAGTCACCTCAAGCTGTCTACACTTCAGCAAATAGGGAGTCATCTTCTTATCGATACAGCCCTCAAAGTTTACTCCTCATGATAGCTCACAAATGACCCCGCCAAAGGTGTCTATAAAGGACCCGGCTTTGAAACCTGATGGATAGACAGACACAGAACGGAATACATACAATCTTGCTAGTCATTTCTTTTCTTTGACCCTAGTAAAACATTTTTCAGGATTGGCCTGGAATAAACTGACTAATCCGACACCAGCACCCCGGCCCCACCCCAGGGTCCCACGAAGGCGGTAGAAGCTCCCGTCACGGTCCAGCAATTTCAAGGAAATTTATGGTAACTTAAGAGTTCGAATTGAGAAAAGGGTTATGTAGCCTGAAGTGGAGTCTCCATGTTCTTCACGGTCGTCTCCCAGAGGTGGCCTCAGGATTACAATATGGGTGGATAGAAGGACTCCGAGGTTTGGCTTACCAATTGCATTTTGACGTTGAACGCGATCTGTGCGCCCCATCAATGCACTAGCTAATCAAGGCACCTAGCGATGCCTTTTCGAATGTGAAGCTATAGATAGTTGCTCGTTTTCTCGTCATTAGCCTGATGGCGCCGTGATTCAGGAAGACCCAGACAAGACAGCGTCCCCTCCTTGGACGCACTTGCCGTGGCAACTTATCGGCGAAGGGAGGTGGGGTGCTGTAACTATCGCATGACATGCAAGCCAAGCTCTTTTCGTGACGGCGCGGGCGATGCCCAACCAGGGTTGACAGCCTCCTGACGTGGCTCCATCAGCTTGAAGACACAATTATTCACCGGCCCGCATGGCTCGTGCGCGGACTGGCTGCTTAACACGTGGAACTTAAGCAGCGGGGAGGGGATGGGGATCCAACAATCCCCCGTCTGATCCATCGTACACGATAGCCCAACTACCACCCCACAACACCCAACCCCCATTTATTCGAGAATGGCTCCGGACAACACTATAACCTTTGCGGGGAACAATAATCAGGGTTTCCAACTAGGAGTTAACCAAGGAACGATTGGGGACATCGTCTACAACTTCAAGGAGGCAAATGACAAATGCTTAAACGACCTGCGCCTGACCGACCCCCGCGACGATAAGGAGCGGATTAAGCGCACCAAAGGCGGTCTATTAGAGGGCTCGTACAAATGGATCCTCGACCACTCTGACTTCCAAAAATGGCGCAATGACGACCAGAGCCGGCTGCTCTGGATCAAAGGCGATCCAGGCAAGGGAAAGTCGATGCTACTGATCGGCATTGTCGACGAACTAGAGCGGCAGCTTGCTCAGCTTAAGCAGACAGAACAGTCGACTTCTCCTCCAACCGCCCTCTCTTACTTCTTCTGCCAGGGCACCGACGCGAATCTCAACAACGTCACGGCAGTACTAAGAGGCCTAATCTACCTCCTCGCCGTCCAACAGCCGTCGTTGGCCTCGAATCTTCGCAAGGAGTATGAACAGTCTGGCAGCAAGCTCTTCGAGGATACCAACGCGTTCGTCGCCCTATCCAAGATTCTCATGGGTATGCTGCGAGATCCTAGCTTGGCAAAAACGTATATCATAATCGACGCACTGGATGAGTGCGAGACTGGCCTGCAGAAGCTTTTGAAGCTCATCGTTGAGAATACGTCTGCATCCCGCGTTAAGTGGATTGTCTCCAGCCGCAACAAGCACGACATTGAGCAGCAGCTAAATCTTGCCGACTATAAAGTAAAGCTCAGTCTCGAGCTGAACCCCGAGTCCATCGCTGCTGCTGTTAGTGTTTACATCTGCTACAAGGTGTCTCAATTGGCACTGCTGAAGGGGTACGACTCTAGAACGGAAGACACAGTCAAGAAATACTTACGCGCGAAAGCAGACAACACATTCCTTTGGGTGGCCTTGGTCTGTGAGAATCTCGAGAAAATCAGACCCAAGAAGACACGATCGGCTCTAAAAGCGTTTCCTCCTGGTCTAGATCCTCTATACGGTCGCATGATGCAGCAGATACTTAATCTGGCGGATACGGATGATGTTTATCTTTGTAAACGGATTCTCGCTGTTATAACACTTGTGTATCGGCCCGTCACCCTGGCTGAGCTTGCCTCCCTCGTCAAACGTACAAAGGATACTTCTGACGGTGTCGAGTCTTCTGACGGTGCCGAGTCTTCTGACGGTGCCGAGTCTTCTGACGGTGCCGAGTCTTCTGACGGTGCCGAGTCTTCTGACGGTGCCGAGTCGCTTGAGGAGGTCATAGGGCTTTGCGGCTCATTCCTCACTGTGCGAGATGGCCGAGTCTACATTATTCACCAGTCGGCCAACGACTACTTGAGGGGCAAGGGAGCCTTAATCTCGCCCTCTGATGATGCAGAGGCCGGTAACAGAAAGTTCATGACGTCGCTGGAGGCAAAGAAGAAAATCTTCCCCTCTGGTCGCGCCAAGGCCCACCACGATATATCCCTACGATCGCTGCAGGCAATGATAAAGACGCTGCAGCGGGACATCTACAGCTTGCGCCATCCTGGATCCTCCATCGACGATCTCAACATGCCAGTTCCAGATCCGCTGGCATCCGTACGGTACTCCTGCGTCCACTGGGTTGACCACCTTTGCGAGGGACCGCAACGAAATGACCTAGGTGATGGCGGCCTAGTCCAAAAATTTCTTGAAGGTTACTTCCTTTACTGGGCCGAGGCTTCAAGTCTGTTAGGGGCGCTATCCGATACAATACTCGCCATGGGAAACCTGGAAAGGCTCCTGAAGGTAAACCTCTTACCTCAAAAAATAGTAAAAAAAATTCCTAACGTACTACAGACTATGTCCAGCGAGTCTAGCCTACTCTCCCTGATAGTAGATGCGCATCGGTTTCTTCTCCACAACGGATTAGTAATCAAGAACGCTCCGCTTCAAACGTACGTGTCGGCGCTTCTCTTCAGCCCGACTCGCAGTTTAACGCGTGAACTCTTTAAAAAAGAGGAGCCACAATGGGTTTTAGAGGGACCTGCCGTAGGTAAGCACTGGGGTCCATTGGTTCGAACGCTCGTAGACCATCACGATAGTGTTCACTCGGTCGCATTCTCGCGTGATGGGAAGCTTATAGCGTCAGGATCGCGCGACAAGACCATTAAGCTCTGGGATGCGACGACTGGCGAGGTCAAACAGACGCTCAAGGGCCATGACTATGTTTTGTCAGCCGCATTCTCACCTGATGGGAAGCTCATAGCGTCAGGATCGGAGGACGAGACCATCAAGCTCTGGGACGCGGCAACGGGCGAAGTCAATCACACGCTCGAGGGCCATAGCGATATAATATCGTCAGTCGCATTCTCGCCTGATAGGAAGTTCATAGCGTCAGGATCACGCGACAAGACCATTAAGCTCAGGGATGCGGCGACAGGCGAGGTCAAACAGACGCTCGAGGGCCATGACGATACAGTTTGGTCGATCGCATTCTCACCTGATGGGAAGCTCATAGCGTCAGGATCGCGCGACAAGACTATTAAGCTCTGGGATGCGGCTACGGGCGAGGTCAAACACACGCTCAAGGGCCATGATGATACAGTTTGGTCGATCGCATTCTCGCCTGATGGGAAGCTTATAGCGTCAGGATCGCGCGACAAGACCATTAAGCTCTGGGATGTGGCGACAGGCGAGGTCAAACAGACGCTCGAGGGCCATGACGATACAGTTCGGTCGATCGCATTCTCGCCTGATGGGAAGCTCATAGCGTCAGGATCGCACGACAAGACCATTAAGCTCTGGGATGCGGCTACGGGCGAGGTCAAACACACGCTCAAGGGCCATGATGATATGATATTGTCAGTCACATTCTCGCCTGATGGGAACTTCATAGCGTCGGGATCGGAGGACAGGTCCATCAAGCTCTGGGACGTGGCAACGGGCGTGGACAAACACACGCTCGAGGGCCATGACGATACAGTTTGGTCGATCGCATTCTCGCCTGATGGGAAGCTCATAGCGTCGGGACCGGGCGGAAAGACCATTAAGCTCTGGGATGCGGCTACAGGCGAGGTCAAACACACGCTCAAGGGCCATGATGATATGATATTGTCAGTCACATTCTCGCCTGATGGGAAGCTCATAGCGTCGGGATCGGAGGACAGGTCCATCAAGCTCTGGGACGCTGCAAAGGGCGAGGTCAAACACACGCTCGAGGGCCATAGCGATATGATATTGTCAGTCGCATTCTCGCCTGATGGGAAGCTCATAGCGTCGGGATCGGAGGACGAGACCATCAAGCTCTGGGACGCGGCAACGGGAGAAGTCAATCACACGCTCGAGGGCCATAGCGATATGATATCGTTAGTCGCATTCTCGCCTGATGGGAAGTTCATAGCGTCAGGATCGCGCGATAAGACTATTAAGCTCTGGGATGTAGCGACGGGCGAGGTCAAACAGACGCTCGAGAGCTATAACTATACAGTTTTGTCAGTCACATTCTCACCTGATGGGAAGCTCATAGCGTCAGGATCGGAGGACGAGACCATCAAGCTCTGGGATGTGGCAACGGGCGTGGACAAACACACGCTCGAGGGCCATGACGATACAGTTTGGTCGATCGCATTCTCGCCTGATGGGAAGCTTATAGCGTCAGGATCGCGCGACAAGACCATTAAGCTCTGGGATGCGGCGACAGGCGAGGTCAAACACACACTCAAGGGTAGCAGGGTCTCTTCCGTCTCCTTCGACACTAACGGACTATACCTGTTCACCAACTTCGGCTGTATAAAAGTAGATGCTTGCCTCCATGTCGACGCTAAAGGTCCAATCCAGTCTCAGCCTCAAGAAGCTCGACAATGTGGGTACGGCCTGCATCCCGACAGATCCTGGATTACATGGAATGGACACAAGGTGTTATGGCTACCGATGGAATATCGACCTTCAGAATATGAAAGTCCAGCCATCTACCAGTCCGTACTCATGCCGACCGTGGCGAGAATTGCCATCAGCAGCATCTACTCGGGAAGATTTATTGTCATTAGCTTCTCGAAACCGCCACCTGGCCTTCCCTCATCCTAGTACTAATAAATGCCAAGCTTACCTTCGCAAGGTTGTGTTGCTTCATTGCTCTTTTTCCTTGTCTGCTTTAGGCTGTAGGAGCGTAAGAATCCGCGATAATTTATGGGCTTTGTCGCTACTGTACGTGCAGGTTGGGATTCTCTCATTATGATACAACCGATCCATCTTAGTGAGATTTTAACTTGTGCGTGCACAATAGGGTTGCTCAATTCTGGTTGTTACTCAATGCACAGACGTACTCTTAACTTCCAAGAATACTCAATCTGGAGAACAATGGTTTAAACTGCTCCAAATCATAGCTCAATCACCGATCGGACCCAGTAGAGCGTAAGCAGCCTGTTCGGCTGAAGTCAATCCGTTTGTCGAACCCAGTCTCGTCGATGTACATCAGATGGTACGACCGGTACTTGGACTGATTGTGTAAGTAATAGCTCGTACTGTATTCAGATCATCAAGTTACTTGCGCAAGGTGGCCTCAGGTGGCCTTCCCGACATGATTTGCAGAGATCCACCATAGAATTCCATGGATTTCCATGAGCTGTAATTTAATACGCGTAATATATATTAACGGAGATTTTACTGTAACGTACATGAGCGCATTTTACCGAGCCCCTCAGTTTGATGCGGCCCGCTCGATAGATGATCTGCGCTAAGGCCTTGGCGGTGGGGCCAGAAGAGAGATGTGTGTACCCAGTCCGAATAGGGTGGGGGGAGGTGAAGCGACGGGTACTGTAGGCTTCGGACAAAAGTCTGTCGAATTTTCCTGTACTGAGTCTATCTACCAGGATCGCAAATTTTGTCCAACTACTGCGAATAAGTTCCTTTCCCGTTAGCAATCGATCTGTCCCTATGGCTTACGTTGCAAGTCTCGATGCCATTGAATTTTTCCGTGATGGCAAGAGACATATACGAGTCTACTACCAATTTAGTGGTGTGGACAAAGTTATCCGGGAATCCTGCTATCATCAAGAACATGGCTGGTTCGTCAAAGGCGACGGTGTGGTCACCGACCTTGCGAAGAACAATACGCCCATTACAGCTACGCGCTGGACTGAGGATGGAGGATCAACGCAGGTAGGTTCTTATCTAAGCGCTTCTGTACCTGGTTTTTGGGAATATGCCATCATTGACCTTGCTTTACAGATCCGAGTGTTCTTTTTGGATGAGCAGAATAACATTCGGCAGGTATAGTGGACTTTCCTCGTCCTCCGACTTTTGAAAGTGTCGCGTCTACAGAATCTCACTGGTAGTGCATACATAGTCCTTGGGAAATCACGAAACAATGTCACAGTGGACTTCTATCACCATCGGGCCTGCGACAGAAACAGAGATTGCTCCTTGCTCCCAACTTGCAATAGCACGCCCCGACAAGGATGACCAGTTGCTCCGACTATTCTATCAGCAGAAGTGTGATGCTGGCAGCAAGGATGGGGGTCCGCTACGTGAGATCAGGTATGACGCAAATGATCAGGTGTGGACAATTCAAGATAATGCAATTATCGATGATGCCATAGAGGACACTCGCCTTTCTGCCGTGTCCGATAAGCTCAAGCAAGATGTGCGACTCTATTATCAAGGCACTGATATGCAGCTCCGTGAGATGTATTGTGACGGAGATTACAGGTGGAGCTATCGCTGTGAGTTTCTGAACTTCTCCTAAAAGTGCAATCAAGTCGTTCGTACCGGTGACTGACAGATGTCCAAACTGTGCCAACTGGACTGGTCATAAGCTCTTATCATCAAGAAGCAACAAAAACTTGGCTACAGAGCGCCCATCTCTGCAGTCTGCTGGCGATCCGGTCAATCTAAACTCCAGATCCGTGTTTTTACAGTTCTTGCTACGAAAGAGAAGACGATATCGCAAATGTCCTACAATCACCCGGACTGGAAGACGCTCTCTAGTCCTGCTGTGAGGTTTCAAGAAGGCTCAGGGGTGGGGTCATGCCGCGATACAGCGAATAGTAACGCTGACAACGCTCCAATCTGCGTCTTCTATCAGCCTGGCTCACGGGTCATCGAGCTGACGGCTGTGTCAGCTGATGATTCTACTACCAGTAAACAATTGGCAAGTGACATCCCACATCCAGTTGGAATCCCAACTTCGCTCAGTGGACCGTATACATCGTCAGAGGAATCTCGAGAGCACAGCATTGATAAGTCAGCCGAGACTTCTGGGCCATCATCCACCGGCGATCCTGCTATGGCTGCGAAAATTGAGCGGCTTGAGCAGGAAGTCCAGAAGCTCTATGTGAGTTTAGCAACGGCTGAGTCAGACGTCGACCACTTGCAAGCTCGGATCAATAATATAGAGAAGGAAAAGTCTGCTGTGAATGATGAAAATCTTTCGCTTCACAAGGAGACAGAACTTTTACGGTCCGAAATCCAAACATTGAAGGAGCAAAATACTGTAGGTTTGATAAGAGCGGTGATATAATACCGTTCTCCCTTTTCAATTCCAGCTTTGAGTCGGGACATTTGAGTAACTCTATACAGGACGGGGCGCATTGGAAGAGCATGTATGAGTCTCTGCGCAGTTCGTCCCGGGAAGAACTGGGCAAGCTAGCTTCGCTTACTCCGTTACACTCTACCGACATATCGAAAATATATGAAACGATGAAAACTTATCGTACTTTGGCTATGGACGGCTGGGCACTTAAGGCCTACACGTATAGAAGAGGCCGGGGTAGTGAGACCTACCATTATTTCCTGCGGAATGAAAGCGACTGGCCAGAGATCAAGAATCAATATATTGCCTTGTTTGGTGATGACCAAACCGATTGGCCGCAATGGTTTCGGGGGTAGTCTACGGGCCCATATCTGGACTGTTCTCACACGGACTGTGAAAGCAATCTAGGGCCATTGCGATTTGAAGAGGCCACTGCTGCCAAGAGTAATCTTGAAGGCAATTCCTGTCAAATACTTGCTGTAGTGAGCCACCGCTCTAAAGCTCTAGCAAAATCCCAATGACGACCTGTTGAGCGTCTAATGTTGTCGACGTAGAGTACGGGTTAGTGTCTATCGTAATACCGACTGCCTAGGCGATATTAGGGACTCCTTGGAATTGCTTGAGGTTTTCCAGCTCTTGCCGTAGAACCTCCGTATCACGAGGCTGGTAGAAAGGACGGTCCACCACCTTTAGTATCAATGGTGTCCTATCGTGAATAACTCGAAAAACCCCATCAACTATTTCCTCTCTATCTGATAACTCTGCGGCGTTGATTCTGCGGAATGACGGGAAGTCCTGGCAAGGAGGATAGTTGACTCTTAAAGGATCTTCACGAATCTGGCATTTTAGGTTTAGTAGTAGTAGTAGTAGTAGTATTGATATAACGTAATTCACCACCGAAGCGGCACCACTACCGAGCCGGCATTTTTTCCCGAGCGCGTACGCGATATTGATTTCAAATCCCAATTTTCAAAGCCACATACAAATTATATACAAAAATCTAACTACTAATACGACTAGGGCATTGGTTAATTCTATGCCCCATAACGTTACAACCACTGCAGCGATATTGGCGGCGTACGACTGCTTGAGAAGCTGGGAGCTCCGGCTCAGCCGGAGTAGTAGTAACAGCATGGGATGCCTCAACCTGACCTTGTACGAGCGCTTGCACTTCTTCTTTAGTAACCCCTTGCTCAATAGATATTTGCTTTTTAGATTTTTGGCGCTTTTGCTTCTCTTTCTCATGTGCAGCTCGTAAATCGTAGTTCTCTTTCCGTACGAGTAAAACATCATTCGCTATCATTTTGTAGGCTTTTGACAACCGTACAACTGCCTGATTGATTTCTTGATTTTGGTTGCTTTCTGTACGCTCATTTATACGTTTATTGATTGTAGTCGACTGGCGTATAAATTGGCGTATATTTTGAGGTGTTTGTAAGCAGGATGATGCCGTATTGCTTGATCGACTTGGAGGGGGGGTTGGTGTCTTCAATCGAATATTAAGCTGTTGTATAACTCGATCTGGATTGAAAGGCACTAATCCAGTGGCTGCGAAGCTATTCCGAATAGTTTGAGCTTTATATGCCACTGTACGAGCCTGTGGAAATGCTGTTAAGAAGTCCATTTTATCAATATGATTGAAACCAAGCCTCATTCGTTGCTCAACAAGCTGCCCATAATGTCGCTTTAAAACAGCAAAACAGCCAACATCAAGAGGCTGTAAGAGATGCGAAGAATGAGGTGGCATACAGACTGGAATAATATTATTCTCAGTACATATATGGTCAAATTCTGGAGTCAAATGGCTTCCATGGCCATCAAGAATCAACATTCGATATTTTCCAACCGTACGACCATTAATATAGGGAATAAAATGGGTTTTAAGCCATTCTAATCCTATCTGATCTGTAGTCCAGCCATTATCGCTAATATTGATTCGCCAATCATCTGGAAGATCATCAAACCAGCCTTCTCGTACGTTTTTCTTTGCTTTGAAAATCACGTACGAAGGCACAGCCCATCCAGTTGAATTTGTTGCCTCAATTGCAGTCACCCATTCTCGATTTCCAGGCTGTAAAAGCTTCGGCTGAGCATATCGATCGCTTCCAGTAATAACCTTTGCAGTTGCACAGAGTCCCATAGCAAAGCCAGTCTCATCAAAGTTGAATATATCTTCCGGTAAGATGCCGTACTCAGATATAGCAGCTTGTACGCGATCAAAATGTTCTTGTATTATCTTTGGATCTTCGCATTTAGCACGTTCGTAGTTGTATTTCCTTGCGAATTTGGAATCGATCTCTGGACGGCGTTTAATCAGTTTAGTTATCCAATTTTTTCCAACTTGTGGTTTGCCATGTTGTGAAAGTATATAATTAGCCATTTCTCGTACAAGAGAATGCCGGGGGGGTAATCCACGTCGATCTAAATCAAGCACCCATTTGACAAGCGATTCCTCTTCATATTGAGTCAATTTATGGCTGTTGGCGCGTACGAGAGATCTTTGTTGAATACCATTGAGTCTATCTTGTAAAGTTGTCCGGGGGATCTCGTAAATCCTTGCAGCTTGAGCTACACGTTGAATTCGGCCATTCTGTAAATCGGAAATTGCTAATAAGATTTGTCCCTCTTGCTCATCTAAATTTTTCCGGTTTTTATTGCGAATTGGTGGCATATTGACGTGTTGAATAATATAAAATCAATATCGTGTACGCGCTCGGGAAAAAATGCCGGCTCGGTAGTGGTGCCGCTTCGGTGGTGAATTACGTTACCCGTTGTAGCTGGCCGCTGACTAAGAGCCGCTATCCAGGTGTGTGCCTAAGCCTGCAGGCACCAAGAGATCCGCGGCCCAGCCACGGGTGGTGCGCCATAGAGGCGCGCCACAGAGAACGGAAGCTAAGGAAACAAGAATAACAAATGCAAACATGTCAAACAAACAAATAAATCAAACATCTTGGTCGGCTAGTGCGCGTACGCCCCGCCTACAAGAATTCCCAAATTCTTTTCAAGTCCTCTGAACTGCACCAGTTCGCTCCATACCCACATATCCTGTATCCCTCATAAAAATCTGCGTATCTCACCCTTTGCAAATCCGAATTGTACGTCCTCTACATCGCATCCCATTGGCTAGCTCTGAATCACTTGATCCAAGGCTCGTATTCGTGTCAATCCTGGTCCTTACTGATAACGACGTCGAACTAGAATGCACATCATCTACGTGCGTATTCATACATGTTCCTACGTCAGTGTCCTTGTCATTTGCAGGCTCCAATTGAGCCGCTATTTCTGCGCTTTCATAGGTGCCAACTGCTTCCGGATCTACCTCACGGAATTGATTAAGCACTCGCGTGTCAATGATGAACTGCGCGATTGCAATTGCGGCCTTTTTTTCCTTGAGTAATGCTTGCAGATCTGTTGTGCGTCGGAATCCCTTGATTCGTGACTATATGAGACCACGTTTATTCTTATATAGTGGGTATTCTATAAGAATATGTTGTACTGATTGACCAGATAGGCCGCAGGCACAGTATGGTTGTTCTCGCCTATTAATTTGCCACAGATAGTACGCCAGCCTAATTTATTTGGTACGTAGCTGTATCAGTATTGACGATGTTGCTTTACAGAGAAAGGTCCAATATTGAAGTGTGCACTTAGAAGGCTAAGTGACAAGTTTTTTAGTAGATTTCCCTATCTTTTGCTTGTCCCACTGTCTCTCCCAGGTATCCTTAATTAATTAATGTATTCTATGTTTTACAGCTGCTGTAAGTATAGTCTATCCTTTACTTAATAGATCTCCAGGTACGATTTACCTTCATGCACCTATTAGAGCTACATATTTTGCAGCCCTGTCTGCAGCTTCATTTCTAGGAACACCCTCATAGCCTAGAATTCACCTCAGTATTACATTGATGTTCTCATCCATACACTTCCTCAGTGAATCAATACAACCCTGAATGTACATTTGACCAGAGACCATACACAGGTTCATGAGAGTTTTAAGCGCGGCTTAGCTATCTAAGAAAATAACTAGTTTCTTGGTTCGTATGTCCTGATCTGCAATTTGAAGCGCAGTTTCAAGCGCAAATTTGATCCCACAGACCTCAGCTGCGTATACTGTTGAGGTGCCTTCCATACTAATACACTCCATTCGTTATTTTCTGAATGTTAGAATGACCATGGACGCGCTAATATAGCCTTGATATCTACTGCCATCCATGTATATTGCGATATGCTCATTCTTGCATGTGATGTCGTTATATACTGATACTGCCTTCTCTTGCTCATCAATTACAACCTTTGAAAGCTCATACCATAGTATCTAAATATATGCAGATTGGCTCTCCCATTTCTCTGCTAAGGTTCTGGGGGGAATCAATAAGCATCCGCCCTTCTTCTAGGCATGAGCTTCTATGGGAGTGTATCCGTCAAGCTTAAGTTTGTCGCTGGTGCGTTAATTAACTAGGCCATCAGGAATTGCAAAGGTAGGACCTGTGCGGATCTAGATGGCTACAGCCTTTATGAGTTAATCCAGTTGCAACCGGATTAGCATTAGATGAAGCTCTATATTGAGGGCCTCCACAGCCATTGTATGAAAAGCACCGCTGATCAGGCACACTGCGCGCTTTTGGATAGTTGTAAATTTATGTATAGTTTGTGTAATTTGCCTCTGGCTCATGAGATCTGGTTGGAACCAGGCTGCAGCGCTATACAGCATCTGTGGGATAACAATTGCTTAATAGATCCTTCTCATGGAGCCTAGTGCAACCCCCCATGTAGATCCTGATAGGCCATGTAGAGCTTCTAGGCTGGTGCCTGCTTTTACAATAGCTTCATCACGATGTGTGTCAAAGCTTAGCTTTGTATTAAGCTGGATGTTAAGATATTTAATAGCTTCTTTGGGCTTTATTTTAACTTTATCGCGCAGCTAGATTGGCTGCGATTTAGGATTAATCGTACTTCGTGGATTCATAAAGTGAATTAGTTGATACTTCTTTGTGTCAAATACTGAAGTGTGTTATACTGCCTATTGATCTGCGATCTTGCTAGCTTTTTGAAGCTTTCTTATTGTTTCTGTCTCTATATTATCTATGGTTATCAAGGCTACGTCGTCCATCCATCCACTTATTGTTGTGTGATTAACTATATCTGCACAATCCTCAATCAGATCCGCGTTGTAAATCAGATATAAGATAGGTGAGATTGGTGATCCTTGTAGGATGCCTGTTGGTATAGGAATTTGGCTAGATATCTCCTCAGGGATCCGTATCTTGGTACTTTGATTTGTGAGAAAGGCAGTCACTCACGGCACAAAGTGCCCTAGACATCGTTTCTTCATATTGTGTAGTAGTTGTAGGTGGTGGGCATTGTTGTAAGTACCGCTGATATCTAATAGGAGCATAAATATAACAGCATGGCCACGTCCCCAGGCTCCACAGATTTGATTAAGGATGATCTGTATGGCATGATCCGTGGATATTCCTTTATAGCCACCTAGGTGGCTTGAAGGAAGTAATCCTTTACTTTCCATAGCATAGCTGATGCGGCATATAATAATTGCTTTGAGAAACTTGCTAAGCGTGTTGAGCAAGGCCACAGATCTATACATCTTGGGTATATAATAGTCCCTGTTGCCGCCTTTATGTAGTATAATAGTGATTAAGCGCTGGAAGTGAGTAGAATTGTAGCCAATTCTTATGCAGGTATTAAAGATCTCATATAGAGTGTTAATAATTACTAGAATGTTAATGATTTTATGCCAGAAGCTGTTTGGAATGCTATCCTCACCTGGCGCTTTATCTAGTGGCGTTGAATAAATAATATACTTAATCTTATGGTGTGGGATCTCTAGGAATTCAATTTATAATGGATATTAGCTATCTATGATGTCTAATAGATCTACATTTAGGATAGCTGGGAAGAATACTTCCCTAAGAAGCTGTATTTTTACTTCCACTGTTTCCGCTGTATGGCCATCCAAGTCTTGTAGAGTTGGGGTGATTCCTGATTTATATGTTCCATTACGCGAGCGTGCCCACTTTGCTAATTTCCAGAGGCCTAAGGGGCCTTACTCTATTGCCTACTGTACGCAACGTTAATAGCCTAGTCATAAGGATTTCTTGACTAGGCGTTTCTTCTTATTGCAGGCTTGTAGGTAAGCCCTCTAGATCCACGGATTGTGGGTGTTTGAGAATTGATGTCGTAGCTGGCGGCAGGTTCGTACAGCCTCTTTGCATTCAGGTGTAAAATCTGGATTGCTCCACGCACTTAGATAAGCCCATGGAACTGATTGATCAACCGCTTTGCGAATAGCCGCTGTAAAGGCCACTATTGCAAGTTTAATATAAGATTTTAATGCATTTATAAGCCTTAGTGCGATAAGTTGGCTAAGCAATTTCTATAGCACTTTAATATCTGTCGCTGCCCAGTTGCAGTGCTATAGTAGTTTGTGAGTTGGTATATTAATGTTGATCTACATCCTGATTGGCCAATGGTTAGAGTTATGTTAGATCTTATCTGCACGCTCATGTAATACAAGATGATAAAATAAGGTTATAGATAAGAATGTTAGATCGATTATCAATTATAATTAGCCACGTTCTTAGGTGACTAGTCCTTCTTTGGTAGCAAGCTTAATCTCATGGCAATCCATGATCTTAAGCAATTCTGTGGCTTGTTCGTTAATTTTGATGATAGGGCCACCCCAGGCTAGATGGTAGACGTTCATGTCCTCAAGAACTATATATACTATGGTTTATGAGCATCCTAGTCAGGTTAGTTCTCAATCTATGTGTGTAAAGGTTATCAAATATAGTTTATTATAGATATTATGGATATAGAGATTGTGTGGTTCGGAATTTGAATTCAAATGTAGGCAATGTTGATAGCAAATATGTAGAATTTAATAGTTAGGTGATATAACAGTGTAAGACCAGCTAGCTAGATTGATGCTTTTATTCCCTAAATGTCTGTTTTGGTGAAAGTGTGGCCCTTTTCGGCGTCGAGTGACGCTGTTTTAAGCGTCGATTTCACCAGCCGGCCCCCACCTCATCGTTGCCGCTTTAAAGGAACTCGAAACAGCCATTCGCATTTTCGCCTGTTCACAATTTCATCGCTTCCCCTCTACACTTTTCCATTGCGCGTCCAGTTGTCCAACTGGATAGTGGTCTACACAGATGGCGCCACTACAAATCTTTCTAGTTGATCCGTGTGAAATGCGACAATGCGCCTTTACGATCTCTTCTCCCTCAGTGGCTCAATGACGCTACTGGTGGACCCTAGACTTAAACCGACTTCGACCACGCTTTTCTAGACGCACCGGATCGTAACCACGACGAAGGCCAGAAATGGCATCCCTCATTTCTCTCGCTCATGCTTAAATTCCCTGACTTCCCGCCATGTTGCCCTCACCTTCTTTCTCACCTTCACAAACTCATCTCTCTTCCTCCACTTCCCCAAGTTATACCATCATCACCGTCGAGAATGGGTCGTCACAAGGCTTTGTGTACAGTTACGCTGTGATCGGGAGGATCTTACAAAGGCTGGTCAGCCACTGGTGTCTGTTCCCGTGAGGTCCTGCAGCAGAAATATGATTAAGCTCTGACGGAGACTCGTGCTATGACGCTCTACGCTGACACAATGAAATATCATATTAAAAGGATGGAGAAGCTATTTACTGAGTCTATTGTTTCTACTCTCACAAAATAGGAATGCTGCTAACGAGTTCAGATACTGCGCTGTCTTCGATCTCGAACCCCATGAGACGCTGAGAAAGTGTGAGACTGCCTGTATGGAGAACTTCCTCCACTAGCTAGTGGGAACCTGCATGATCAAAAAAACTAGCGCAGTAACAACATACTAGTGTCAACTGAGTCAACTATACATCACCTGGTGGCAGTGCTGGATCCCGCCGCAAACTCTGAAAGAAATCTTTGTGGTATAGGCCCTGGAAATATTCACTCTCTCTATATAATAACCTTGGTGCTAACTCTAGCGTAGTTCATTGAGGGTCCACTAACAAAAGAATATGGCTTGGACAACATCAAAAGTAAGAAGCCACTACTTGAGGCCAAAGAGTTTATCGAAGTAATACAATATCATTAGGCTGCTGACATTAACATCTTCCCCAATGAGCGGCAACGCGTCCAGGTCGCAGCTATTCTTCTGCTGGCCGCGTATACTGGCTTGAGGCCTGGGGCACTTCTCAACATCACATATCGCGACCTGCGCCTGTATGTGGAGAAGCACCGCAAGACTAGCAAGCACAAGCTGAGGCTTGCGGTGATGTTGACTAAAACAAAGTCGGAACAGAAGCGGAAACGACTGTAAGTTAATTCTAGTTGACTCCGCAAATATAACTGGCCATAATCATACATGGTAGGAAAACTTATATTTTCTATCTTAATAAGAATCCAGTCTTCTGTATTATTACCCATATGATTAGCACTACTTTCGATGATGAGGCTTATAATGTGTCAATGCTGGTCTCTCCACGGCAGCTATTTGCGCTAAAAGCTAAGAAAGGCCCTAGTTAAGTTGTGCCCTGGAAGCCCGATGTACTCAACATTCCTATCTTCTGCAGGGCTATCAAAATAACGCAAGGTATAAAAACCTCCAAAGATGTAACTCTCCCGTACTGGCAGTATCATGGCTGGCTTGTACTTCTCGGAGTTTCGCTGGGCTTCATCTATATCTTGACAACATATTGTTTACGACGAGCATTAGGTAATATTATCAATGGTAAGGCTCCTAATTGATTTGTACACTTATCAGACAAGCTGTCCCCCACTGACCTGTTGTAGATGATCCCAACTCGAACACTGCGGTTCGAAATCTAGTCCTTAATTATAGCACTAGATCTAAGATCTTCGAATAAAACTATATCTCGCGGACAATTCGCTACTTTACCCAAGACCAATTCTGGGGGAGAAGCTCTGACCATGAATCTGCAAGGACTGCGAGTCAGATCAGGCTACTCCGAGATCCTCACTGGCCAAGGAAACTCAGCACTGAATAAGGACAGCAGATACAACAGGACCCTGAAGTTCGAGAATTAGCAGCTGTTCGGGATAAATTATGCGCTCAGATCGAGGACATGTTCAGTGTGGTCGAAATGGCGAAGAAAAAACCAATCTATAATGACTACCAAGCCGTAAAGGCATGTCTTGCTGCTACCATCCAAAAGAAGGAGCGTGCGTTGCTGAAGTGGATTCAGAAGGCGTACAACTTAAATGCCCCCGTTTTGGCCATCCAGCGCCAGTTGAATGGGGAACAATCTAATAATGATAATAATAATGACAATAAGGGAAATATTCCTACTAAAACCGCCCCCACTCGGATTGCTGAAAGACGCTACATCATGGAATGTATGGTGCGCGATCCATCTATATTTAGCAATTAGAAAGGTTATTCCTTGCATGTTGAGTTCTCCGTCAACCTAATTGCATTGTGTAAACGAAGAAATCGCTGCTAGGTAAAGACTAAGCGCTCTCTAGAGTTGGTTCCCATCAAAACTACTCTTTCACCATAGCTGTTCTAGATAGATGCAATAACCAAGCGTAACTCTCCACTAAAATGCCACAGTTGGCAATGCGTTTTCTGTCTAGCCAGTAATGACCTTCCTTTGAAGGAACAAAAGCACAAGTACAAACAAAAATATATACTTCAGAAACATGTTAATTAATATCGCCTCAAATTTTATGATCCAGACAGTTCTATCCCTTGTACTGATGATCATGCCTGCACTAGTCTTATTCTGAATGGGAAGATGGACCTCAAAGCGCACTTCGCTCATAAGCATGGCTGCTTTTTATAGATTGTGTTCAATGACATGAGCTCTGGTAGGAATATGCTTGACATTTTCCTATCAAACAAAGACAGCTTGTTGAGTACAGTATCAACATGACGTGCAGTTTCATATCACAAAGCCTGCGGCCAGTTGGGAAATAAAGTGGACAAAGCCACTACATATTTATTCTAGGAGATGGCCTTCTCATATTTTTGTTTGACTTTCATCTAAATTGAGATTTCTGCACCATACTTGGTTTCTAGTTGTGCACTATAGAATTATCTACTATCAAGTTGACACTGAAAGAATTCATCTAAATCAACTTGTCTAATAATTGTGGCAGCTCAACAAAGATCTTATTGGTAGCTAATACAAGATAGCTAAAGATAGCTAAGGAAGAGAAAAAGGTAATGGTGAAGCTATCCCCAACCCTCACATGCTCCTCGATATTTCAAAGACTACACTGAAGCTAGCATTGAGCTTAGCATAATTACAGTGGAAGTAGGCCGTTTATTGGCCCTTCTGATTACAGCGTCTTGCTGCTCTTTTACCCAGTCCTGACGACTACAATACTAGGTTACCCCTTGTTGAAAGGTATCCAGGTCACCGTTGAGTACATTATGTTGGTGTCAACCATATATTACGGCTAGGCTTAATATGGAATAGGTAGCATAAAAACGATACTTGACTCTTATTGGTGGTTAATTTCCCTCACTATAGCTATTGTACACACATTTGCACCACATTTGTACCACATTTTGTATGGACACCTGTGTGTGAGTTTTCTTCCCTGAGAGAGGCTACACACATAATAC
The DNA here is from genome assembly GCF_000003125.1 of Talaromyces stipitatus ATCC 10500. Taxonomy (NCBI): domain Eukaryota; kingdom Fungi; phylum Ascomycota; class Eurotiomycetes; order Eurotiales; family Trichocomaceae; genus Talaromyces; species Talaromyces stipitatus. The sequence continues at coordinate 29,536 of NW_002990113.1, read as the reverse complement.
ATACAATTACATATCCCACCCACGTTCACAGTTGGAGTGCGGTTACACTAATTAAGATGAACACAGTATAATTATGTGATACGGCGAAATGGAGTTGTGTTGTAGTTTCTCTAAAAGTACCGTAGTAGATTAGCCCCGCTTGGCGTAAGATTCGAGAAACAACCAAAGTGTTGGAACGCAATACGCTATCCCTAATTGGGAATCCATCATAATACTAACATGAAGAAATTTCGAGAACTAGATTCACATACTGACGAGATATAGACATACAATCAGCTTTATATGCCTATGTCTAGAAGGTTCGACTGGACGTCATCTCATGATCTAGTTTGTACAGGACCTCACATATAAAAGAGGTCAACATTCCTGACAAGTTTTGTATTAGAGGGTGTGCATCAATACATAGAAATTCTCAACTCTAAGCTCTTATTATTTGCCTATATTCCGTATCCATCCTAGCGTAACCGAGCTCCAACACAAAGAGAGTAGGACCTTGACGCCGGTCTTGCATCCGAGTGTATCGCCCCATCATACTATACACAAGACTACTGAGATTACTCACAAGCTGTTTAATAACTCAAACTGTTTGCCTATAGGAACTTTTGTCTTTCTGTAAGGCAGAGAGAGCTGGGAATAGCTTCGCGACGGAATCGTCATGTGCCGCCAAGGACGGCTGCTTAGTCATCACGCAACCAGACACGGTTCATATATGTAGATGATTCTTAGACTGAAAGAAGTAGCGAATAGCTACTTCATCAATCAGACCCTACCTTCTACGTTCCACGTTCCATTAGTGTATGTCCATCGTAATAGCTACAGATTGTGCCTCATAGTCACGCTCTCTACAACCTCCCTTACACTTTCAGTAGCTAGAATGTCACATGTATAACCACATATCCAGTCCCTGATCAAGTTTTAAAAGCCTCACTTGTATTGAAAACATGTGCATAACTAGCTGCAGTACTCTTGCGGTTACGTATTATCTAGTTTACAAAATATATAATAGTCAATCTTTCAGTTCACTAAGTAAATACATATTTCAACCCCTTGGTAGTGTGATGGTGCCAAACCAGATCTCATAACAATCCATTGCTATGCCTAATCTAGGAGCTATTCGACGAGAATACAAAACATGAGAAGAGGAAGAAAGAGAATGGAGTGCGCGATCGCTGAGCGGGGTTGACATATTAGCGGGATCACGTGTAAGGCTCAAAGGCATCAATCAGGCATCTATTGACTGAGCCGTCACAGGTAGGATTACAATAGATCCACAGTTGAATAGGCCCACAGTTAAACAGGTCCAGTGAACAGATCCACAGTTGAACGAATCCATATTTGAATGGATTCACGCTTAAACCAATCCGCTGTTGAACTACCCCGTACAGTTGAACCGGTTTACAGTTAAACGGATCCACAGTGAATGGATCCACACTTGAACAGCTCCACACTTGAACAGCTCCACACTTGAACGGATCATAGTTGAACAGGTCCGTAGTTAAATGGATCCACAGTTGAACAGATCTAGGTTAAAATGTATCTACATTCAAACAGATCTACGTCAACATTCTACACAGATCCAAACTTTAAGATGACTTATACTTCGAATTTAATTTGAACATTATGCTATTTGAATCTCCCAGGGGTAGTATTCTAACAGACGGCAAGCGGGGCGCTGGAAACCGCTCTGGGCCACCCGTTCCTCTGTCACTGTCCACCGCCTGCCGATTCGGGGAATGAGACTACCCGACCGGGCCTAGAGGTGCCAAGCCCGTCCCGTCCGGGAATAGTGGGCCCGAGCGTCGTCCGCGATGTCTACTATGTAGATAAACCCAAAGTGCGTCCCTCGAACGATTTCACCTCGTCGTCTCCTTTCTCTCTTCTTTTCTTTCAATTTCATTTCCCCGTCACACCCGCAGCTGAAAAGCATAGCATCGCATGGACCTCGCGCCAGCCCACGTCAGCCATGTCCCAGCTCCTCCAGAATCACTGCCACCGAGCTTGGCCACCGCAGATGATTGGACTCCAGTTCAACCATATTTGTCGAGTCTGAATCTTGAGGCTATCATCGACGGTCGTATCCCTGCTCCTAGTGGAGCAAGAATGACAGTGATGTGATCGCTGCTCTTCCCTGTTGAATAATGCCGCTGCCTAGAATCACTTCAGCCTCGCCAGGATCCCAGGACTGAATACGCGAGCCGAATGAGTCAGGCCACAGTCTTTTTCCAGACTCTCTCAAATCGTTATGCAGAGTCTCCTGAGGAACTTTCCAGTACCTCTGTGGAATCTCACATCACACCGGTGTCGTACCCTACCTTGTGTGCTTAGCCTTCTGTGATCCCTCTCGAACGTAACTATACATACCTACGTGACGATTGTTACACCACGACCAGTACGGGCCGCGATGATATGGCTTAGGTCAAGTCTGTTGAGTTGAAGCTCTGCAGGGCGCTTAGGAGATGTAGTTATTTCTAGATCTTGATATGTTTGTGGAGCCACAGTCTGCCACTGTATCTGAGCAGCGGAATGGGATTGTGTCTTGGCGTATCTCTTTAGCGAGGCATATGAGGACTTGTGTAGAGAGGAAGGGATAGAGGCAGCTCCCTCTTTGGCAGCAAGATCAGCCGCCTCATTCTCAGGGTTTTTAGCGTGTCCAGGGGCCCATCGGATTTGGATTGAACCACTTTTAGTGTGTGGAAGTCTTTCGCGGAGTGGCCAGGCGGCTGCAAGAGTGCGAAAGGATTCAAAGACTTCTTGGGAAGATCCTGTGGAGGGAGATAGGAGGCGTGTAGCAACTTCCAGGTTGTCAAGGCAGATCCATAGGTTGGTAGCAAATCGAGCTGTTGGGTATGCTATTGCTGCTTGGGCACCATCTAGAGCTGCTTCTGCTTCTGCATCAAAGACTTCTTTCCCATGTCCGTATGAGAGCGAGGAGCGGAGGAACTGGTGGTATGCTTGAAATGTGACATAGCCACCCCCAGCATGTCCATTTACTAGCCTAGATCCATCTGAAAAGACTACAATATCAGTGCCAGGGATGGTGCGTTGGAAGTCCATGTAATCAGCCGCTGTCTGTTCCTTAGTGCGTCCCATGGGAGCTCCTATTCGAGCTTGGGCATTCTTACGCGACTCGCGTGGGAGTCAGGGAGCATATTGGAGAGGGTTTATCTGTTCAGAGTTGGGGAGGGCCAGGACACATAGGAACTAGCTGTATATACTATGACTGGCGTTCAGATTAACGTCCCCACAAGCGGGGCATAAAATTATCTTGGGCTAAGTATAAGGGGGAAAGGAGTTTTGCAAACCTCTGTATATCTGGTGGTAAGTAGTAGGTTATGATTCTGCCATCGATCTCAGCTCGTAGTGTTCCGTGACCCTGCAGATTGCATATATTTTCTTGAAGAGTCCCCGGTTGAAACATTCGTTCAAGGCATTTAGTCATGACCGTCCTGAAAGTTTCTGTTTCTTCCACCCAGAATGGATTTGTGTGGCATTTGTCAAGACCGATAAGGAACTCACGGAACGAGAGATGCAACATCCTTATCGGAGAGTCCGCGGAGGATGGCACACTATGGACAGAATGGAGAGACGAGAGCTGTCCCTCAATCTCTTGGCTGTCGATATTAAGCAAAGATGCCAAGGATGACCGTGAAAGAGGCCCAGCTAGGACAATAATTGTGCCTACAATGCATCGGAATTTATCCACCAGTGATTTCTGTTCCTTCACTGGACGTCCATGGATCAGCTGGTTCAGAATTGGAGAGTAAGTGGCGTCCAACTTGTCAATCTCAGAGTCACTATTCATTTTTCGATGTTCAAGAACCTTTTTCAGCTGGCCTGTCGGGTCCGACCATGCTGGATCTTCCACAAACTGGCACAGGGTAGCAACAAAAATGAAGAGTGGAACCGCCATTTTAACCAACACTGACATCGCCCCTAGGCCAGGCCAGTGAAAAGGAAGTGGCCGACCATCTTTTAAATACTTCTCTTGGGTTTAGGGAAATCTGCATTTGAGGAAAGTGGTGAAGCCTTGCTTTATAATAGGCTGAGGTATTTCATGGAGCTCTATACTCTCGCATACCTCTTCTGGTATATCTGCAAATCCAGGTCGAATTTGCTGCTCCGGTCTGCTCGTGATAAGTATCTGTAAGCTCGGCGACCATTTATTCCTTGTTTGCGATAGAAGGCGAAGGAGGGTGTCTCCATCCTCCGCACATTCATCTAACGCATCAACCACGATAATGAGTTTTTGGGCTTGGGAAACGTTATGCCGAAGCTGTGACAGGTGTAGACAGATAAGCTTCTCAAATTGCTCACCCATCGATTTGTCAGATATATTGGGATCAGCATCAATCACCATTTCGACGTGAGCGATCAGTGACGGATTCTTGCCCAAGAGTTGGGCACAAATTGTGGTAAATAACATAGCCACATTACTCCGATCAGCCTTTCCTCGTTTAAAGAAAAAACTGGCTCCTAATTTCTGTTCCTTATCAAAGGACTCGGCAACTGTTCGAGAAATCGTTGATTTTCCTGTAGCAGCCATTCCTTTCAGCAAGAATATCGACTTTCCTTGTCCATTCTCGGCCCATGCTCCGATTTGACGGCGCAAGTCGATTCTGGTTTTCGGATGGCATCTTTGATCAGGCCTTCATCAAATAACCCTAAGGAATCCTTTGCATACGGCAGCTTCGCAATTACTTTCTCGCGCCGTCGATCACTATCTAGGATTTCAATTGCTGTATTTGTCTTTTGAGCAGTAGTCTGTACTTCTTTTATGCTCTTCTCAACTGTAAATTTGTTAATAAAGGATTTGTATAATGTTCGCTTAAGACTGACCTGAAGAAAGTATATCATTAATTTTCTTCTCCGCTTCAACCTTTGCTGCGGAACTGGCCTCGAAACACTCGATTCATCACCAGCCCATGCCTGAAGCATATTGGCATGGCCTGATAGCGAGTCACTATTAAGCCATTGTTATTTAGATCAAGAATAGTGTCTACTAAAGCCCCCGCATTGTACAATCTCAACATGTTGCTTTGAGTTGTACCTTTATCTAATTTAAACCCAATGCCAGTTCCGACGCGTGCAACAGCTATAACTAGGGTTACGTTGTCAGAAGCATGGTTGACGAGTCTCAAAGCGTTCCATACTTAGTGGTTATTGATGACGAATATGTCTGCGCCCCAGTCAAAGCCCACGAGGTTAACAATCGAGTAGAGGATTCGAATCGGTTGGTAAGATATGTGGCTGTTGTAAGCGAACGCTCCCTGCCATAAGTCGTTGTTGCGCGATAAATGGCGGAATTGGTGATTGATCTTGTAGTTGAATGTCAGTTTGGCGAGGGGTGAAGCCATATCTGGGTTGTTGCATTACTTGCGCATACTGGTTGAAAAATGCAGGTGGAGGGCTAGCGGTAAAAATAGGTCGAGATACCATCGCCCGTGGTTCAGTGATATGCATAGATAAATCTAGGATCTGGTAGAAATCGGCAGTGACTAGTGTAGATCCAACGTGATAATAGGGTTGCAGCATAAGCATGTATGGACTATAGTCAGGAGCCAGGGTGGTAGGTATTGGCGTTATATAGTTTATGTTCTGGAAAAGGGCTGCCTCTTTCGATGATGGTCTTGTGTTTGCACTCAGCTGATGAGTTTGACTCTGGCGTCGGTTGGATGTTGGCTCCGAGAAAACGTGGGAACGTTTACGGTTATGTATACGACGATGGCGCGCCAAGCTCGATGACTTTAGACAATTGATCAGCAACCACGCGACTTAGCTTGAACAAAGCGTTGATGCTCACGTCGGAGAAGGCCTTGCTGCAATCTTCATGGGGTCACACATGGGACTTTTCACCAGTACGAAAATTACCAAGTGCACTAAGTATAGAGTGCCATTGTCCCACCAAATTGTGGTGGGGCAATTTTAGCCGGACTCTAGATAGCTGATGTTCCTAGTACGCGATTCGCTGCCAGTGTATGAGACCCACAAATTGTGCAATGAGAACTGACTGCTGCTTACTATGTATGTCATGTCAATGTTCACATTACCAGCTTGCTAATCCAACATCTCATTCTTTGTTCTTGAGGTCTGTTACCTCCATGCAAACCTCCGGGTTTTTCAGCGCTTCCTGCGCCTTCATTTCCGAGATCTCTCCATTGTCATACTGTACCAAGAACAATAACTCCTCTGTGTTACCATTTTCTAAAGGAATGAAAGAAGAAGAAGGGAAGCATGGAGTCCTCGGTACGTGCAACTTGATTGGACGTACATAGTTAACTAGCCCTGTCGTATAAAATTCTTTTATTCACATCCAAGCATCGGACCCAGGTTTAATATAGATGGGTTTAGCATTTTTCATTGGCATCGATAAGAAGAATAAAGGGCATTGTTTTGTGACCAGGATATAACATAGCCAATTAAATATGTCTTGGTTGTTGTATTGTAGTTAAGATTTCCCATGATCGGCCCACTCCAATCGGATGACCCCGGTGGTTCTCCTACCGTTTTACTCCATACGGAGGAGTTAGCTGTAATCAATTATGATACACGTACTAGTATATTCTCCGTGCCTTCTGAGATGTGTAATTGTATGTATTGTGTATGTCTAGTTTTGCAATCGCTATAGAGAAGAAAAGTCATCGGCCAATGAGAGCCAAGTTGTAGATTTCGTATTAGGCCTAGCCATAACCGTAACACGGTTAATACCATACTCCCACCTCTATACAGATTACATCCTTCTGATAGGGCCATCCATCTCATTAGCTGTTAGCATTGATTGGTAGTTCTTTAGTTCGAATAAATAGACCATGGATCCAAGCCTCACTAGAGGCTAGCCTGCCTCCATTACGCTCCTATTTGCTACAACTTTATAGCTTCGTGAAGCATATTGACGTGGGCACTCATGCCATAAATGTAACGTGATACAATCACATAGAGACCTATCTTTACAGTATTGTATTTTTAATAACAGGCCCATGTCAAATCCTAATGGATATTGCATGTACATAGTCGAAATACTCTCCGCACATTTTAGGATGAGACAGCATTGTGCTGCTTCAAGATCCAGCTGATAGAAATTCCCCACCTAGATATCGATATGAAACTGCGATCTCAGTATGGACGCACTTAGCCTAACATCGCTAATATAAGTCATTAATCCGTCGGTCCAGCGCATATTATCTGGGGGAGACGAGGCAACCAGTGAGATGAGAAGGATAAGCTAGATAAGTTTCAGTGGTTGAAATTCGACAGCTTCTTAACATCTTCTAGACTAGCTAGCATCAAAAAAATACAATAAAGCTTGCGTCATTCTTTTCGAGTAAGCAGTAAGTAATCCTGTGGATATGAAAAGAGTATAATTCACTGACAAGTAATCCAGAAATGTGCTTCTATAATCAGAAAAGGTTCATTTGTGGAGACTGGAGCTGGACAAACTTTTCCCACCAGTGCAATTATGAGTGCTGGACGGGCGAGACATGTGGCATGAAACTGGTGAACTTCACAGGACATGAATCAAAGAAATGTCAGCTCTGTAAGAAGATTGAAATCAAGTTTCACCACCGCAAAAAGGAGTTGGAACGATTAGAGCGTTGGAAATGTGAGCGACGTGACCTAGGGGCAACAATAAATCGCTCACAGAATCTAATCTGTGATCTTGAAAAGGACATTAAGCAACTTCAAACAGAGCTGGTTTGTAAGAGAAGGGCTCTATCTTAAGAAAGAGACCGACTGGCACGCAGCCACTCAGTAGTGATGGTTGCTAAGAATCTGACTTGGTATGTTCTTCTTTAAATTTGTTGCCTTGCTGACGCCTCATTTTGATCGAGACTTGGCTACTGATGGCGTTGAACGAATCCAATTTAGAATATTCGAGTCCATGCCTTTTAACAACTTCTTTTGGGACTTCAATGGCTCCACTCACGTTGTCTTGTGCATCGAGACATCAAGCCCGGCAATATCGGAGTTAGCTTTGGGCATCTTCATGTTTCAATCCTCGACCTTGGTTCGGTTGGTAAATTGGATGATAGCGCTGGTCTTATTCCCTCTTTACGAGGCCAGCTAGTAACTGTACATCATCTTGCACCAGAAATGGAGCTCGAAGCTATAATGAGGAAGTCGATATTTACGCGAGTAGCCTTTTTGGGTGCGAAATCTTCTTAGACCATCATCCTTGGCTGCTGTCTGTTAATCCATGGCGCCCTGATAAGAATCCAAGGCTTAGGGAGTACAAATCACGTCATGAGCAGTCCCTAAGGTCCTTGAATCACAAGACAGGGGCCAAAAGGTCAGGCCAGTGCTAGCCCTAATCGCAGATATGTTGAAATGGGACCCTAAAGCAATACCATTCGTCTCAAAGCGCATTAAGACATCAGTACTTTCTGGATTTCACAGTTCAGGAACAACGAGATGATTTAAAACGACAGAAAAGACTTTAGTCCTTAATACATATCTTTTGATATCCATTGTCATTTATTTCTATGTACAAAACCAGAAATAATATAGCGCTGACATTTATGTACCTCAACTTCATTCCAATCTCGGATGTAGAGCCGCAGAATAACTAAGTAACTGTATAATTCTCCCTCCTTCTATTTAGTTTATTCGTCTTCTTTTTCTGGGCATCCTCGGCAGATGTTTTACCTTGGAGTCACTGGATAATATCCAGGGACGTGGCAGAGTGCTGACTCTCACTAGTGCTGAAAAACTTCGTCCCATTACGCGCGATAAGAGTGGCTGGGGGTTTATGGAGTGTTTCTCCTTGGTGGTGAATGCTTATCGGAAGATCTTTTGTTTCCAATTCTGAGAACTGCATATTTTCTTTGCTGAGTTCTATAGGAGGTATTCAAACGATGCGACAGTACAAAGATATTCTTGATACTTCTCAGTGTGACGAAAGATTTTCACAGATTGTGACAGTGCCAATCTGCTTGGTTTGAGTACGCTATTCTGGCTAACTATCTCGTACAAGAGGTGCTTGTCGACAGGTAATATTAAGCATAAAAGGGAAAAAGGAAGAAATGAAGTAAAAGCCCAGGTTCTCACTGCTCATGTAAATCTCTGTGCAACGCGCCTTTCCCTATCCAGCTCCGACATCTGATGTTGATGTGACTTCCCAATACGGTGCGGATAGGGTTACACGGCTCCTAGCCCTATCCGTGAACTGAGACGGGAAGGCAGAGCCATGCCCAGCCGTCACAAGATGGCCTTAACCAAGATACAGAAAACTGTGTGTGTTGGCTATAGATTTGTGATAGGAGCTGTATTGATCTTGCTTATGGTTATCTAGCTCTAAAGACTTGTTAGATAATCCGGACTTCAAACGAGGCAGAGAGATCGACTGTACGATCTTACAGGTCTAAAAAGGCGCCTTAGGGCATATATCCGGCACCTAGATTTCAGCCTAATTGTGGGTTGGCTTATAAAGCCAATAAATCAACGTACGTACGTTCGTACATGCGCATCAGATGGTACTCCAAGTACTATGGTCAAATGTATTCGATTGTCTGTCCTTATCTCTAAGTACATCATGTTCCAAAGCCGCGTCTATATAGACCTTCTCCTGAGCTGATTTGTAAGCTATCCCATGGGGTAAATTTGAGACCTTTCTCTTACACATAACAGTTTCGGATTGATCGCTTCATTTGATGGCTTCATTGGAAAGCCAGCTTATCTGGCACATCTCGATTGCATGAAGCAACCAACACTAATGTTTACCCTCATGATACCTCGCAAATAACCCTGCCAAAGATTTTTATCAAAACTAGCTTTGAAACCTGATGGATAGTGTGACGGCTGAGTCTCCTTCTATTCCTGGTTTGCAGATAGGGCACAACCCTATCGGTGCCGTATTAGGAAATCATCTTGACATCAGATGTCGGAGATGGATAGGGCAAGGTGACTCGTGTAGAGCACACACAAAGGCTAGCTACGCAGCTAGAGCAGAGCCCTTCCTTCCTGTCCTCATGTTCAATATTTTCGTCGATACGCATACCTTGTATGTAGGATAGTTGGTTTTCCAATACACAGGATTGGCACCATCACAGATAAACGGAGACAGAGAACGGAATACATACAATCTTGATAGTCACCTCTTCTTTTCCCATCCTTTGTACAATACTATTCAGGATTAGCCTGAAGTTAACCCAGCAATCCGACAATACATAGGCTTCAGTAAAGGTGAGAGAGGAAGATGAGAAGAATTAAGATATGATCTATTTGATGCGCGTACACTACCACTACCACGTGTGCTTAGACTTGATTCAGAAGTTTGGAACGGACTGCGCGGTAACGCACTCTGACCCTAACCGAATCCTAGGGTTATAGGGTGCGCATGGACGCGATTCAAAGATCACGACGGGATCCGTTCAACAATTAACCCAGCAGTCTCCGATTTTCATGTCCTAACACGAGTTTCCATGCGCCATCACTGACACGAATGCATGTTGAAATCACCAAATTAGTCGCGAATCAATTCTAGATACAAACCATAGCATCCCATTCTCTCGTTACTCAGTCTCTCCGTGCCGAATTCCACTGCATCTCCATAGGCTGAAACCAACGTCCAGTGATGCGGAAATGCATCAAGTAAGGTTCCAACCAGTACACCTACTAGCCGTGGCCCAAACACTGGTTTTGCTGGGCATTCAAACGGCTTAGAACCAAAAGCTAAAAACGCTTCCTCTTGCTCCTTTGTCAATTTTTGCCAACGTAAAGGGTCGAATTTTCCAGCTGTTTTTCCCCAGATGCTTGTTGACAGATGGCAAGCTTCAACATCCGCGGCGATGATCTTCGGTTCAGGGAAATTGGCTTCCTTCCAGGCTCTATATATCCGTTTCGTTGGTGGATAAAGCCGAAGTACTTCCTTGATTAGATTTTTGCAGACGCCCCGTCCGGTGAAGAGGCTCGCTTGAATTGCTCTGCGGTAGGCTTTTCAGAGTAGCCTATGAGCGCTTCCCTCCAGTTTGGATGCTCTTTACCTGCTTTGTATGCGACCTCAAGAAAGCCTCGTAAGACCACTCGCCACATGGTTTCAAAACCAGGTAATATCAAGTTTAACGGGTTCTCGCAGGGATCCGAGATATTCCCGTCTGGTAACACCTCAATAAGGGCTGATCGTAATTTATCATTCTGTTCGAATGGTATGAAGGTGTCTTCTTTCTTGGACATAATCCATGTTTCATTGATAGCCTCAGCCAGGTTACTAAGGGATTTGAAGGTGACGTCGTTGGTAGTAACCTTTTTCCTAAGGAAGAAAAAAGCTGTCAGAACAGCGTTCAGAGTTATTGACTGTACCATAGGTACGAGTTCAACTTCACGTCGAGATTCGCAAGCACCTTGCGCGTCGCTTTTCCATCGCCTGACAGCGTCTTGAGTCGCTGAAACAATAATCTCCCAGTTGTCACTTGATATGTTGATCAAATTCCTTGATATCTTAACAAATTCCTCAACGTAGGATTTATTGTCGCTTGTAAAAGCATTTTGAATTCTAAATCCTCGCTGTATCGGTTCGCTTGGGACGCTTTTGGATTCGTATTTTGTATACTGATTTCTCGCACCGTGAATTATCTCGGCCGCAATGACTGAACGGTTTTCACTCGGTGTATGGTAAATTGTCTTTAAATCAGTAGTCTCTGCCGCAAGGACTTGGCCACGTTCACGCAGTATGATCCGGGCAAAAAAGATAAGCAGGCTAGATATGACGATACACGCAAAGGGAATAATGGCAGTTTCACCCATCCTGCGAAATTTGAAGGCTTTCGTATGAAATTGGAATCAGAAATGGTGTGAGCGCCCACACTTATATTCCACTAGGAATCTGTAACGAGATATCTAAACCTGGAAGAAAGAATATGTTGGTTCCACTGCTCTAAAGTGAAGACCAATGAAGTTATTATTACCCTCAAAATAAGTAATATTTGATTATCCTCTAAGATAGAAGGCGAGTGCCAGCGCCCCTTTTTGTGTGATCCCAAGCGAGGGCCGGTGTCGGATTAGGAAATCAGATAGCGGGTATCCTTTAGGATATCAACAATACCACATTGATCAGGCTCGTCAGCTTGTGGCATCCATTCACCCATTTGCCACAATGAGTATCCGCCCATTTGCCATGGTGCTGTGAAGGTATTGAATGAACGTCAAGCTCGCTGGTTGTTACAAACTCCAACCCCTTCAGCAACTTCGAATGAGGCTACCCTTCCAGAAAATGTGCCTCAAGCACAGGAGCCGCAGCAGCTGTCAAGGCCCCGACATGCCCTAGATCCACCCGGCACAATATTCTGACGAAAATTGTGTTCAATTTCTCTCTTTCTTTGTTGAACTACAAGCCAAGCTAGCCGTCGAGGGCCTGCGATAGGAGGCGCATATGCTCAAGTATGGTATGCGCACTCACGATTTGAAGGAAAGACTAAGGATGCTATCTTCCCTGGATCCGTCAATACGGCCTTAATCGCGCAACTGTTAATGGAGAAACCCTCAATAACTTTTCAGCTATCTCAGTATCTTGTTTGATGACCCTCAGCTTGTTGAGCGAGCTAATTCAGATCTTAACCGCCTTCGACAAGGTAACACCCCATTCCCCGAGTTTCTTGTCAGCTTCAAAGGATCCTCATGCTCGCTGGCGGTCAGAACTGGACCGAAGACGTACGAATCGCACGTTTGCGATCTGCTCTCAATGTCGAGATAAACCTCTCGATCCCAACCAACTTGTTACAACTGTCAACGAGTTGGCCATATAACTGGATACTACCCGAACCATCCAGCGCCACGAACTATGTTAAAATCATCGGCTCAAGTGGAAAGACTGAGACTGAGACGCGAAGTCGCTGTCAATAACGCCTTCTTAATGGCCCCTGAACCCACCGTGTTACCAGAAGGCTCACCACTATGGACTCACCACTATGGATACGGATTCGGAAAACGAGTAGCTCCTAGTAAAGAGCGAGATATAATTTCTTCAAATGGTTAGCCATATTGTAATTGATCTTTGGTTAAGTATGGACGGTGTGAAATGCAACTTCATGTAGTCTACGTCGTAGCATGGCCTGTTGAAAAGCATCTAGTGCTTGTTATTAGACTAGCACAAGATCATGTAATTCTCCGTACGGTATCTTAGTAAGAAACCATCTGCTATAACTAAGGGGCACAGTCTCTATTATTGTAAATCCACGTTGATGATGTATTGCAATTCCGTCAGTGTAAATTGTAAAAAATATGATGACTAGTGATTCTTTTTGCAGTAACCGCACTCAAGATGGGCTATATAATTATGTTAAAACAGCTAGTTATATAGTAGCAAGATCGACAACATGCGTATCTCTTGATATGTCTTGCAAGGAACAAGATGCCGTGGATCTCCTGAGTGAAGAATTTAGGGATCCAGGATGTTATGGGCTGACCCCATATCGGTGGTTCGGGACAGAGCCCTCACTGATGCCATCCATGAAACCATCTCCAGATCTGGCGAGTGACACTGGTTGGCCAATCCTTGGCCGCCGGAGTTACGGAAATACCCCGGAATTACTTTGCATACTCAGACTTACAAAGGTAACCCTGGGGAAACAACACGGTTCTCTCTTCCTATATTAAGTGGTATGCACAACAGGAATTTGTATGTTTTCTCTCCTTCTTTCCCATGTACATTATCATCTTGTAGAGAAATCGGTGAATTGATCGTATAGATTCAGAGGATTGATATCATCCAGTAGTGACCAATGATCAGCTGCTTGCTAGTATTGATAAGGAGATGATTCGATGGGTCACAGAGGTATCAAGATCTAGAAATAGCTACATCCCCTAAGCGCCCTAGAGAGCTTCAACTCAACCGACTTGACCTCGGCTGTATCATTGCAGCCCGTACTAGTCATGGAGACTTTGCGGACTACATAAACGTTTCAACCACGATGATGCTTATCTTCTCTGTCGGTGCGGAGCACGAAAAGCATCTCTGCACTTCTTCTTCTTCTGTCATATAGCCAAGAGACGAGCCCCTCGGCCTCCTGGGCCCCCTTCTAAGGTTATCTCTTTTCTTTTAGGTACTGCGAAAGGAGCACAAAAGCTAGCCTCATGGCTAGCAGAGACCCACTTCTTTAAGGATATCTGCCCTCGCCAACCTCTCCTTAGCACCTAGCTAAGACAGCCCTACTCTTCCTTTATATTTCTTCTTTCCTTCTTTCATTCTCTTCTCTTCTTTCTTTCTCTCTTTGCAAAACTTACTATTCAGCTATGATAGTAGTGGAGTAATGGGTCATGGAGTGTAGGTGGACCATTGCAGCTGGCAAATACCTAAAGCCCACTTAGAAGTGGACCTTCCTGTAAGACCACGGCAGCTATGGAAATGCGCCAAAGAGTATATTATTTGTATATAATCTGATAGATGATTCGAAGCCCGAGGTTTACTCCTCGCGGCCTATGTCCCAGTAGGGATCGGTGGGAAGTGTGCGAGTCACGAACCACGGCCGTTAAATAGACACACACACGCGCGCGCGTACATAGTAGGGTTGATATTCACGCTCCGACACTAAACATTTCTAAATGGCTTTTATCCTCCGTCGCAGCCAATGAAACGTTCGAAATTTGCATTCAACCATCTTCCCCTAAATGACCTAGATGAGAGTAACAAGACAGAGTGGTCATTTTCGAAACCCCGTTCGCAACGAGGAACCAGGCTCGGGAGGTCTCGAAAAACCTTCTAGATGGGTAAACTAGACAACATCAGAAGAGGCTTTTGTTAGATGCGAACCATGCTAAGCTCACCTTGGAGTAAAGGGAAACGGACGTTTCCCTATAGAAGGGCCCAATGAAAGGGTAGTCATTATGGTGTTGGGGCGGATAGCCTGTTGAAGTCCTTGAGAGACAAGAATCACCGGTAGTATAAACACGGACGGGGAAGCTGGGTTGAGAGCCTTGATAATTCGCTCAGTAAGGATATCTGCAGGAAGCCAAGACAATTTGTAGGTACCTGACAATGCCAAGGCCTGACCCTCAACATCATTTTCCTTGTCCCACCATTGATAGAAGTAGCGTCTATTATTGAAGAAAAACCGTAGCCCGGGAACACAAGCGACAAGGAGGGCTATTAGAGCAATTATTGCCTCGGCTGAGAATGTCATTATTGGTTGAGATGTGCTGGAGTCCACTACAACCGTCAGGAATTAGTTCTGGGTCACATCATGAGACAATTTACATACTGCGTAAAAGGACTACTGGACGAATTATGAGCACTGCCTCACATTTGGCGCTAGTGGCTCCGCACAGTGTTTTTACTAGACAGGATTAGGGTAGCTGTAATACATGTACAAGCCATATTACAGGATCCGAGTTTATTGCAATGCCAACCATCTAATTACTAGCGTTCCTTCACAGGTGTCTTAAACAAAGCCATCAATGATGCAAGTGCCTTAGTAGTGTGCAAGCTACGGATGTGGGAGTCAAAAGTGATAACAATATGGTAATCCTTTGTCTATACGCTAGTCTTTACTTGGAATATTTTCATGTTTTCTTTTTTGAAACCTAACTAGAAGGGACTAGATACGGAAATTTTTGACAAATTAGAGGTGTGTAAACTGTATCTGGCCGTAATTATTTATGATATACGGAGTACCATAGTACATTTCTAGTACCCTTTGGCGTGTAGACTAATATTTAGCGTATTATTCTCACTTTTGACTCCCACTTTCGTATACGACAATATGTTAAGAAAACACGTATGCGCCATGAAAGATACTTCTGGCAGCAAATTTTATATAATAGCACCACAACATTCTTGTATGTTTAGTAGAGGAATTGAACATAGTCTGATAACCCCCACCAGCTTTTTCTAAAAAGCCTGACATGAATTTACCTGGCTTACAAGCCCGGTCATATTAATAGACAGTAAATAATAATCAAGAGAAATTTATGGAACATCATTAATCAGAGATGCTTCGCCTGCTCATCAGGTTAGTGTAAAACATGTTAAAACAATTGAAGCAAGTAAGAGCGAGCGCAAAACATTTTTGCAAACCACTGCGCCGTCAGTAGACAGGAGTTATTTCCAGAAACTGCAGTGCACTAACTAAGAACGTGATGATGGAACCATTTTAGAAAGGGGACCCTCAAGTAGTGAGCATTATCCCAATCGGGCAAGGATTGGGTAGAAGATCACGCTAAGCTCAGTGGGCCTCGGATGATGTGCAAGGACCCACTCTTAGCTCCCACAAAACTCTTTCTCAGGTTACTGTAACAACGGATACGGTATGTTTGATGACTAAGAGTATCTAATTCTCCGTATTCATAATACAGATTTTCTCAAGTCATGTAGATCATCCTTCTGTACGGAGTATAAAGATTTAGTGCTTAGATGACATGTAGCGACATCACAGCCGAGATAGCTTCAAAATATTATCGTGTCGATTGATTATTCATAAGATTTTGTAAGGTCTGCTTCAAATTGTCGAGGCAGAGATTTTTGAGCTGACGCATCTGCTGCAAGTTCTATATAATTTTTGATAGCTATTAGAAAATCCATATCTGTAATTTTTCTACCGAAGGAAATAAAATAAAATCCTCTCCCGCGGTCTAGAATAATGGGCTGCTGAACGCCATTATATTATTCTAATCTGGACTAAGTCTGTCGTAGCGAAGTTTCGTTTGGGTTGGAGCCTTCTTGCATCCATATTGCAGACTATAACTACGGAGCAAATATATTGTGGTAAAATTGTGGTAAGATTTAAAGCTGCCTTTATCTTTCAACACTAAATTCCGCCCGCCTCATCGTCGAGCATATTTCCGTTGGATTCCCTACGAAAGTTATATTTTGTTTGTAGAACACACTTCGAAGGCCTTGCAAAAAGATCTCGCAACTTAGAGTTCTTACACTACTGCGATGAACAACGATGTTTCAGGGTCATCGTAAGTCGTCTGGCTATTGAATATTCTCCTAGCATACCATAGCCTCCAAGTGCCCAGCGATGAGCCGTTCAAATTAAAACCTTCACCTGGAAAAGGATGGGGTGCTTTTGCTACCAGACGAATAGAGCGAGGATCGATAATCTTCACTGAGAAGCCCCTCTTTGTCATCCGGAAGCCACATACAGAGATCACGGAGGGAGATGTTTGGGCAGCGTTTCAACAGTTGAGTCCGAGTGAGAAAGAGCAGTTCCTCTGCCTCCGCGACAATGGCTCTCGGTCATTCACATATATGGAGGAAGCTTTCGCCGAGAACTCCTTTGCAATCTCAAGGGATAATTCGCTTCGGTCTAAAGGCACTTCAATACACGGTCTATTCCTTCTTCACTCTCGCTTCAATCATTCGTGTATACCTAATTCAAAGATCCCGAACACCGATCAAGAGATTATCACGAGTTTTGCGACCTAGGATATTGCCGCTGGTCACGAGATCACGTTTTGCTATAATACAGATTTCGAATGTCGTCTTAGACATGAGCGCCATCAAGCTCTACGTTTCGTATGCGATTGCAAAGCCTGCCTCATCGACACCCAGTTTCAACAACTCAGCGACATGCGGCGGACACTTATTCGGGGCTTGCAGTATCTTACCCTTGGTGTAGATCTGAACGGGCAGAAACAACAAATGGTATCTCCTATCATCTTCGATCCTTATCTGAAGAAAGCGGCCGAGACTTTTCAAATTCCCCTCTCTGCTAGGTTAATCTATAACCTCTTCATAATCGTTTTACTAGAGGAGGAGGGTTTGCCTAAGAATAACTTTATCTCTGAGGCTTTGTTGCAGGCTTTATTGGGAGACTCTGAGAGGATTTTGTGTGAGGAGCTTTGTTCTATGCGATTCACAACCTAAGAATAGCTTCTTCTTCTGAGGATTTGTTGCAGGCTTTGTTGGAAGACTCTGAGAGGATTTTGGAGACATGCTCAAGCATAAATACGGGCCTGCTCCCTGTAGATAGTTTCTAGTTCCCAGCTCACCTCTTGTTAGTTTTCTATGTCATAGTGTGAATGTCAAATTTGCTCTATTCAGTTCTGAACTCCACCAAACATTTCCTATCTCCTATTTTTAACAATACATATTGTGAACGGCTATCTCGTTATGCCGCGAAAACTCCCACTTCGCAGGCAAAAAGCATCACATGCCGAAGCTCAAGACGCTTATCCGGGCCAAGAACTCCTGGATGCTTTGGCAAGGTATTTTTCACAGGTCTGACATTGTGGTCGTATGTTAACACCTTGTAGGTTGCAGACCAACTCAAAATACAGCGATCTGACTATATTGTGTGGTCAGGAGTCTTACGCGGTTCATCGATCTATTGTCTGTACACGGTCTGACTTTTTTGCAAAAGCTTGCGATGGAAAATTCCAAGTAGGCCTTCATACACCCATCAAGTTTTTCTCCACGAGCTAATTACATCACAGGAAGCGTTGAGCGGGGAGGTGAGGCTGGATGAAGAGCCTGCCTTAGTGAAGCAGGTGATCGAATATCTCTACACCTTGGACTACCAGGTCGAAACCCATGTCGTCACATCTAATCGCGGGGAAACTGAGAAAAACGCACCGAATCCAGTTGAAGAAGGCGCGAACTCGTTTAACGTACCGAACAGCCACAGCATAGCCCAAAATGAACACGATGTTGATGCGGCTGAGGGACAGCGCCGCTTTTGGATCCTCTCTCGTTCCATATCTTGATATACTCCCTTGCTGATCGCCTTTGATTCAGGGCCTGAAAATCCTTTCTGGCCAAAAACTTAAAAGCGCGCTAATTCAACGTTTGGACGCAGGATCATTCCCATCGGTGATTGTTGAAATATACAATACCACTCCTGAACAGGACCGAGGACTACGTGACATAGCTGTACAAATCACAATGGAGCATTTTTCCACACTGCGGAGTGCCAGTAAAACCGGGGTTGCCGCCTTCCAAGACGCACTTTTACAGTCTGTCCCGCAGTTCTCATACGACTTACTTATTGCAATGATGAAGAAATACGTACCCGTTTTGGAGGGTGGTTCGGTCTGAGGAGTTTCAAGGCATTATAGAAAAGTCCAAACGAAAATGAGAATGAGGACTTACAACCACTATTAAATCCAAAGGTTGACATATATAGATATTCTTTCTTTTTCCTCTCCATACTTAGTTTCCTAGATTACTTCTTCCAATATGATTGATGCTTGAGCCTTCACAGGTGGTCCCATGATCTTACGAAGGTGTTGGGACCATGAGAAAGTCACAGCACAATGGGGAGACATATAGTTTGGTACATAGTGGTAGTAGGAGGCCTCCATGTCAGGTAAATTCAGCCTTGTGGCACATCCTTTCATAACAGCCTCGCATCACAAACAATTGGCTCCAATGTCTTTATTTTTATCTTTATTTTTATTTTGAATGCTGTTTCTGAATGATTTCAAAGGAAAAATGGTAGGTCGCCATTGGCTGTAAGCAGAGCTGTATTTTGACGGCATGTCCCGGTCAAACAATGAGCTCCTTAGTATAAGAGAGCATACAAACACCGTAGAAGACTTCTTCCTTTTTTTTCTTTTTGAGATGAGACTTCCTCATATTCATCTTTGTTATCATTTAACTATCTTAGAACAATCCTTGATTTTGTCGTTTCCTGAAAGACTTATCGAGCCTCAATCCACCAACAAGCTGGGCTTCTAAAAGATAGATTCCTTCTTTACAAAATACTCGATACGTGAGATACTTGTGAGAATAGATCGCTGATACGTTTGACTGGTGCTTTTCTTACATAAAGTTGTCAATATGGAACCTCAAGAGTTCGTTCTCAATCATCCCCATTTTTTCAAGCCCATCCCGCTAATTTTGACAGAATATGTCGTTATTTTGCGAGAAACGGTACATGCAAATACAAAAACTGCAAGTTTCAGCACATAGCAAATGGAGAGAAACCCTCTCGTACCCAGGGAAAACCTTCATGGCCGTCCGGCAGCTTGTCTAACTCGGGGAGAGAGTTTCGATCTTGGAAGCATAGTATTCCCCTCAACAGCGAAACCGTATTGTCTAGCGGCAAGCTTGCTTTGGTATTTCAAAAAGCGCATCAACTTATTGAGATTGATGTTAGTGTTCGTCAAGCAGTCATTCAGAAGCTCTCTGAGGACGGTGGTCTTGGTTGTATCAAGATGCTGGTCGAACAGAACTTTGAACAACTTCCTACAAGCACGAAGGAACACTTATTCCAAACTCTATTTCTTCCCCTCCTGAAAACTATCTCCCATCCCGACGTGTTACAATCGTTGATACTCGAACGGCCGGTCGGAACCATTTACAATTTTTTGTTTGGAGTAGGAGGAATCAGAGCCTCAAAGCTTCTGACCTTCTGTTCCGAAGTTCTCATGCATTGTACAAAAGATGAGTCTACCTTGGAGTGGTTAGATGCTTCTGTTTTGGTGTTCTCGCGAATTGTGGATCTCAATTCCACAGCCCTTGTTCAGTATCTCTCAAGAATTGTGCGAGTCAGTTCCAATTGATATTCACCACTTGGGTCACCGATCATCCTGAGCATCCTTTGACGAGTCACGAGTGCATTTAGAGCGCTTACTCCGCCGCTTTGAGGTGGGTGTCTCACTGCCAAACATGGCTCAAAACAATGTATCTCAAGGGCCAAAAGTGCGAGGCTCTTTCGTCATTGCATACGACCCCCCCGGTGGCCGCCATGACAATGACCACACAGACATCTGCCAGATTCGCATTATGCCAACCTTTCAAGAGATTTCCAGTCGCCGTCACGAGTATCTTCCACCGTTCGACCCAACACAATGGCATGTCAATGGCTTTCACGGACTTCTGGATCGCAACTTCCGTTTGCTGCGCGAAGATACCGTCGGCCTGCTCCGAGATGCTATCCACTCCGAGATTCAGCCATCACGAAGCGTCCTGAATCACAAAAGCCAACAACGTACTAATGTATATCAGAGTGGTAGGATCGTGCAGCTCGGTTTTCATTGGAAGGATGGATTTCAGTTCAAGCTGGGCTTTTCTCAGCCGACTCATGTCGGTAAATGACGGCCCCGAGACGCGAGGAATGTGAACATGTCCAAACGTCTGCAATCTGGGGCTTTGGTCTGCCTCATCTGCAGAGAAACTCTGTGGTTTTCTGTACTGTCATCAACCCGCAAGCTACGGCGCATAAGCGACAAGGACAGAATGATAACAAATCTCAGCACAGGGGTTCGGATTTTTTATGGAAAGATTCTCAAGAAGCCGCCGTCTTTCTGCAATTGACCAGCTTGAACGACAGAAGTATTGAAATGGTTCTGAACAACTACACCACAAAAGACTCGCACATCGCTCTTGTGGAATTTCCAGGTGTTCTTCTACCAGCGTTTGAACCAACACTGAAAGCACTTCAGTTGATGAAAAGAATTGATAATCTTCCGTTTTCTGAACTGCTGATCCCCAACAGCACTCATGCCGGATCTCCAACCTATGCCGCCCCTCTCTACGCAGCCGAACCTGGGTTTCAGTTCAATCTGCGATGCCTGATGAATGATAACAGTGACTTTTTCGTTCGTGTCGGCCATCCTACCGATTTGCAAAAGCTGCGTCAGAATTCGAGTTTGGATGGTGCACAAGCATCTGCCCTTATCCACACGCTGCAACGAAAGATCGGTCTGATTCAGGGTCCACCTGGAACCGGCAAAAGCTACACAGGCGTTGCTCTCATCAAGGTTCTATTGGCCAACAAGGGACGTGGAAAGAAAAGCCTAGGTCCAATTATTTGCGTTACCTATACAAACCATGCGCTCGATCAGTTGTTGGAGTCTCTTTTGCAAAAGGATGTCACAAAACAGATCGTTCGCATGGGGGGACAGTCGAAGTCCGAAAGCCTGAAACCCTACAATCTCCACGAGCTTGCCAGGAACTTCAGTAAAACAAAGATGGAAAAGGGCAGTCTGTGGATTTGTCATAGTTCCTTAGAGAGATGCGAGAAGGAGTTCGACCAAATTGGTCTTCGAGATGATATCTCGCCGACGCGTGTGATGACCCATTTACGCGACAGCTACCCTGCACATTACAATCAGCTGTTCGGAATTGACGAAGATGGTTTCCAGCATGCACATAAAGATAATCCTGGAAAAGCGTTCGATCAATGGCGGAAGTCAGGTGGGAAAGCCTCCACGAGGCACATTCGACGTGTCGCACAGCTTGAATCGGTCTCTCTCTGGCAAATGTCACAGCCTGAGCGAGAGAGTCTCTACAAACATTGGCAGGCACAAATTCAAGACGAGATGCATCAGGAGTTGATCAACATATGCATTTCTCATAAAGACACTAGACGTGAGTTCGACAATATCCTGAGCGAAGTAGATCTGCGTTGCCTCAGTCAAGCCGATGTCATTGGTGTCACGACGACTGGATTAGCCAGAAATCTCAATATGCTTCGAAGATTAAAATCAAAAGTTGTACTATGTGAAGAAGCAGGTGAGGTACTCGAGCCGCATCTTCTTACTGCTTTACTCCCATCAGTCGAGCATGCCATCCTTATTGGCGACCATTATCAGCTCCGTCCGCAGGTTCAGAATTATGAGCTCTCTCGCGAGAATAAGAATGGTGGAGAGAGATACTCATTGGATGTATCGCTTTTTGAACGTCTTGTTGAAATAGACAGTGCCATGGGCTGCGTCTGCATACAGTACGTGCAGACCCAACGACGGATGCATCCGTCAATTGCTCAGCTTGTGCGTGAGACATTGTACCCGCAGCTTCAGGATGCTCCCTCGGTATCTGACTATCCTCAAGTCAGGGGAATTCGGAAGATATTGTTTTGGTTGGATCACCGCGAACCAGAGGGCAACCCATCAAATGCGGAGGCATCAGCGACGTCGCGATGGAACGATTACGAAGTTGAAATGACTACTGCCCTAGTCAACCACCTGGTTTGCCAGGGACAGTATGGCAGTGGCGAAATAGCCGTCTTGACACCCTACCTGGGTCAGCTGCAAAAATTGAGGCGGAGACTGGGCAGGTCATTTGCAATCACTTTAGGAGATCGGGACCAAGATGATCTCGACAAGGCTGGTCTCCAAGAAGATGAGGAGCTGGCCTCAACTCCCATCGCAGTAAAAGGAACACTTCTTCAAAGCCTGCGGGTAGCCACAATCGATAACTTCCAGGGAGAGGAGGCGAGTGTGGTGGTAATTTCACTGGTGCGCAGTAATCCGCAAAACAAATGTGGTTTCCTCCGTACTTCCAACCGAATCAACGTTCTTCTTTCTCGAGCAAAGCATGGCATGTACATAATCGGAAACTCGATAACCGCAATGCATGTCCCGATGTGGGCTGATGTCATCAATATCTTCCAGCGCAACGAGAATATTGGCACAAGCTTGGAGTTGCAATGCCCACGCCATCCCGAAACTCTAATCACTGTATCAAAACCGGATGATTTTCCACGGGTCTCACCAGAAGGTGGATGTGATCTGCGTTGCATTAAACGTTTGTCGTGTGGACATGCATGCATTCAGAAATGTCATTCGGAGATCCTCCACAATGCTGTTCAATGCCTAGAAACTTGTCAGCGACCACGAGAGGGTTGCTCTCATCCTTGTCCGAAGAAATGTGGTGAAAAGTGTCCTTCCAAATGTACAGAAATTGTCTTTCAGGCGGATAGGCAGCTTAGTTGTGGTCATTTGGCGCAAAGGCTTCCCTGCTGGCAGAGCCAGGATTTGTCGGCCGTACGTTGCTCTGTGCTTGTCGAGAAGACGGTTCCAAGTTGCAACCACAAAGTTCGAGTTGCATGTCACGTTGATGTCAGTTTGCTTCAATACAGGTGTACTATGCAATGCGGGAGTGTATTGGCATGCGGCCATTCGTGCAAAAACCAATGTTTCAAGTGCTTCACAAGAACTGAGTCAGGGGATGTCAGCACGGATCATGGAGTTTGTCGACAGAAATGTGGCCGAAACCAGAATACATGCGCTCACAGATGCGACACCCCTTGCCACGGTGAACAGCAATGCCCACCATGCCAGTCACCCTGCGAAGTTGACTGCGGACATTCCAAATGCGCGCGAAAGTGTTCGGAGCCGTGCACACCCTGCGCCGAAGAGAAATGTCTTTCTTCATGTCCGCACAGTACTTGTTCGATGCCTTGTGCTGCCCCCTGTGATCACGTCCCATGTTCACTGAGATGCGACCAGTTGCTGGCATGTGGACATCAATGCCCATCAGTCTGCGGAGAGATTTGCCCGCCTGAAAAATATTGTCAAATCTGCGGCAGTGAAGAGATCAAGGATTACCCTGTCGACTTCATTTTAGGAGAATCATACAAAGACATCGACCTTGACGATAACCCGTGTATATTCCCCAAATGTGGGCATTTCCTCACGACAGAAACCTTGGACGGACTGATGGATATCGGCAAGTACTACGTGCTTGACGAACGTAGGAAACCGAGTAAAATTTCCACTTCGTCAGAGCCGTTCTCCATCAGCGATATCAAAACCTGTGCTACTTGTCGTGGACCGCTGAGGAATATTGCCAGATACGGACGCTTGGTACGTCGGGCTATTTTGGATGAGTCTACGAAAAAACTGATCTTATATCTGAACCGCGAGTACGTTCCTCTCGCGCAGGAGCTTCCGCAGCGGAAACAACAGTTGCAGGATACCAAAAACGAAAGGTCCACTTCCTGGCCTAAAACCATTAGAATCAGAGATGAACGAAATGCACTAGTTCGGCACATGCGACTTATCATCTCTCCCCAAAAAAACGGGAGGTGGAAAGAGATTCTGGACCTGCGGCAGCGCATCTCCACGTACCAGAAACGAGTCTCCCCAGAGGAGCAACCGTTCATCAGAGTTCATCAACTAGCCACAAATGCACGCCGCCGGCAGAATACTATTAATACTTCTGATGATTTTGGAGATGTCAGTGAGGTCCTGCAAACTAAGGGTTTCCTCCAAGGAACGGCATTGAGCCTTCGACTGGATATTGAATTGCTAGCGGACTTTCTGGAGATGCGTCGTAATGCTCTTAAAGCTGGTGAAATAAAAGTTGATATGGATCTGTCAGCTATGAGAACCGAATGTGAAACATTGATCAAGAGTGCTTCTGAGTCAAAGCGTCCTCTCCATAAGGCGGAGGGCTACATATTCCTTGCTCAACTCCACGCCTTTGAGCGATCACACAGTTCATCGCCCGAGATGGCAGAACGACATTTAATAGAAGGGAAAGAAGCGATCAATGAAGCCAAGACACTTTGCAACGAAAATCCTGGTCAAACCCAGGGTCTAGCAACCGATATTGAAGGCGCAGAGAAGATGCTTCGCGGCACGACTTTTTACACAGCAGTAACCAATGAAGAGCGCATGGCTGTTATCGCGGCCATGGCTCGCGAGTTTAGTGGTACGGGCCATTGGTATTATTGTCGCAATGGGCATCCGTTCACCATTGGGGAATGCGGTATGGCGATGCAGAGGGCTGTGTGTCCTGAATGCGGAGAGCCAGTTGGAGGGCAGAATCATCAAGCTGTAGAGGGGGTCACACATGCTAGAGATCTGGAAGTTACGTTTGCGCAGATGGGTTTGCATTGACTGTGACTGTCAATATACCTTATGGAAGATGCATATTGATCGAGTGGCTATGTATGGTATGAGGGGCTTGTTTCGGATTGGATGTACTTACTGTGTCAATTTTCTTCTCATCAGATTGCATTATTGAATAAACTCGCGAAGTCAGTACCAATTATCCTGATAGGAATGAAATAAGTGAATATTGATCTCGGATTCATCGCTTGATGCATACGATGATGATGTAGTAGTTGTAGTAACTTGTTGGAAGCCTGATGTTAGATATCATTAGTGGAATCCGCTGAGAAGCCCAATTCGCCAACTGGGTTGCCAATCAGCAAGAAACACGAATTCAAGCGAGGGGTTTGGATTCTTCATTATAGAGGACAATTCCCAATGTCAGAAACCAGAGGGGTTCAATCGATCAAGCATTAATACACATACAATTTTGTTAACAAGCCTGTGTCATAAGCTCCTACACTATATGTACGGATTCCAACAGTTAAAGGCCTGAATTATTATCATTGAAAAACGGTTATATCATTCGACAATTCAATATTCGACAAAATTTCTGTAAGAAACGCCAACAACGCTGCTACCGAGCAATTCCTCTCCGTCCCAAACGACTGGAAGAAATGGGAGAAGGTCTTTCGAGCAAAAATGGAGTAAAAGGATCTTCTCGAGTATCTAAAGGGGAAGAAAGACCTCATGCAGAAGCTCGAGATGCCAGAAAACGCACCTATTTTCCCAACGTTAGAGAATCTCCGAGCAAGGAACGGTAGGCAAAGAAACGAGCAATCTTCGCAAACTGAGGATGGGCCAACCACTCAGCAAATACCAACAATCGCTATGAAACGATGTGTATATAGAACATTTAGAGACCACTCGCTTTCTGAGGAGAATGTAATCGTGCGGTATTTGAGCAGTATGATGAGCTGATAAAATCTCCGGCTTACTAGGCTAATACTATTCCAATCGTAGTCCGACACTAGCTGCGGATGTTAGTGAAAATTGGCTGTCGCACCACGGAAGAAGATTACCAGATCGAAAATCGCCAAGAGAAGCTCAGAAGGGAGCTTATCTATCATGTTGATCGTGTATAGTTAGCAGCAGCACTGTTTTCTTGCGATGCTGATGATACGTACTTATGCTACATGGACTTCTGCTCTAGGCATCTACTTTGAGCAGCCTTGAACACCGATTCTAAAGTTGTTGAAGAATGTACTCTCTGTGATTAAACTATGGTTCTTAGGTGTCTCAATTTGATGCTAGTTTGACCGGTTAAACACAGTCTGGTGTGGATGTCGTTTATTAGATATATATAATGAATGAATGAATGATGTTTATTACGCCCGGAGTTTACCTTATAGGGCACTAGTGCGCTAAATATGTGTAATTCCCGGCCTACCCTCCTAAAAGCCCCATGCTCTTCCTGCTTTGGCGTGGTGTCTTGGTATTTGCACTTAAGACTTCATTGAACTAGGGTTCCCAACACCTAGTGAATTAAGATTGTAGACCGGTTCAAAGCTATCTTTGGCAGCTACAGCAGGGTCTACCATACGTGAAAGTGGGAACGGTTAGCGTCGGAACATGAATATCAACCCTGT